>NC_052318.1:51141098-51454189 GCF_016432855.1 Salvelinus namaycush | reverse complement strand
AGCAATGGAGTTGGCAAGATCACAAACAGATCTGGGATCAGGCCAATGCTACAGGGAGTTCATTACAAATATGTATATTAAAAAAAACACTGCTTGCTGCTCTCCACTGTTACATACATCAGTCAACAGCTGCATTTCTAACCATTACCACGAGCAGGATGAAAAACATCTGACCCTGTATCAGTGTTTAACAGCTGTTTCTACCTACTGTGCATACATGAGGGTTACAAGTGAGAGTAGCTTCGATAGGTCTCCTAGTCTAATGAACCTTGGACAATCCAGGCCTCATCAACATTCAGTTAGTTCAGATACAGTAACATAAGCCATAGCCTGGCCTCCCACTCTGTTACAGTTTATTTCCCCCAGTTATCATGAAGAAACCACTGAAATGTTAGAAATGTCCAAATACTCATTCTCTTGTTCCTGGATGTCCATTAAATGGGTTCAGCCTGACAAATGCTTTATTAATACTCACGTGTCTTTGACCAAAGTACCATACAGTCTGTCTCTGGGTCACTGGCCCTATGCTTTGGTCCAGTTACATGTGGCCTTCTTCGACAAGGCTTGCCGCTTGTAACACCCTGGACCAGAGCAACTCTGGTCTATGCTTCCTCCTGGTTCTGTCAGGTTGTGGACATACTGGGCTGTCTGGATGTCAAATGTCACCCTATTCCCTATGTGGTGCACTTCTTTGGACCAGGACCCATAGGGATCTGGCAATAAGTCGTGGACTATGTAGGGAATAGGGGGCTATTTGGGACGCAGACCTGCATGTGGGTCAGTGTGAGAGTCGGAGGAGAGGGTGATGTGAAGGGGGCGCTGGGTGTCTCTCATCTTATGACAGACCCAGTGGAATTGGTGGTGGTCCTAATGGAATACAGCAGAGTTGAAATAGGTTGCTGTTAACCCAATTTCAAACACAAACCATGTGGTTGTACTGCTGCCTATCATTTTCCATGTATTATAAAGGTGGCGGGGGTGCAACAAACATAAATTCAGTCAGCTACTGTCATATTTTGGTATAGTTAAGTTGACAACAATGTACACAATATAACAATGTATACAATATTACGTATCTTCACCTGTCTCTTCATGTTTCAATTGGGGTGAAACATGTAATATACACTGTGTACAAAACATTAGGAACACCTTCCTAATATTGAGTTGCACTCCCGTTTGCCCTCAGTACAACCTCAATCCGTCGGGGCCTGGACTCTGCAAGGTGTCGAAAGCGTTCCGCGGGGATGCTGGCCCATGTTGACTCCAACATGTTGCGTCAAGTTGGCTGGTTACACACACAGGGAACTGTTGAGCGTGAAAAACCCTGCAGCATAGCAGTTCTTCACACACTGAAACCGGTGCGCCTCGCACCTACTGCCACACCCCGTTATAAGGTACTTCAATCTTTTGTCTTGCCCATTGACCCTCTGAATGACACACATACACAATCCAAGTCCCAGTAGTCTCAAGGCTTAAAAATCTTTTTTTAACCCGTCTCCTCCCTTTCATTTACACTGATTTGAAGTGGATTTAACAAGTGACATCAATAAGGGATCATAGCGTTCACCTGGATTCACCTGGTCAGTCTATGTCATGGAAAGAGGAGGTGTTCCTAATGTTTTGTACACTCAGTGTAAATATCATGCAATTGCAGTGAGGTCAGAGAAGTATGTTTTTTTTTAGACATATTTTTAGCGACCAGAAAAGACGTCCAACAACCAAAATATGATGTCTTTCCCAGATGTCTTCATTACCTTGTCGTAATCAGGTTATCTTTATAACCAGAAAACCAGTTTTCAATTTCAAATGTTGCCCACTGGGTAAGCAGGCTAATATATCTATGTCAGATTGTGGATGCTGGGGGGTGGGGGGGGTCTGTCCCAAATAGGTCCCAAATGGGTGCCATGTGGCTCAGTATGGCACTTCCCATGGGAGACCAGTATAAAAATGTAAGTCACTCTGGATAAGAGCGTCTGCTAAATGACTAACATGTAAATGTATTCCCTTGAAAATGCACTACTTTTGAAAAAGTATTCTCTGTGTGTCCCAAATGGCACCCTATGGGACCGTCCTGGTCAAATGTAGGTCTAGTGCACTAAATGTGGAATCGGGTGCCATTTGGGACACCTCCCTCTGTCACTAAATCCTCTTTATCACAGTGGATGGATAACCTCATCACTCGATAGTCACACACACCATACCGTACTAAGTGCCAATTTCTCTCTTTCTCTTGTTTGTAAAGCACTGATGCTGAATTACTTTGTGAATATATTAAAGTGCATTTATCCATACTCGTTTTCTCTCTCTGTGCCTCTGTTGTGTCTGTGATTGGTTTTGTATGAGTCAGATGTCTTTGCAATGAGATAAAATGTGTTATCTACATGGCACATTGAAGGATGTGTGGCTAGGTAGCCTGGTTAAGGCTGACTGAAAGCTGTACTTATCATTGGGCAGTCTGGTTAAAGTCTGGTTAAAGCAGTGTATGTGACCAAGGGGCTGGTGCTGGAAGGCTGTAACTGCACTTTGGCTCCATCTGGTGGGCAAACAGGAGTGGGTCACTGCGATGGATCAAAGAGTGAATGAACATTACAAGGTAATGAAGCTCGGGAAGCATGAGAAGGTCAAATCCCTTTTATTAAATATTCCTAAAAATCAAGGGGTTTATTTCATTAATTGTATTACAGGAAAACATACATACTGTGGATTCAAGTTAAAGGGGCAGTTGAAACAATGACAAAGTGCCACTGTTTCGGTAAAAAGCTGACGGATGAGGCTGGAGAAATGTAACAACTAAGAAAGTGCTATGGATGCAAGGACTGACATTCCATGATATCAAAATGATAGTTTTAACCGTGTTTTGAGGCTATAGAGTGTTTGTTTACATTTACTTTGTTTACGAACATTAAAGTCAAACAAACGTATAAATGCCTCGAACCCCATCAGAGGCCGAAGTATAAGTAATATTCTTCAAGAATCAATGGGCGCACATCCTTCATTTATTTGTAAGTTTAAAAAAGTATGTATCAACCGCAGATTGTCCCTTTAAATCATTCACATACATGTGTTTTAGTTTAGTTTCTTTTTTATCAGCATTATTACAAGTTCTTAAAAACAGTTTTAATTAAAAACGGAATAAATGTTTCCGTTACAAGACAAAACATCAATGTTATCAATAGCTGGAGATTTTAATGGGCTTCACTGTGCATCTGAGGCCACAGGTGAGATGGTACATGAGGATGTGTCTGAACGTCTTGTCTCTCAGGCCGTAGATCAGAGGACTCAGACACCTGGGCAGGATAATCAGGATGATGAACACAATATACTCAATCTGTGTGGCTTTGTCCATTGCTCTGGATTTCAAGGCTGACACTATAGTAGGAACCAGGGTGGAGGAGAGACTCAGGCCAAGCTGGATCAGGTGCAGTAAAACCGTGTTACGAGCCTTGGTGTTCGTATCCTTGTCTGAGGAGGCGGCGGACTTGGCTACCATCATGATAGCGATGTAGGAGTATATGATGATAAAACCAACGGCCATGAAGACGATGCTGATGAACACGTTGTCTACCTGGTTGTGAATCTTCAGTTGGAAAAGCTCGCTGGTAGAGCAGAATCCCTGCATTAACTGGTCCAGGGGCATGGACTCTAGAACCAGCAGCATGACAAGCTTAATGATAGTGTTTAGGGAACACAGGATCCACACCACAGCAATGACCACGCCCGTAGTCCCGGGGGTGACAATAGAGGCATGCCTCAAAGGATAACAGATAGCCACGTACCTGGAAAGGATCATTTTTATTGAGTACCAAATATAGGCCCTGGTCAAAAGTAGTACACTATTTAACCTTTATTTAACCCTTGAGGTTAGAAACCAATTTTTTTCTGGGGGACTAAATAGGGAAAAGGGTATAAGCAAACATACCTCTCTAGCGACATCACAGACAGGTTGAGAGGGGAAACACCGCTGGTGAAAATGGCCACCAACACAATCACAACACATATATATCGGATCACAAACAACCCAGCGACGGCCAATATGTACAGCAGTTGGCTGGTCACCAGTAGGATGGTGTCGGCGAAGAGGAGGTTACCTACCGGAAATGAACACGTTAAACATTTGTTGGAAATACAATAATTACACGATAACAGATTGTATTTGAACACAACTTGAATTGTAATGCATTCCACCCCATCTTTGCTTTCACAAATACATGAAAAGCTAGTTTGGAGTGCATTTAGAGCTTCTAAAGACCTAAATACCAAATGTATTGGAAACGGGTTATCATGTAACAAGCCACATGCCATGGAAGATTTCAAATGGAATGTATGGCCTGATTGGGCTAGCGGTACTAGCTGAAGCATCTGCTGAAGCATCTGCACACTTCTACAGAGGCGGCATAGGTTCAGATCTGGTCTACTGCCCCTTGACGCAACCTGTATCTTTCCCCACTCTCATCCTCTCTCAATATCTGTTCAATACATCTGAAAGCCCTTGAAAACATATATTTTTTTTAAAGAATTGCAAACTAAATGAGTTACTCTTGTATAAAACTTCCGGTAGCCAGGTTTACCAAACAAGATGTAGCGTGAGGTCTCTCTGAACACGGGCTTGCTCTTCAGACTGTACAGCATGATAGTGTTGATATAGAGGAAGAGGAGACATGGAGACACAGACAGGAAGCCCATGAACGTCCTTATGGGCACTGCCAACCTCTGATTGGTCAACGAAATGTTGTTGGACAGGAGCTGGAATGGGGGTGTTGTATTGGACATGTTTCAGGCGCATCTGTAGAGACAAAAATACTTTCAAAAAATATTTACATTACATGTACAGTGAGGTCCAAAAGTATTTGGACAGTGACACATTTTTTTGTTGTTTTGGCTTTGTACTCTAGCACTTGGTGGCACAGCGGTCTAAGGCACTGCATCTCAGTGCTAGAGGCGTCACCACAGACCCTGGTTTGATTCCAGGCTGTCCCATAGGGCGGCGCACAATTGGCCCAGCTTCGTCCGGGTTTGGTTAGTTTAGGCCGTCATTGTAAATAAGAATTTGTTCTTAACTGACTTGCCTAGTTAAATAAAGGTAAAAATATATATACATATCAGGTGAACCTTTCAGAAATTACAGTAATTTTTGTACATTGGGACAAATTCACTTATATGTGTATTAAAGTCGTCAAAATTTAGTATTTGGTCCCATATTCCTAGCACGCAATGACTAAATCAAGCTTGTGACTCTACAAACTTATTGGATGCATTTGCAGTTGGTTGTGTATCAGATGATCTATGCCCAATAGAAATGAATGGCAAATAATGTATTGTGTCATTTTGGAGTCACTTTTACTGTAAATATGAATAGAATAAGTTTCTGAACAATTCGACATTATGAACACGAATGCAAATACTCTCATATTAAGCTGACAGTCTGCACTTATAGTCGTTGTATAATTTCAAAGTGCTAGAGTACAGAACCGAAACAAGAAACAACATTTTCACAGTCCAAATACTTTTGGACCTCACTGTATCTGTAATACAGTATATTGCGTATACAGGTCTGGAATGGTGGTGTTGTATTGGACATGTCTCTGTCGCATCATTCTGTAGAGAATCCATTATTGGATAATGAATAATGAAATAATGAATTCCATTATCCATTATTGTAATATATCTATAATATATTTCCTTCAGCCCTGGACAGGTCTGGAATGGTGGTGTTGTATTGGACATGTCTCTGTCGTATACATTAGGACAAACATACATTCATTATACCTCTATGAGAAACATTGACAGGGTGGTCCCAGATCTCTTTGTGCTATATAGCCAAATCCTAAGGTCGTTGTCATTTTCAAACAACAGCTCTGGGACCAGACTAGCATATTGCCTGCCCCTGTACAGACCCCCATAGGATAAAATCAAACATGCAATCTGATAACAATCAAATCAAATCTCAAATTCAAACTGCTATAAATGCAATGCTTATTATGCTAATTGAATAGCAAAAACAATTGAACACAGAAAAGACAAAAAAATATTACAAAATCCCACAACTGTTTCCTTCTGTAGCTTTTCAGTCACAACTCAGTTCACATTGAAGGCAGAGGAATCACCCAGAAGATCTCCTGAAGTAATTTCAAAGCAGAAATACTCACTGTCAGTTCAGTTACAGTCTGAGGCTCTGTAGGGCTCTGCCCAAGGTGTGTGGGGTTCACCTCTTGTCCACCTCTTATAAGACATATATCGACAGCTCCCTCTACATCACACCGTCACATGTGCCGGTCCTGTAGCCAATAGCAGAGTAGCATGAGGTGATCTAGCCCTTGAGGGCAGATGTCGGTCTAATCGACCAATGTCTTTATTAAATGTGGACTCTAAAATAGTTGCTAAATTATTGGTGAATCATCAAGAAACGGTTGCATGCTGTAGTCTGGTCCAGTGGTAGTGCTGCCAGTCCTGTAGCCAATCAGGATCCAGAGAAAAACACAAACTGGTAGCATACTGTAGTGCAGGGCAATTATTTCCATGGAGGGCCACATTAGAATATATTTTTGTCATCGCGGGCCAGAATCATATTACAGGATTATACATCATGTGTATGACTGTGTTGACAGATATATCTACTGTAAGTCACATCCAGATATGCTACTTATTTGACTTTTTTAACATGCACAGAAATAAACCACATCCATGTTCTCCTTTTGGTAGGTATTTTCATTATTAAACATGCAATGAACTACACGGAGGGAAAAGTACACTGTGCATTCAGCACCACAGACAAAACTCTTGGGTATGCACAAAAACACAAGAAAGAGAGAGAGCTCAACATTACATTTAAACTAGTCAATCAGTGTGAGGAGTGAAGTCTCTGATGGGCATTGACTAAAGCAGTGAAGACAGGTATAGTTTCTGATGTTGCTATGGGCAGGATTGCTGGGAAATGAGAGTCAGTAAGAGATGATCTGTGCCTTGACTTGTTATATTTCATCACTGAAAATGTCTGTTCACATACATAGGTTGACCCAAACAGTACAAACATCTTCTGAGCATGACTCCTAATCTTTGGAAAGTTTTGTTCATCGAGAGATGCATAGAACCTCGTCAGTGACATTGTTTTGAATAGTTCTCCAATCACTGCATCAAACTCAAGATCGATAAGCTTAAGTTGCAAGTCAGTGGGAGCGTTACCCAAAAAAGAAGAGGAAACCGACAGCAGGCTGCTTGCTTTGAGATTGTCACGGCCGTCAAAAGAAGTGGACCAAAGTGTAGGACCAAAGTGCAGCGTGTCGGAGTGTACATTTTCCTTTTATTTAAAATGTCGCCAACAAAACAACAAACGAAGAAACAACCGTGAAGCTTACGGTATAGTGCCACTAACAAAAGTCAACTACCCACACTGAAAGGAGGGAAAAAGGGCTAACTAAGTATGATTCCCAATCAGAGAGAAAGATAGACAGCTGTCCCTGATTGAGAACCATACCCGGCCAAAACATAGAAATAAAGAAACATCGAAAACAAAGCATAGAATGCCCACCCCAAATCACACCCTGACCAAACCAAATAGAGACATAAAAAGGCTCTCTAAGGTCAGGGCGTGACAGTACCCCCTCCCCCAAAGGTGCGGACTCCGGCCGCAAAACCTGAACCTATAGGGGAGGGTCTGGGTGGGCATCTATCCGCGGTGGCGGCTCTGGTGCGGGACGTAGACCCCGCTCCACCTCTGGCTCACCCCACTTTGGTGGCACCTCTGGTGCAGGGACCCTCGTTGCGGGCCCCGGATTGGGGACCCTCGTTGCGGGCCCCGGACTGGGGACCCTCGTTGCGGGCCCCGGACTCCGAACCCTCGCTGCGGGCCCCGTACTGGGGACCCTCATTGGAGGCTCCGGACTGGGCACCGTCATTGGAGGCTCCGGACTGGAGACCGTAGCTGGAGGCCCCTGGCAGGAGACCGTCACTGGATCATCACTGGAGGCTTCGTGCCATGGATCATCACTGGAGGCTTCTTGCCATGGATCATCACTGGAGGCTTCGTGCCATGGATCATCACTGGACGCTTCTTGCCCTGGATCATCACTGGAGGCTTTGTGCCATGGATCATCACTGGAGGCTTCTTGCCATGGATCATCACTGGAGGCTTCGTGCCATGGATCATCACTGGAGGCTTCGTGCCATGGATCATCACTGGAGTGAGGAGACGTATGGGCAGCCTGGTGAATGGAACTGCAACAGGGCTCACCAGGCTGGGGAGACATACTGGAGGCTTGGTTCTTGGCGGAGGCACCAGATACACTGGGCCGTGGAGGCGCACTGGAGGTCTCGAGCGTAGAGCCTGCACAACCCGTCCTGGCTGGATGGTTATCTTCGCCCTGCAAATGCGGGGCGCTGGCACAGGACGCACTGGGCTGTGCAGACGGACCAGAGACACAGTGCGCAGAGCCGGCGCAGGATATCCTGGGCCGAAGAGACGCACTGGAGACCAGGCGCACTGAGCCGGTACCATCCATCCTGGCTGGATGCTCACCCTAGCCCGGCAGATGCGGGGAGCTGGGATGTAGCGCACCGGGCTGTGAACGCGCACTGGAGACACCGTGCGCTCCACCGCATAACACGGTGCCTGACCAGTACCACGCTTCTCCCCACGGCAAGCACGAGGAGCTTCCGTGCTAGCTTCCGTGCTAGCCGTGTTCCCTCGTAACGCTAGGCCCCTTAACTCGCTGCCTCCGCCTTCCTCGATGCTTCCACCTGCTCCCACGGCAGGCGATCCTTTCCGGCCAGGATGTCCTCCCATGTCCAGTCCTCCTGAAAACGCTGCTCCCCCTTACCACGCTGCTTGGTCCTTTGGTGGTGGGTAGTTCTGTCACGGCCGTCAAAAGAAGTGGACCAAAGTGCAGCGTGGTGAGCGTACATTTTCCTTTTATTTAAAATGTCGCCAACAAAACAACAAACGAAGAAACAACCGTGAAGCTTACAGGGCTATAGTGCCACTAACAAAAGTCAACAACCCACACTGACCAAACCAAATAGAGACATAAAAAGGCTCTCTAAGGTCAGGGCGTGACAGAGATGGATAGTTAAGGAGAATAAAGAATGTGTTGTGACTGAGGTCAACACTCAAGTTGTACAACTGATGTACAACTCATTAGGCACAATGGTTGTTATACAACAAAAAGTTTTCTGCACCACACATTATTTATTATTATATCACTAAAATATAATTTGTATATCCCAGTATGGTACTCCCAGATGGGTACTGTAGCATCATACGAGAAACTGTCTTTCCTACTTATCAACCATGTGGAGATATATTATTTGAAATGGGGTAAATATCTTGATCATATCAGTGGTTCATGAGACCTCAGTGAAAATGGATTGTTAAATTTAGGCCATAAGCATAGCCCTCTTCATGTGTTTCATAATCTTGGTTGATGTATTTATCCTATTCTCTCTGCCAGTGTGATGTGATTCTGTATCGGTTTTCCTCCTCCTCTTCATCCGAAGAGGAGGAGTAGGGATTTGACCAAAACGCAGCGTTGTGATACGACATGACTTTTATTTAAACAAGACGAAAACTAAACAAACTTGAGAATTTACAAAATAACAAAACGACGTAGACAGACCTGAACATGGAACTTACATAACTACACGAAGAACTCACGAACAGGAACAGACTACATCAAACGAACGAACAAACGAAACAGTCCCGTGTGGTGCGCAGACACAGACACGGAAGACAATCACCCACAAACAAACAGTGTGAACAGCCAACCTATATATGGTTCTCAATCAGAGGAAAACGTAAAACACCTGTCCCTGATTGAGAACCATATAAGGCTAATTACAAACGACCTAAACATAGAAACACAAAACATAGAATGCCCACCCCAACTCACGCCCTGACCAACTAAACACATACAAAAATAACATAAAACAGGTCAGGAACGTGACAGAACCCCCCCCTCAAGGTGCGAACTCCGGACGCACCACCAAAAGTCTAGGGGAGGGTCTGGGTGGGCATCTGTCCACGGTGGCGGCTCAGGCTCTGGGCGTGGTTCCCATCCCACCATAATAAATCCCCGCTTCTTTATCCCCCTCACAATGACCACCCTCCAAATAACCCCACCTAAATTAAGGAGCATCACCAGGATAAGGAGCAGCACCGGAATGAGGGGCAACACCGGAATGAGGGGCAACACCAGAATGAGGGGCAACACCAGAATGAGGGGCAACACCAGAATGAGGGGCAACACCAGAATGAGGGGCAACACCAGAATGACGGGCGGATCCTGGCTGGCTGGCTCTGGCGGATCCTGGCTGGCTGGCTCTGGCGGATCCTGGCTGGCTGGCTCTGGCGGATCCTGGCTGGCTGGCTCTGGCGGATCCTGGCTGGCTGGCTCTGGCGGATCCTGGCTGGCTGGCTCTGGCGGATCCTGGCTGGATGATGGCTTAATGCTGGATGACGGCTCTGGCTGGTCATGGCTGGATGACGGCTCTGGCTGGTCATGGCTGGATGACGGCTCTGGCTGGTCATGGCTGGATGACGGCTCTGGCTGGTCATGGCTCGCTGACGGCTCTGGCTGGTCATGGCTCGCTGACGGCTCTGGCTGGTCATGGCTCGCTGACGGCTCTGGCTGGTCATGGCTCGCTGACGGCTCTGGCTGGTCATGGCTCGCTGACGGCTCTGGCTGATCCTGTCTGGCGGAAGGCTCTGGCTGATCCTGTCTGGCGGAAGGCTCTGGCTGATCCTGTCTGGCGGAAGGCTTTGGCTGCTCCTGTCTGGCGGAAGGCTCTAGCGGCTCCAGTCGGGCGGAAGGCTCTAGCGGCTCCTGTCTGGCGGAAGGCTCTAGCGGCTCCTGTCTGACGGACGGCTCTGTAGGCTCATGGCAGACGGGCGGCTTTGCAGGCTCATGGCAGACGGGCGGCTTTGAAGGCTCAGTACCGACGGGCGGCTTTGAAGGCTCAATACAGACGGACAGTTCATGCGGCGCTTGGCAGACGGACAGTTCAGACGGCGTTGGACAGACGGACAGTTCAGGCGCCGTTGGGCAGACGGGCAGTTCAGGCGCCGCTGGGCAGACGGCAGACTCTGGCCGGCTGAGACTCACTGTAGGCGTGGTACCGGAACTGGAGGTACCGGGCTAAAGACACGCACCTTCAGGCTAGTGCGGGGAACAACAACAGGGCACACTGGACTCTCAAGGCGTACTATAGGCCTGGTGCGTGGTACCGGCACTGGTGGTACCGGGCTGAGGGCACGCACATCAGGGCGAGTACGGGGAGAAGGAACAGTGCGTACAGGGCTCTGGAGACGCACATGAGGCTTGGTGCGTGGTGCCGGAACTGGTGGTACCGGACTAGAGACACGCACCTCAAGGCTAGTGCGTGGAGGAGGAACAGGGCTCTGGAGACGCACTGGAAACCTGGTGCGTGGTGTAGGCACTGGTGGTACTGGGCTGGAGCGGGGAGGTGGCGCCGGAAATACCGGACCGTGCAGGCGTACTGGCTCCCTTGAGCACTGAGCCTGCCCAACCTTACCTGGTTGTATGCTCCCCGTCGCCCGACCAGTGCGGGGAGGTGGAATAACCCGCACCGGGCTATGTAGGCGAACCGGGGACACCATGCGTAAGGCTGGTGCCATGTAAGCCGGCCCGAGGAGACGCACTGGTGGCCAGATGTGTAGAGCCGGCTTCATGACATCCGGCTCAACGCTCAATCTAGCCCGGCCGATACGTGGAGCTGGAATGTACCGAACCGGGCTATGCACACGTACAGGAGACACCATGCGCTCTACTGCGTAACACGGTGTCTGCCCGTACTCTCGCTCTCCACGGTAAGTACAGGGAGTGGGCGCAGGTCTCCTACCTGACTTCGCCACTCTCCCTTTAAGCCCCCCCCCAATACATTTTTGGGGTTTACTCACAGGCTTTTCGGGTCTCCAGCCACGTCTCCTTGCTGCTGCCTCAAACCACCGCTCCTGGGCTTTAGCTGCCTCCCTCTCTTCAACAGAGCGGCGATATTCCCCTGTCTGAGCCCAGGGTCCTTTTCCGTCCAATATTTCCTCCCATGTCCACGAGTCCTGGTTTCTTTGTTGCGCTCTCCCACGCCGCTTGGTCTTTGGTTGGTGGGTGATTCTGTATCGGTTTTCCTTCTCCTCTTCGTCCGAAGAGGAGGAGTAGGGATTTGACCAAAACGCAGCGTTGTGATACGACATGACTTTTATTTAAACAAGACGAAAACTAAACAAACTTGAGAATTTACAAAATAACAAAACGACGTAGACAGACCTGAACATGGAACTTACATAACTACACGAAGAACTCACGAACAGGAACAGACTACATCAAACGAACGAACAAACGAAACAGTCCCGTGTGGTGCGCAGACACAGACACGGAAGACAATCACCCACAAACAAACAGTGTGAACAGCCAACCTATATATGGTTCTCAATCAGAGGAAAACGTAAAACACCTGTCCCTGATTGAGAACCATATAAGGCTAATTACAAACGACCTAAACATAGAAACACAAAACATAGAATGCCCACCCCAACTCACGCCCTGACCAACTAAACACATACAAAAATAACATAAAACAGGTCAGGAACGTGACAGATTAGCTAGTGATTTTAGTTGAGTCCCGTTTTCTATATTGTTTCGTTTTTTTGTCATACTTTTTATTTTATTTTTCTCACAGAAAGCCAGTTTATTGGTGTTTGTTGGGTCTTATTACTTTGTATTTGTTGTATTCTGTTGTTTCTGTACACAGCATTGAAAATGCCTGTCTCTCCATATCACAAGTCTGCATCATTCAGGCCCTTAATTCTCCCCATTGTGAAACCCTGACCACCAGTTAACACAACAACTCATTATGTCCATGTTTACTCAGAATGTTAATGATGGCACAGAGAAAACAGATGTTTATTTATCATATTAAATATTAATATGACTCATTAAGGAGGGGGACCAGGGGATTGAAGCAGCATCCCTCCATCCCTCTATGCCCCCATCCCTCCGTCTCTCTATCCCTCCATCCCTCCATCCCTCACGAAACAGACAGTCCCTTGTTCCTTTATTAACAGTTTGATTATTTTTAATACCATGATTAGACTTTTGATAATCCTTTGTGCCATCGTTAACGCTACCAGGCAGTAAATATTGACGCCATTCATGCCTGTCGTTTTGGTTGTTGTGTTGCGTGTCTGGGAGTCAGGGTTTCTCTACGGAGGGGAGTTGCTTGTGTTTGATACTTTTCAAATCCCTTTGGGATTGTCATTGCTTAGATCATTTGTGTCAAGCCTTTTAACTACTAATGTTTTGGACATGCAGATGCCTAAATGTTCTCACCATAAAGGTTGAAACTTTGTTATGTGTCATAGTTAGATTTCAACATGTACATGTCTATTCATTTTCAGTAGTTAAAGAAGCGTGATTGTTTTGGATCGTTATGGATGTGTTCGGGATAACGCAGATTTCGTTGTATGGTTCCAAGCTGTGTGTAGGCCTACTGTATTCTCATGCAACAAAGCCACAGAGGCCCCAAGGTGTATAGTCTAGCTACACAAGTTTAATGAATGTTCAGAATTTCACCAATTAAAATGTTGTTACACAAACATGGAAATAGGAACGGTTGGGCATTGTTTATTCACCTTCAGCTTTCTGTGAAAAGGAAGACAGAAAGCGAATAAGGGATCAACATCATCCTTTTCACTCAAAACCACATGAATGCTTGAAAGAATACAACGGACTCTGTCAAAAGTCAAAAGTATTGCACTATGTAGGGAATAAGATGCCATTTTGGATGCATCAGACCTATAGACTGTACTTTTCCTCCGGCGTTGCGACCCTTGGCCCCGAACTTGTTGACTTAGGTCTCAGCGATGGAAGCTCCTCTGCCTCCTCCAGCTCATCTCATGCTGCACCTTCCTAAACTTAGAAACGTCCTGTTTGGCTGCTTCCTCCTGTAAAAGAAAATACAGAGGGAGAGAAGGAGAGAATATGAGAGGAAGAGGAGAGACGGAAAGAGGAAAAGGATAACATCAGCGTTCAACGTTTGAACACTCCTTTATGCAGAGAAATGAAAGGGGTTATACTATTCAAGCAGCTCTCCTTGAATAATGGGAAAAAGTTAAGAATAGAAGGCCCTAGTCAAAAGTAGTGCACTATATAGGGAATAGGGTGCCATGGCACCATTTCAGTTGCAGCCTCAGAGTATTTGACTGCATGTCTAGTGTGACTCATCACTTCCTCAGCCTGATTCTTGCCGGACTTCAGTTTCAGCTGCAACTTGTCCACCAAGTCCTGCAGTCCGAGAACCTCAAGGAGTCAAAGCCTGAGTGTGTGTGCATGTGTGGAATGAGTCCCCACCAAAAATTACAGCTTCACACAGTGCCTTCAGAAAGTATTCATACACCTTCACTTATTCCACATTTAGTTGTGTTACAACCTGAATTTAAAATGTATTAAATAAAATAAAATAAAATCCTCACCAATCTACAGTACACCCAATACTCCATAACGCCAAAGTGAAAACGTGTTTTTAGAAATATTTGCAAATGTATTGAACATGAAATACAGAAATATCTCATTTACATACAGGTAAGTGTTCACACCCCTGAGTCAATACATGTTAGAATCACTTTTGGCAGCGATTACAGCTGTCAGTCTTTCTGGGTAAGTCTCTAAGAGCTTTGCACATCTGGATTGTACAATATTTGCACATTATTATTTTTAAAACATTCTTCAAGCTCTGTCAAATTGTTTGTTGATGTCACGCCTTGACCTTAGAGATCCTTTTAATTCTCTATTAGGTTAGGTCAGGGTGTGACTAGGGTGGGCAATCTATGTTTTCTATTTCTTTGTTGGCCGGGTATGGTTCCCAATTAGAGGCAGCTGTCTATCGTTGTCTCTGATTGGGGATCACCTTAGGATCTTGTTTTTGTACTGTTGCTTTCCAGCCCTACAGAACTGTGCGTTTCGTTTTGTATTTGTTGTTTTTTAGGTGTCATCAATAAAAGAAAGATGTACGCCGACCACGCTGCACCTTGGTCTCCTCATTCAAACGACGAACGTAACAGAAGATCCCACCACAAACGGACCAAGCAGCGTGGCCAGGAGGAGCAGACATCCTGGACATGGGAGGATATCTTGGACGGTAAGGGATCCTGGACGTGGGAGAAGCCTCCAGTGGCCCGGAGCCTCCAGTGATGATCCATGGCCAAGAGCCTCCAGTGATGATCCATGGCCCGGAGCCTCCAGAGACGATCCACGGTCCGGAGTCTCCAGCGACGGTCGGCAGTCCAGAGTCTCCAGCGACGGTCGGCAGTCCAGAGTCTCCAGCGACGGTCGGCAGTCCAGAGCCTCCAGCGACGGTAGGCAGTCCAGAACCTCCAGTGACGATCTGCGGTCCAGAACCTCCAGTGTCGGTCGCCGGTCCAGAGCCTCCAGCGACGGTCTGCGGTCCAGAGCCTCCAGCGACGGTCTGCGGTCCAGAACCTCCAGCGACGGTCTGCGGTCCAGAGCCTCCAGCGAGGGTTCCCAGTCCGGAGCCTCCAGCGAGGGTTCCCAGTCCGGAGCCTCCAGCGGGGGTTCCAAATCCGGAGCCTCTAAATCCCGCTGCATAATCTCTACATTTTTTTGTTGAGCAACCACTGTACATTAATGTGGATGCTACCATGATCACAGATAGTCCTGAATGAGTCATGTAGAATAGTAGTGAAGACATCAAAGCTATGAAATAACACATGGAATCATGTAGTAAACAAAAAAGTGTTAAACAAATCAAAATATATTTTATATTTGAGATTCTTCAAAGGAGGCACCCTTTGCGTTGATGACAGCTTTACACACTCTTGGCATTCTCTCAACCAGCTTCACCTGGAATGCTTTCCCAGCGTTCTTGAAGGAGTTCCCACATATGCTGAGCACTTGTTGGCTGCTTTTTCTTCACTCTGCAGTCCAACTCATCCCAAACCATCTCAATTTGGTTGAGGTCGGGTGATTGTGGAGGCCAGGCCATCTGATGCAGCACTCCATCACTCTCCTTGGTCAAATAGTCTTTACACAACCTGGAGGTGTGTTTTGGGTCATTGTCCTGTTAAAAACAAACGATAGTCCCACTAAGCGCAAACCAGATGGGATGGTGTATCGCTGCAGAATGCTGTGGTAACCATGCTGGTTGTGTGCCTTGAATTCTAAATAAATCACAGACAGTGTCACCAGCAAAGCACCATCACACCACCTCCTCCATGCTTCACGGTGGGAACCACATAGACACGGCGGTTGGAACCAAAAATCTCAAATTTGGACTCATCAGATCAAAGGACAGATTTCCACCATTCTAATGTCCATTCCTCGCGTTTCTTGGCCCAAGCAAGTCTCTTCTTTCTGTTGGTGTCCTTTAGTAGTGGTTTCTTTGCAGCAATTCAACCATGAAGGACTTCTGAACAGTTGATGTTGAGGTGTGTCTGTTACTTGAATTCTGTGAAGTATTTATTTGGGCTGCAATGTCTGAGGCTGGTAACTCTAATGAAGGTATCCTCAGCAGAGGTAACTCTCAGTTTTCCTTTCCAGTGGCGGTCCTCATGAGAGTTTCATCATAGAGCTTGATGGTTTTTGCGACTGCACCTGAAATGTTCCGGATTGACTGACCTGTCTTGAAGTAATGGACTGTCATTTATTTTTGCTTATTTGAGCTGTTCTTGCCATAATATGGACTTGGTCTTTTATCAAATAGGGCTATATTCTGTATACCATCCAAACCAGTCAATATTTGCAGTGTTGACCCTTCTTTTTCAAGACCTCTGCAATCCGCCCTGGCATGCTGTCAATTAACTTCTGGGCCACATCCTGACTGATGGCAGCCCATTCTTGCATAATCAATGTGTGTTTGTCCACCCGCCTCTTGAGGATTGACCACAAGTTCTGAATGGGATTAAGGGCTGGGGAGTTTCCTGGCCATGGACCCAAAATATCAATGTTTTGTTCCCCGAGCCACTTAGTTATCACTTTTGCCTTATGGCAAGGTACTCCATCGTGCTGGAAAAGGCATTGTTCGTCACCAAACTGTTCCTGGATGGTAGGGAGAAGTTGCTCTCTGAGGATGTGTTGGTACCATTCTTTATTCATGGCTGTGTTCTTAGGCAAAATTGTGAGTGAGCCCACTCCCTTGGCTTAGAAGCAACCCCACACACGAATGATCTCAGGATGCTTTACTGTTGGCATGACACAGGACTGATGGTAGCGCTCACCTTGTCTTCTCCGGACAAGCTTTTTTTCCGGATGCCCCAAACAATTGTAAAGGGGATTCATCAGAGAAAATGACTTTACCCCAGTCCTCAGCAGTCCAATCCCTGTACCTTTTGTAGAATATCAGTCTGTCCCTGATGTTTTTCCTGGAGAGAAAAGTGGCTTCTTTGCTGCCCTTCTTGACACCAGGCCATCCTCCAAATGTTTTCGCCTCACTGCGCGTGCAGATGCACTCACACCTGCCTGCTGCCATTCTTGAGCAAGCTCTGTACTGGTGGTGCCCCTATCCCACAACTGAATCAACTTTAGGAGACGGTCCTGGCGCTTGCTGGACTTTCTTGGGCGCCCTGAAGCCTTCTTCACAACAATTGAACCGCTCTCCTTGAAGTTCTTGATGATCCGATAAATGGTTGATTTAGGTGCAATCTTACTGGCAGCAATATCCTTGCCTGTGAAGCCCTTTTGTGCAAAGCAATGATGACGGCACGTGTTTCCTTGCAGGTAACCATAGTTGACAGAGGAAGAACAATGTTTCCAAGCACCACCCTCCTTTTGAAGCTTCCAGTCTGTTATTCGAACTCAATCAGCATGACAGAGTGATCTCCAGCCTTGTCCTCATCAACACTCACACCTGTGTTAACAAGAGAATCACTGACATGATGTCAGCTGGTCCTTTTGTGGCAGGGATGAAATCCAGTGGAAATGTTTTTTTGGGATTCAGTTCATTTGCATGGCAAAGAGGGACTTTGCAATTAATTGCAATTCATCTGATCACTCTTCATAACATTCTGGAGTATATGCAAATTGCCATCATACAAACTGAGGCAGCAGACTTTGTGAAAATTAATATTTGTGTCATTCTCAAAACTTTTGGCCACGACTGTATGCTTTAAAATATGAGGAGTGGTACTCAGTAATGTGTTGTATTGGATTTGTCCCTAACATAACACTTTGAATTTGGGAAAAAAGATAATTGATTTGCCACATTTTTTGCAGTTACTTTCGTGTCTTGTTGCAAACAGAATGCATGATTTGGAATATTTGTATTCTGTACATGCTTCCTTCTTTTCACTCTGTCAATTAGTTGTGTATTGTGGAGTAACTACAATGTTGTTGATCCATCCTCAGTTTTCTCCTATCACAGCCATTATTAAACTCCGTAACTGTTTTAAAGTCACAATTGGCCCCTGAGCGGTTTCTTTCCTCTTCGCCATCTGAGTTAGGAAGGATGCCTGTATATTTGTATTGACTGGGTGTATTGCTACACCATCCAAAGTGTAATTTATAACTAACAGACCTCCAATATGATCGGCACTACTTTTATTGATCTCACACTATTTCTGTATTTTCCAGAGGTACGTGTAGTCGGGCTGTGTGTTATCATTTTAACTTCCAGTTTCCAAGATGATGTTTCTGTATGCAGTGGCCAAAACAAGAACAAGTTTGTGCTCTGTTATTGTGCCTGGCGGACCATGCAGAAGCTCCACCACAGTCTGGACCTTCACTTCCTGATCACAAGCCACACCAAGTTTGCCCACGACTGGTGCTTCGGCATCATCAAGCAGAGCTTCAGAAAGACCAGAGGGAACACTTTGTATGAGGTTGCTGGTGTTGTGAAGGACAGCACTGTGACAGGGGTCAACATCCCACAGCTGGTTGGACTGGAGGATGGTACGGTGCTGGTGGAAAGCTATGGCTGGCAACTACACCTGACTCCGTACATCAGGACGCTGTCACAGATCAAGCAGTACCAGCACTTCAAGTGAAAATCATTTTCATTGCATTGTATAAGGTTATTCTTCTTATCTAAACTTGGGAGGTGAATTGATGTTGTGCAAGGTTGTAATGTCTTAACCTGTCTGGCTCTGGCGTTCCGCTAGCGGAACTCCTCCCACATTCCACTGAAAAGGCAGAGCGCGAAATTCAAAATATATTTTTTTGAAATATTTAACTTTCACACATTAACAAGTCCAATACAGCAAATGAAAGATACACATCTTGTGAATCCAGTCAACATGTCCGATTTTTAAAATGTTTTACAGCGAAAACACCACATATATTTATGTTAGCTCACCACCAAATACAAAAAAGGACAGACATTTTTCACAGCACAGGTAGCATGCACAAAGCCAACCTAACTAACCAAGAACCAACCAATCTAACCAAGAAACAACTTCATCAGATGACAGTCTTATAACATGTTATACAATAAATCTATGTTTTGTTCGAAAAATGTGCATATTTGAGGTATAAATCAGTTTTACATTGCAGCTACCATCACAGCTACCGTCAGAAATAGAACCGAAGCAGCCAGAGTAATTACAGACACTAACGTCAAATACCTAAATACTCATCATAAAACATTTCTGAAAAATCGATGGTGTACAGCAAATTAAAGACAAACATCTTGTGAATCCAGCCAATATTTCAGATTTTTTAAGTGTTTTACAGCGAAAACACAATATAGCATTATATTAGCTTACTACAATAGGCTACCACACTACCGCATTCATTCATCAAGGCACGTTAGCGATAGCAATAGGCACGTTAGCGATAGCGAATAAACCAGCAAAAGATATATAATTTTTGACTAACCTTGATAAGCTTCATCAGATGACAGTCCTATAACATCAGGTTATACATACACTTATGTTTTGTTCGAAAATGTGCATATTTAGAGCTGAAATCAGTGGTTATACATTGTGCTAACGTAGCATCTTTTTCCCACAACGTCCGGATATTTTTCTGACACTTTTTCTGACACACATATTCTGACCAAATAACTATTCATAAACATAACTAAAAAATACATGTTGTATAGGAAATGATAGATACACTAGTTCTTAATGCAATCGCCGTGGTAGAATTCTAAAAATAACTTCATTACGATATGCAGTTTACGTTATGGCGAGAGCGTGCCCAAAACCTGGCCTTAAACTACTAGTTCACATGTACGACAGATATATGAAATAACATCATAAAATGGGTCCTACTTTTGCTGATCTTCCATCAGAATGTTGTACAAGGGGTCCTTTGTCCAGAACAATCGTTGTTTGGTTTTAGAACGGCCTTTTTCCCTCTCGATTTAGCAAGCACACTTGCCAAGTGGCGCGAATCTCTCCAGCGTCAACAAACTCAGAGAACGGAACACGGCAAAACTCCCGAAAAAATTTCAATAATCTGATTAAACTATATTGAAAAAACATACTTTACGATGATATTGTCACATGTATCAAATAAAATCAAAGCCGGAGATATTAGTCGTCCATAACGACAGCTTATCAGAAGGCAAATCCAGGTCCCTTCTCGCGCTCTCCAGAAAACAGGAAACTGGTGACACGTCATGCCAAGAGCTATTATTCGACCCCAGATCAAGTTACACACTCAATTTCTTCTCTCACTGCTTGTCGACATCTAGTGGAAGACGTATGAAGTGCATCTAAACTAATAAATATCAAGGACTTTAATAGGCAGGCCCTAGAACAGTGCATCGATTTCAGATTTTCCACTTCCTGTCAGGAAGTTTGCTGCAAAAGGAGTTCTGTTTTACTCACAGATATAATTCAAACGGTTTTAGAAACTAGAGAGTGTTTTCTATCCAATAGTAATAATAATATGCATATTGTACGAGCAAGAATTGAGTACGAGGCCGTTTAAATTGGGCACGATTTTCCCCCAAAGTGAAAACAGCGCCCTCTGTCCTTAATTGTTTTTTGTTATTTCCTGCTTTACAGCTTCGATGCTCTGGAGCCTGGTGTTGTTGTCGCCAAGGAGCATTCGAACTCAGTCAGGACCAGGTTTCAGCTGCTGCACAACGCTGACATCCTTCCTCCCATAGATGGTCTGCATGTACAAGCACCACCTCGACTGGACACAGCTAGACAAACGTATCTTTTTGAGAAGATCAGGGAGTTTTGCGATGACCAGGAGAAACAGGCTCTCTGAATATAGATTCCCTTGTTCATGTGTGGTTTGTACGGACCAGTCATCAGCACTATCTGCAGTGCCTCTATTCACATAACTCTCTCCTAACACACACGCCATACATGTTACCTCAATTTTGTTTTTATCCTGCTGGTCAGCCACTTTACCCCTGATTGTGTGTATACAACTACCTCACCTACCACTGATATTGTTATTGATATTGTTCTTGTACCACTGTATATTTTATTTATATTGACACTTTCTATTTCTGATATTGCTACTATGCAAGTAACCATTTGGCTGTACTGTTTACACCTTCTGTAGAGAACCATCCACTTGGCAAGATGTGGCTGGGGGTTATAGCGTTTCTTTCACATGACCCATCAATTTAGACCAGTGTGTCTGTGTAAGCGTCATCTAATATTTATAAAACAATTTTATCTGGACACTTTCTGTTTACCTGGAATTGTTCCTTATTGTAGGCTACTACTTTTACCACTTTTAGTCTTAATCTTTACTACACTACTCACTGTTTAGCAAATTACCTCACATGTGAATCCTTAACGAGATGGGTGGGGCTGGCTTAAGAACAATGCTGAACAAAGGAGAGCTCTCCAGTACCAAAACATTCAAAGGCCATTTTCTCAAAAGTGAGTTCACAAGTTTCTCAACTTTCAAAGCAGAATTACTTTCCCATTGTTCCTCAAATGCAGTGTATGATACACCATTTTGTAGCTCTGAGTCTCTACTTTTATCCAATGTAAAAAAAAACATTTCAAATTTTGCTACATAAGACCGATTTGAGCTGGTCGGTCACATATGAAAAGTGGTACACATTGATGTGTTGTGTTAGATTTTCCCCAAACATGATGCTTTGTATTCAGTATATAAAGTTAATTTCTTTGTCAAATTTGTTACAGTTTTACTTTTGCACCTTATTGCAAACAGGATGCATGTTTTTGAATATTTTTATTCTGTACAGGCTTCCTTCTTTTCACTCTGTCATTTAGGTTAGTGTTGTGGAGTAACTACAATGTTGTTGATCTATCCTCAGTTCTCTCCCATCACAGCCATTAAACTCTGTAACTGTTTTAAAGTCACCATTGGCTTCATGGTGACATCCCTGATCGGTTTCCTTCCTCTCTGGCAACTGAGTTAGGAAGGATGCCTGTATCTTTGTAGTGACTGGGTGTATTGATACACCATCCAAGTATAATTAATAACTTCACCATGCTCAAAGGGATTTTCAATGTCTGTTGATCTGGTGATTTTTATGATTCCCAATTAGAGGCAGCTGGTAATCGTTGTCTCTAATTGGGGATCATATTTAGGTAGCATTTTCCCACCTGTGTTTGTGGGATATTATTTTGTGTTTTGTGCATGTGCACCACGTAGTCACGTTTCGTTGTTAGTTTATTGATTTTGCTAAGTTTCACTTTATTAATAAATTATGTGGAACTCAACATCCGCTGCGCCTTGGTCCGTCTCTCCACACGTTCGGGACATTAGCAAAATACTAGGAATAATGGGGCAAAAATAAGTAGGCCTAAAACATGTACTTCAAATAACCTAAGAATACCCCAAAAATAAGAGGCTACATAACAGTGCAGCGCCATAAAAACAAATTCACGAACAAATGTCCCAGAATGTGCTTAGTGTTCTGGTCTCATAAGGATTTTGGAGTAATTGAAAGGGTTGAAACTGAAGTGTCACGAAGAAGTAGGCTAGGCGCTAATTTTTCTCAGATGGATTTTAGCAGGGGCGCAACTTTCACTGGGGACACATTCAGAAATTGCCTTTTTGTCCCCCTCATTTTCCCCTCATTGTCCCTCCATTTTTGTCCAGTTTTATCAATGGAATATTATACAAAATGAGGCAATGGTGTGCTTTAGGACCATGCGGATGCCTCTGAGCGATCGGGTAGGCTGTTTGGAGTTGTTTATCCGACTGGATAAAATACAAAAATATATGTCTCCGCCACTTCTAAAACCAAAGTTGCGCCCCCCAGGATTTTGGAATATTCATAACTGCAATTTGAACGTTCTGGCAACGCTCTTCATGTAAGACTCCAGCCGTTCAGTCATGGTGTACTTCTGAACCAGTGACTTCAAATCCTTCTATTGCTTGCGGTAGCGGGTTTTTTGCCATGGCGGTGGAATGCCTGGAAGTTGCAGCTCAATTATAAATTCACCTGTCATTGCAATGCCTCAATTAACTTCCAAATGGTGAGGTGGGTAGCACCCAGATTAGCTGAAAATGTTTGATGCCAGCCCTCCACTCCGTTGTTGGTCTCCACCAAGTCATACAGGACAGCACCATAACCAGTGGCGATTTTAGCATGTAAATCTTGGTGGGGCAAAATAAATAATGTGGGATGCATACCAGCAAAGCCACTACACAACACAACACTAAACAATACATTAATTGCACTATAACGGTGAAAAACGGTGGCCTCAAACTTTTAGGGTCTACATAAAGCTGAATCCTTACCACTGCTACACCTGGCTATCAGCGGAGCCTTGTCTGGCAGCGAAACAGTTCATTCAGCCTCATTTAATGCCTTGTAAAAAAACATAGCTGATATGGCTGACTTGCTTAAACAAATGTTGTTTCTACTGACAATTGAGATGTACAAACTATGGCATAAGGGGACGACAAGCGGAGAAGAGGCAAACTGTCATTTCGAATAAGGCAATGAGTGAACAACGGACGTAGTCAATATAACTATTTGTTCAGCACTTTTGAAAATGTACAGCGACAGAATTCAGAACATGGGCCGTTACACCAAGGGCCTGTACACCAAGTCAGAACCATAGGATAAATAAAGAGGGCATATAAGCAGACAACGAAAGCTCTTACAATATTCAAAGATTACATTTCACTAAAAGAGGTTATATGCTACATGTGCATCACTAAATTGGAACAGCAGCGAAATTAAGAGATGAAAATAGACCAAATTATTAGGGTGAGGCACATTGAACGCCGTTTGGGACTTCGGGTGTCAAAGAATACACATGCCAAATAACACAATTTGACGTGGTAAATAAGCTTTTCTTTTATAGAATGTTGTGTGTGCTGAATTTGCAAGTGCAAACCAAGCTCTACCACTACTATCAGTAGCACTGTCGAAGCTGTACAAAAAAAGTCTGCAAACAAGCCCACACCAGCCACGAACGATGTGTTTACAATACAGCTGTAACGGTTCTCGTGGGCTGAAGGAAGAGTGGACAAAGGTGCAGTGTTTAAAGTGTTCATGATTTAATCCAAAAACCAAAATCGAACAAAAACAACAAACAGGAGAACGAAAGCGAAACAGTTCTGTCTGGTGCAGACACAAAACAGAAAACAACTACCCACAAAACACAGGTGGGAAAAGGCTACCTAAGTATGGTTCTCAATCAGAGACAACGATAGACAGCTGCCTCTGATTGAGAACCACACCCGGCCAAACACATAGAAATAGAAAACATAGAACAAAAACATAGAATGCCCACCCCAACTCACGCCCTCTCTAAGGTCAGGGTGTGACAACAGCATTGGTGAAAATAGACAAAATGATTAGGGTGAGACACATGGGCTACTAACAGCTTACTACACAACATACACTTAGTATTACTTTCTTAGCTACTATACAGTATAAATCACTCCCTCGCATATTACATAATTTATGCAGCAGCATAACGTTACAAGACATTTTTGGATTCCCCTTGTGCAGTGCTCTCTTAAACATGAAGGTGGTGCAGCAGTCCTATGTGGGCAAATATTGTCAAAGTCTGGCATTCTCTGGATTTATTGTGGGAACTCACACAAAAAAATCACACATCCACTCCACTGTATAGCAGGCTAGTGGTTGCTTTGCAATGCTTGCAGTTAGCCACTGATTCCTTCCAAACCACTCATTGTTGAATTTATGATTTCCAACTTGTTGTGTAATATATATGTCTAATGGCCGATGAGCACCGATAAGTTTTATCTATAATTTATCTTCATTATTTCTCTTCAAATGACAAGGATTAAAAAGGATTTGCCAGTAGATTGTCGACTTGATTCATGATGATGACTGCTAGTTATTAAGTAAGATGGTGACATGATCAGTCCAATCAAAGCTACTGTGCATAAACTCAGCAAAAAAAGAAACGTCCCTTTTTCAGTAGCCTGTCTTTCAAAGATATTTCGTAAAAATCCAAATAACTTCACAGATCTTCATTGTAAAGGGTTTAAACTCTGTTTCCCATGCTTGTTCAATGAACCATAAACAATTAATGAACATGCACCTGTGGAACGGTCGTTAAGACACTAACAGCTTACAGACGGTAGGCAATTAAGGTCACAGTTATGAAAACGTAGGACACTAAAGAGGCCTTTCTACTGACTCTGAAAAACACCAAAAGAAAGATGCCCAGGGTCCCTGCTAATCTGTGTGAACGTGCCTTTGGCATTCTGCAAGGAGGCATGAGGACTGCAGATGTGGCCAGGGCAATAAATTGCAATATCCGTACTGTGAGACGCCTAAGACAGCGCTACATGGAGACAGGACGGACAGCTGATTGTTCTCGCAGTGGCAGACCATGTATAGCAACACCGGCACAGGATCGGTACATCCGTCATTGCAGGCAATCTTAACGCTGTGCGTTACAGGGAAGACATTCTCCTCCCCCATGTGGTACCCTTCCTGCAGGCTCATCCTGACATGACCCTCCAGCATGACAATGCCACCAGCCATACTGCTCGTTCTGTGCGTGATTTCCTGCAAGACAGGAATGTCAGTGTTCTGCCATGGCCAGCGAAGAGTCCGGATCTCAATCCCATTGAGCACGTCTGGGACCTGTTGGATCGGAGTGTGAGGGCTAGGGCTAGGGCCATTCCCCCCAGAAATGTCCGGGAACTTGCAGGTGCCTTGGTGGAAGAGTGGGGTAACATTTCACAGCAATAACTGGCAAATCTGGTGCAGTCCATGAGGAGGAGATGCACTGCAGTACTTAATGTAGCTGGTAGCCACACCAGATACTGACTGTTACTTTTGATTTTGACCCCCCCTTTGTTCAGGGACACATTATTACATTTCTGTTAGTCAAATGTCTGTGGAACTTGTTCAGTTTATGTCTCAGTTGTTGAATTTTGTTATGTTCATACAAATATTTACACAAGTTTACTGAAAATTAACACAGGTGACAGTGAGAGGACGTTTCTTTTTTTGCTGAGTTTATAACTTGATTTGACGTAATTTTATCTGTGGCCAATGACCTTGAGCCTTCTTGGAAGGGCTCTTCTAATGTAACTCCGTGGCAGGACACAAAGGGCTTACATGTTCGATGTCTACCCTTACTAAGGACTTTGAATTGGCCTGTGACGTAGTGTCCCCATGAGTGACAGAACACTGAGCCAATCACGTCGCAAAGAAAATCTATGCATGATTGAATGAAAAGGTGCTAACAGAAACAACATTGTTTCACGTTATTTAACAAAAGACTCATGAACAGAAACATGCCACAGGCTAAACGGAAACAGGCAATACAGCTGGCTTCACAATTTCCCTGCCAAATTGGACTACAAGGAAACACGACATATCTCAACGACGCTGACTGCGCGAGGGCGCTGTGCGCGTAGTACCTTCCACAAAAAGTTTCGCTTGAGAAAAAGACACATAAGTGACAAAGCAGTTCTTTATAAAATAAATGAATGTTTATTTATAGCACATGCTCAGATCAAATACAATGCAGGAACTCTGATTACAGGTATAGTACACATTGGTTTCCTCACCCTGTATACAATCTGAAAAATATGTATATCAGCAGTGAAGTTCTCAAGATGGAGGACTTTCAGTACAGCAGTGTTCCCCAAGCACATTGTTGTTTTTGCCCTAGCACTAACATTCCTTATTCAATTCAAAGGCTTGATAATGAGTTGCTTAGTTGAATCCTGTGTGAGTGTTAGGGCAGAAACAAAAAAGTGCAACTCTTTGGGTCCCCAGGACAAGGATTGGGAAACACTGCAGTACAGAGCAAAATGTCTAATGATGCAAATTATATGCAATGATCATTTTGCTCATTTGCATCATCATACTTTTTGCTCTGTACTGAAAGTGATCTATCTTGAAAACTTGATCGCTAACATGCACACATTTTTCTATTATATTAACAGTGGACTAATTTAAAAAATCCCTTTCAGAGCACCTACCACACCATTCAGGAAAGCTGTGTTGATTAACTTTTGCTCCGTCGCCTCCACATCCTGCACAGTCATGATAGTCCCACTAAGCCCAAACCAGATGGGATGTCGTATCGCTGCAGAATGCTGGAAATCTGTCCTTTGGTCTGATGAGTCCAGATTTGAGATTTTTGGTTCCATCCACCATGTCTTTGTGAGACGCAGAGTAGGTGTATGGATCATCTCCGCGTGTGTGGTTACCACCGTGAAGCATGGAGGAGGAGGTGTGATTGTGTGGTGGTGCTCTGCTGGTGACATTGTCTGTGATTTATTTAGAATTCAAGGCACACTTAACCAGCATGGCTACCAAAGCATTCTGCAGCGATACGCCATCCCATCTGGTTGCGCTTAGTGGGACTATCATTTGTTTTTCAACAGGACAATGACCCCACACACCTCCAGGCTGTGTAAGGGCTATTTGACCAAGAAGGAGTGATGGAGTGCTGCATCAGATGACCTGGCCTCCACTATCACCCAACCTCAACCCAATTGATATGGTTTGGGATGAGTTGGCCCTCAGAGTGAAGGAAAAACAGCAAACAAGTGCTCAGCATATGTGGGAACTTTCAAGACTGTCCTAAAAGCATTCCAGGTGAAGCTGGTTGAGAGAATGCCAAGAGTGTGCAAAGCTAAGATCAATGGAAAAGGGTGGCTACTTTGAAGAATCTAAAATCTAAAATATATTTTGATTTGTTTAACACTTTTTTGGTTACAACATGATTCCATATGTGTTATTTCAAAGTTTTGATGTCTTCACTGTTATTCTACAATGTAGAAAATAGTAAAAATAAAGAAAAACCCTTGAATGAGTAGGTGTGTTCAAACTTTGGACTGGTACTGTATATGGCAAGGTAAAGATCCCGGATAATATGTACAAACTTACAAAAAGGGAAAGACGTAGGATGACTATCCGTACCGAACTTTAAATTGTATTTCCAGGCACTAGCATTTCACCCCATCCTTAATTGGTTTAGAAATGATTCTTCTGTTCCCTGGATGAGTATAGAGAGAAATATGGTGTCTCCTCTTGCCTTGGAAGAGGTGGTCTTTACTGATATACCCCTTAAACAATGCAAACTATGCTTGGTCCAGTTATTGCGCACACCATTTCTATTTGGAGCAAAATTGAAACTGGAAATCAAAATGGCATGCCCATACTCCAATATTTCACAATAATGCCTTGCGATCTGGATGGCGGCCTTTTGCATTCCCTCAATGGTCTACATGTGGAATCCGTACCCTTACCAATAACTACAGTGCCACTGACACGGTCCCTTACCAAAACCTGCGGGCTCTCCTTCACGCAGCCAAGGTGAGTAAAACATTTAAACGTGTTAACCCTCCCAAGGCTGCCAGCCCAGACGGCATCCCTAGCCGCGTCCTCCGAGCATGCGCAAACCAGCTGGCTGATGTGTTTACTTGTAACAGATGTAAATCGTACTCTCCGTGCATTGTGTTTTGTCCAAATAAATCACATCAGCCAGTGGTCCCAGTTGAGCATCATTTATTTATGTTGCTGTTGTTAAATAGGAAACAGCACGTTAGTGGTGCAGGGCTTAACGATATTGATGGCTGTCGATGGCTAAATCTGTAGCATGAAGACAACTGTGTTAGCAGTGGGCTTATGTGAACATTACATCGGTGTATGCTAGCTAACACACTTATTTAGAGCAATCATATGCCAAAGCACATCCCAGAAAGCCCCTCAATCCCTAACAGGTACCATGTACCCACACATGTATAAATCAGCAATGTACAGCAAACTTGTACACATTGTAAAATAGAAATATAGAAAATAGTATTCAGAACGTGACCTACCCCTTGCATCACATTTTCATACTGGGAAGACCTGACGTTCGTTCGCGATCTCCCCCTATCTGCAAGCGGGGCCAACAAGATCACGCCTTATTGTCATCAGAGTTGAACCAACCAATAAGAATGCTTGAACATTAAATACACCTTTCTTTAGAGGCAAGTGGAAACATACCCAACCCTGTTACATACGGACATATTCAATCAATCCCTATCCCAGTCTGCTGTTCCCACATGCTTCAAGAGGGCCACCATTGTTCCTGTTCCCAAGAAAGCTAAGGTAACTGAGCTAAATGACTATCAAGAGACTGAAAAGTAGCACTTACTTCCGTCATCATGAAGTGCTTTGAGAGACTAGACCTACTCCAATTTGCTTACCGCCCCAATAGGTCCACAGACGACACAATCGCAATCACACTGCACACTGGCCTAACCCATCTGGACAAGAGGAATACCTATGTGAGAATGCTGTTCATCGACTACAGCTCAGCATTTAACACCATAGTACCATCCAAACTCGTCATCAAGCTCGAGACCCTGGGTCTCGACCCCGCCCTGTGCAACTGGGTCCTGGACTTCCTGACGGGCCACCCCCAGGTGGTGAGGGTAGGTAACAACATCTCCACCCCGCTGATCCTCAACACCGGGGCCCCACAAGGGTGCGTTCTGAGCCCTCTCCTGTACTCCCTATTCACCCACGACTGCGTGGCCATGCACGCCTCCAACTCAATCATCAAGTTTGCGGACGACACTACAGTGGTAGGCTTGATTACCAACAACAACGAGACGGCCTAGAGGGAAGAGGTGAGGGCCCTCAGAGTGTGGTTTTAGAAAAATAACCTCACACTCAACGTCAACAAAACAAAGGAGATGATTGTGAACTTCAGGAAACAGCAGAGGGAGCACCCCCCTATCCACATCGACGGGACAGTAGTGGAGAAGGTGGAACGTTTTAAGTTCCTCTGTATACACATCATAGACAAACTGAAATGGTCCACCCACACAGACAGCATGGTGAAGAAGGCGCAACAGCGCCTCTTCAACCTCAGGAGGCTGAAGAAATTTGGCTTGTCACCGAAAACACTCACAAACTTTTACAGATGCACAATGGAGAGCATACTGTCGGGCTGTATCACCGCCTGGTACAGCAACTGCTCTGCCCACAACCGTAATGCTCTCCAGAGGGTAGTGAGGTCTGCACAACGCATCACCGGGGACAAACTACCTGCCTCCAGGACACCTACAGCACCCGATGTCACAGGAAGGCCAAAAAGATCATCAAGGACAACAACCACCCGAGCCACTGCCTGTTCACCTCGCTATCATCCAGAAGGCGAGGTCAGTACAGGTGCATCAAAGCTGGGACCAAGAGACTGAAAAACAGCTTCTATCTCAAAGCCATCAGACTGTTAAACAGCCATCACTAACATTGAGTGGCTGCTGCCAACATACTGACTCAATCTCTAGCCACTTGAATAATACAAAATTGGATGTAATAAATGTATCACTAGTCACTTTAAACAATGCCACTTTATATAATGTTTACATACCCTATATTCCTCATATCATATGTATATACTGTACTCTATACCATCTACTGCATCTTGCCTATGCCGCACGGCCATCGCTCATCCATATATTTACATATTTACATGTACATATTCTTATTCATTCCTTTACACTTGTGTGTATAAGTTAGTTGTTGTGGAATTGTTAGATTACTTGTTAGATATTACTGCACTGTCGGAACTAGAAGCACAAGCATTTCGCTACACTCACATTAACATCTGCTAACCATGAGTATGTGACCAATTTTCTTTTATTTGATTTGAATATCATGGACAGGAATGGTTTGAGAACAGTCAGAGATTTAAAAGGTACATACACATTACCAGGCACCTCTTTTTTCCTATATTTACAACTTAGGTCAGCTATGCTGGCCTATGGAGTCCCCAGGAAAACCCAATACATAAACAACTTTTGAAAAGCTCATATTTGGAGCTAGCCATAAAAAAGTATGGTCCACAGATCTAATTGAATCTGAACAATCCTCTAACTGTTACAAAATATGGAAAAATATGACCTTGGCATCCCGTAATCCGAACCATCAATGTATACATTTTAAGTTTGTTCACGGACAGTATGTAACACCAAGGAAATTATTTATGATTAAATTGGCCCCCAACTCCCAACTGTTCACTGTGTCCCCTGAATCAGGTGGCACATTCCTTCATATGATGTGGGAGTGCACTGCAGTTAAACGCTTCTGGGGCAAAGTTACAAAATTCATTTTGAAACTGCATGAATTTACTTCAGAAAGTATTCATACCCCTTGACTTATTCCACATTTTGTTGTGTTACAGCCTGAATTAGAAATTGATCAAATATTTTTTTTTCTCACCCATCTACACACAATACCCTATAATAACAAAGTTAAAAAAAAATACATTTATTGATCATGAAATACAGAAATATCTAATTTACATAAGTATTCACACATCAATACATGTTAGAATCACCTTTGGCAGCGATTACAGCTGATGTAACGGCTTTCTTCCATAGGTGAAGGAGAGGACCAAAGTGCAGCGCGGCTAGTGTTCAACATGTTTAATAAAAGAACAAGTGAAACACTACAAACAACATACAAAATAACAAATGTGCAAAACCGATACAGACCTATCTGGTGCAGAACACAAACACAGAGACAGGTAACAAACACCCACAAAATCCCAACACAAAACAAGCCTCCTATATATGATTCTCAATCAGGGACAACGATTCTGCCTCTGCCTCTGCCCCATCTGCCTCTGATTGAGAACCATATTAGGCTGGACATAGAAACAGACAAACTAGACACACAACATAGAATTCCCACCCAGCTCACGTCCTGACCAACTAAACACATACAAAACAACAGAAAACAGGTCAGGAACGTGACAGCTGAGTCTTTCTGGGTAAGTCTCTAAGAGCTTTGCACACCTGGATTGTACAATATTTGCACATTATTATTGTAAGTTCTTTCAGGTCTGTAAAGTTGGTTGTTGATCATTGCTAAAGAGCCATTTTCAAGATGATTTAAGTCAAAACTGTAACTAGGCCACTCAGGAACATTCAATATCATCTTGGTAAGCAACTCCAGTGTATATTTGTGTTTTAGGATATTGTCCTGTTGAAAGGTGAATTTTTCTCCCAGTGTCTGTTGGACAGCAAACTGAACCAGGTTTTCTTTTAGGATTTTGCCTTTTATCATTTAAAAGTTTATCAAGTTGAAAAACAAAATGAGAATAAAACAATGCCTATTTTTCCTTTCACCAATTTCAAAGCCAAAAGTGATCAAATGGAAAAATGCTTTGATTTCCCACCTTTCCACGTATTAAAACATTTGATAACGGTAGCAGACAAAATATAGAAACAAACTGTATTGTTCTATTTCCAAGCACGAATTCATATATTTTCCTTTTCAGGTGTTCAAATTGGAAATACCAAAAAACAAGTTGTTTTATTTTTATGTTGGAAGATGTCATATTGCCGAAAACAAAACATCACTCATTATCAGAGTAGATAACGATGATAGAAAAGAATCAGTTCCATTTCTCATTACTGATGATATGGATGGGATAAATCTGTAGTCCTGTATCATTGATCAACCCAGGTAAAGACAGATTCAGGTTGGATATTCAATGGATATTCGCCTGTAGTTTTCCTTACGTCCACCAACACCGTGGGACCGTGAACATAGTGACAAATAAATGTTTTCTAATTTCAATAGCTTTTTAACCATTACTCCTAAAACTTTCAAAACTGGTTCTAGCTTACCCGATGGCATAGACACACATTGCACACACTTTTTTTTGTTGATTTACTTCTCGCACTATTTAAAATTATTATTTTATTTTTTTACATTTCAATAGCTCCTTGGTCATGTGACCTACTGACTTCAAACAAAGTTCAGAATGTACACTCAGTGGGCCTACACATTGCACACCCTTTAGTTTGTCAATTTTCATCTCACACAATTTTACATAAACATTTTTAACTTTCTAATTTCAATAGCTCCTTGGTCATGGGACCTACTGACTTCAAACAAGGTTCAGAATGTACACTCACATTGCACACCCTTTAGTTTGTCCATTGTCATCTCACGCAATTCTACATTAATTTTCAATGTTTTTCAATGTTTATAGTTTCAATGCTCCTTGGTCCTGTGACCTACTGACCTCAAACAAGGTTCAGATTGTCTACTGACTACCCTTCTATATTGCACACCCTTTAGTTTATCCCTTTTCATCTTAAACGTTTTTATAATATTTTTTTAAACTTTCTAGTTTCAATAGCTCCTTGGTCATGTCACCTACTGGACTCAAACTGTGTTCAGAATGTACAATCAGTGGGCCTACACATTGCAAACCCTTTAGTTTGTCCATTTTCATCTCGTCGGGGTGGTGTCACCAGTGGTGTCATCATGAGGGGGTCACCAGCCCCTTGCGAGACCACGGATGAGGGACCACGAGATGGGCTGCACAAAGAACTTCCAATAGTGGCGAGAGGAGGGCAATGGAGCTGCTCCCCCAAACGCAGCTCGAGCCCAGACGCAGCTCGAGCCCAGCCCCGCTTCGCACCCCAGCCCGACCGACCCAGCCCTTAGAGCCAATCCTTATCCCGAAGTTACGGATCTTTTTTGCCAACTTCCCTTACCTACATTGTTATAACATGCCAGAAGCTGTTCACCTTGGAGACCTGCTGCGGATATGGGTACGGTCCGGCGTGAGATTTACACTCTCTCCCCAGGATTTTCAAGGGCCAGGGAGAGCTCATCGGACGACGTCGAAACAGCAATGCTTTCCAGGGCTTGGGCCCCTCTCTCGGGGCGAACCCATTCCAGGGCGCCCTGCCCTTCACAATGAAAAGAGAACTCTCCCCGGGGCTCCCTCCAGCTTCTCCGGGAATGGTCGCGTTACCGCACTGGACGCCTCGTGGCACCCGTCTCCGCCAGTCTGTGGACATTCTGAAAGTAGTTTGAGGTCAGTAGGTCACATGACCAAGGAGCTATTGACATTTAAAAGTCTGAAAAATTCATGTAAAATCATGTGAGATAAAAATTGACAAACTAAAGGGTGTGCAATATAGAAGGGTAGTCAGTGGACATTCTGAACCTTGTTTGAGTGAAGTGGGTCACATGACCAAGGAGCTATTGAAATTCGAATGTAAAAAAAGTTTGTACTTTGTTTACGCTCCCTAACTAATTCAACTAGGAATACAAAATGCTGCTCACATTTCCACATGCTTATATGCTTTGGAAAACGAATGAATGTCCAAATTGTGAAAATAAGACCTGTGCAATGTTGTGGACAATTTTTTCAACATCATGACACTTATTTGGAGTCTGTGGCTCAAGTGGTTTGAAAGCTATTGAGGTTCGAAAGCACAAATATCCGTCTAATAGCCCATTTGAAACTGTCTTTACCTCGGTCATTGACCGAATGCATATTCTGTACAAACCTAGCCTTCAAAATAAGAGTTGAGGGTGTATTGTGACGACAAAATCTTTATTATGTTCCAAGATGCATACTTGTGTTCTATCTAGATCATATAGCGAGTACGGAAGTCAACTGTCATTTATCAAGTCCCATAACACCTTGTGACACAGCAAAAATTCCAAAATCTTCTGAATTAATGGCAGACTGAAGTCCCCACATGGGAGAAAATATTCCAGAGGAATAAGGAATAACTTTGTAAAATGTAAGTATTACATTTATTTATTCACCAAATTATGTTAAAATGTTCAACAAATTACTATCATATGAATTTTGAATTCAAATGTTTAATCACTGTTGTTTATCAGCCCGCTAGCCGGGCTAAGTAGCTTGTCGGACACGATGTCTAGCTAGCACTACTAGTACAACTCCCTTCACAGAACAGCACAAACTGTCTCTAACCAGAATAAAAAAAGGAGTGGGAGGCCCCGGTGCACAACTGTGCAAAAGGACAAGTACATTAGAGTGCCTAGTTTGAGAAACAGACGCCTCACGAGTCCTCAACTGGCAGCTTCATTAAAAAGTACCCTCAAAACACCAGTCAATGTCAACAGTGAAGAGAAAACTCTGGGATGCTGGCCTTCTAGGCAGAGTTGCAAACAAAAAGCCATATCTCAGACTGGCCAATAAAAAGAAAATATTAAGATGGGGAAAAGAACACAGACACTGGACAGAGGAACTCTGCCTAGAAGGCCAGCATCCCGGACTCACCTCTTTACTTTTGATGTTGAGACTGGTGTTTTGCAGGTACTATTTAATCAATCTGCTAGTTGAGGACTTGTGAGGCATCTGTTTCTCAAACTAGACACTCTAATGTACTTGTCCTCTTGCTCAGTTATGCACTGGGGCCACCCACTCCTCTTTCTATTCTGGTTAGAGGCAGTTTGCGCTGTTCTGTGAAGGGAGTAGTACACAGCGTTGTACCAGATCTTCAGTTTCTTGGCAATTTCTCGCATGGAATAGCCTTCATTTCTCAGAACAAGAATAGACTGACGAGTTTCAGAAGAAAGTTCTTTGTTTCTGGAAATTTTGAGCCTGTAATCGAACCCGCAAATGCTGATGCTCCAGATATTCAACTAGTCTAAAGAAGGCCAGTTTTATTGCTTCTTTAATCAGGACAACAGTTTTCAGCTGTGCTAACATAATTGCAAAAGGGTTATCTAATGATCACTTAGCCTTTTAAAATGATAAACTTGGATTAGCTAACACAACGTGCCATTGGAACACAGGAGTGATGGTTGCTGATAATGGGCCTCTGTACGCCTATGTAGATATTCCATTAAAAATCTGCTGTTTCTAGCAACAATAGTCATTTACAACATGAATAATGTCTACACTGTATTTCTGATCAATTTTATATTAATGGACAAAAAATGTGCTTTTCTTTCAAAAACAAGGACATTTCTAAGTGACCCCAAACTTTTGAACGGTAGTGTATTGGTCATATTGGTCATGGCTCCTGAGTGGTGCAGTGGTCTAAGGCAGTGCAAGAGGCAACACTGCAGTCCCTGCTTCGAATCCAGGTTGTATCACATCTGGCCGGGATTGGGAGTCCCATAGGGCGGAGCACAATTGGCCCAGCATCATCTGGGTTTTGCCGGGGTAGCATTTTGCTACACTCGCATTAATATCTGCTAACCATGTGTATGTGACAAATAAAATTTGATTTGATTTGGGTAGGCCGTCATTGTAAATAAGAATTTGTTTTTAACTGACTTGCCTAGTTAAATAATAAAAATGAAAAATAAATATATTATATTTATTACAGAGCCTTTCCATAAGTTCACTCAAGTTCCTTCAACTGTCTCCTGACTGTGATTAGAGCGATGTTGATGTTGTGCTGTGATGCCAACAGATTCCAGATGGCCTTTGCCGATCGCCCATCATCTTCAACCATCAGTGAGTCGATAGCTAGAATAGTCTTGCTGGAAATTGTAATGAAAAGCACTATACAAAGTAAATAATGTATTTATTATGGTCTGACATGTCTGCAGAAATGGTGCAATTTTGTAATGTGTTTTGTTTGGTAAATTGTTTTGTATATAATATTTTACATTTGTGGTGCCACTTAATAAACACTGAATTATTTCAATCAATATTGTCAATATTTTTTCTATTATAATTAAAAGATTTTTTTATAATGGACGAAGGGTGGACAGGGATTTTTTTTAAATGAACCCCAAAAGGTTATTCGGGGAACCATTATAAGGGTTTTTTCGAATAACATTTTTCAAGGGTTCTTCGAAGAACTTATCGGGGTTCCCCCACAGTTTCAATTTGAAGAACCCCTAAAGGATACTTCAGGAACCTTTTCTTTTTAGAGCGTAGGGTACAGTGTAAATGTCAGTTGGCTTTTCATAGCCGAGCATTCAGAGGTCAAGACAGCAAGTGCGTGAGAGAGAGAGAGAGAGAGAGAGAGAGAGAGAGAGAGAGAGAGAGAGAGAGAGAGAGAGAAAGAATATCGAAACTCGTGTTAATGAGTTCCGAGAGCCAATCTGTTATCCAATGTTTCGTTTAATAGCCCGGCTACTGTGTGAAAATCGCCCCAACAAGCAATACCCTACCTGCTTGTGATCAATTATTTCAGCACCGTTCGCGCTGCTCTGAGACAAGCAAGGCTACTTCATATACATTTTAAAACAGTTTTTTTTATTTACCCTGCATTACAATCGCGCTGCTCTGAGACAAGCAAGGCTACTTCATATACATTTTAAAACAGTTTTTTTTATTTACCCTGCATTACAATAGTATAATCTATTGAATCTCTGAACGTAATTAGATCTACTACTGTACATTTGATGGATCTGCCAGTATTTCCATTTAGGGATTCCGGTAAAGAAATGTGTATGTAGAGGGGTAACTTTCTTCACCAGTTCTCTTACCATTTTGTGTCACACCCTGATCTGTTTCACCTGTCCTTGTGATTGTCTCCACCCCCTCCGGGTGCCGCTGATTTTCTCCAGTGTATTTATCCCTGTGTTTCCTGTCTCTCTGTGCCAGTTTGTCTTGTATGTTAGTCAAGTCAACCAGCGTGTTTTTCCCCTACTCCTTTCGCTATTCTTTTTTTGATAGTCTTCCCGGTTTGGACCCCTGCCTGACTCTGGACTACTTTCCCACCTGCCTGATCATCCTGCCTGCCCTGACCTTGATTCTGCCTGCCCTTCGGTACCTTTTGAACTCTGAACTGGTTTTTCCCCGTTAGACATGGCCGCATGGCGCACCCCCTTTCCCCATTAGGCATGGCCACATGGCACACCCCCTTTCCCCGTTAGACACGGCCGCATGGCGCACCCCCAATATCAAGGTGCACATGGGCCTATTTATATAATGAATATGAATTCGGAGGGCAGAAATGATTAAATATTAAAGCATTAGTGTAGAAAAGGCCCATGGAGTTGGTGGAATAATCCTTTAATTCATGGCGACTTACTCAGCTGGGCCAGGGGCGCTTTAATTAGGTCAGATGGCAATGACCGACAGATCTCATCCCCATAAAAGGAGGAAAACGCCATCGCCTGATCTCACTGCTTCCTTAACTCCGTCTTCTCCAGAAGCTCTGTGCGTCCATGAATCCACGTAAGTCCACCGACTCTGTTACCTTTCATCTGAACTATCTGTTGCGATCGGGAGAGTGGGCCATCAGTCATGTGAATTGTCAATGATCACGGCCCTACGGATCCTCATAGACCAATTATGTAATCGATATGGTTAATATAAAATTAATTACATGTACAAGTGAAGACAATTGAAAGAGTGAAATGAGAAACGTCATTGTTTGCTAACTGATCGACTTTGATATCAAACTAATGGGGATTATAGATTGAAGACATTCACTGTTTGTATTATTTCATTATTTATGATAAACAGTTACGAGCCTAAATGACTTAATGAACTGGATTGTTGAATTCCCTAATTATGTTAATAATGAATGATTGTTATGATTTGATCTTTGTGATTATGAATTTGATTGGATACGTGTTATTTTGTTTCCTTTGTTATGCAGCACAGACTACTCAGTAAATATACCACTTTATGGTTAAAGGAATTCCTGCCTCAGTCTCGTCCATTCCTCTGTCACCTGACACGTGACCACCTGTTCACCTTCACTGTCAGTCATCCTACCTGTCCAGCTACCCACACAGATTCCACTAATCTTTCAATTAGACCTCTCACTAAAGGCGTCAGTCATACAAAAGTTATACGCGTGGAATAGAGCCATAAGAATGTCAGTTTAATATGCAGTGCAGATCACCTCCTATTACCCTTCTCAGAGTTTTAAGAATTGTGTGTGTTCAATTATTTGTGACAATGTGGCATTTAAAGCATATTGAAATTAGAAGCAATAGGATTTGAAGCAATAGCCTACCCGTGTGGTCAACTATTTCAGCACCGTTTCACGCTGCTCTGAGACAAGCATGGAGACTGGTCTTGATAAATCAATGAGATTTTTATTTTCACTGAATCTCCGTTTGGGTGTTGGTTAGCCTACAATTAGGGTGTGGAAATGTTAGGATTATAGCCTACTCCCGACCGGTCACGTTGTACAGCGCCATATTTTCCTAAAGGAAACCCAGAGGGTTTCGTTTTTTATTATTCTTGGAATAGAAACACCATAATATGAATCAAATTAATTAAGCTACATTTCTTAATCAATCCCATATACAATGTTCTTACAAAAAAAGGTTTTAAATTCTCTAGTACAGCCAATATTAAAGACTGTCAAATGCTTCTCAAATATGCCCTCTGGTGGTCAAACTAGCACTAACTAAAATTAATGGCAACAATGGCTGACACTTAAATAATATGCCATAGAATTCTGCGGCAGCCCGCAAGGTGTGCTGCACTATGACGCAACTTTTCTAGTAAGAACCACTGTACAACCTAGCCTATGAATGAAAGTTTACAATGTTGGTGCACACAGGTCGAGACAAATTTGATATGACAGACCGTGACACATGGACAGACGGTGACATTCAATACTGCCTTGCAAAACTCTTGCCTGCATTGCGCTGATATAGGGTGTAATCATTAGTCCAACAGTTGCAAACGAGAGTTTCTGTTGAATATATTCAGGTATGTTTATCTCCGTTTTGTTCATTTTGTTTCCGATTAAGAAATGTTTTTCAACAGAATTGGTGGAATGAATACACCCCTGATCACTCGTAAACAATTTACTTTCATAGCAGCCACGTTGTATTCCTTCTCGAATGTATGTGTTCTCCTCCTCTCTCCTCTTCCCTTCGCTTGTGGACTTCAATGCACAGCACATCAGCTGTATGTGACCAGGTGAAAAAACCTTTCCAAGCCAAACCACTACACACAGCCTACATCGTTGTCATCATATTAGCTCAATAACGTCATAGTCAGCATAGCTAATAGAACTAACAAGTTAGTTAACCCGCTACAATCAAGCAGTAACGTTACAGTGTACAGTCAGTAAGCAGTTACACCGGCAGGCCCCGGTGGCAATAAATGAGTGATACCAAAAGCTTACCTTGACTTGGAAGAGTTCCAGTGTTGTGTTGGAAAGTCATAGCCAGCTAGCTAACATAGCATCCCTCTGTTTGAGCAGGGTGTTTCAGTAGGCTAAACTAGCTAGCTGCATTTGCTAGCTACAATAAGCAACGCTTCGAACACACCGACAGCGTCATTGCATTTTAGTACAGCAGAATTACATTCATTTCCAATGAAACGATGTGTTTGCCTTGCAGCATGCGTTGCAGTGCGTTCGGTGTGGCGCAAAAGTTGGATTTATTGAACATGTGCGTCAAACTGTATGCGTAGACGGCCTGACAGAAATGGTAGCAGAAGGTGAATGTTGAACTTTTGTTGCATTCATATCCAGATGATGCTGCGTACTATGTTGCGCAGTGACGCAGTTGGTGTATTCGAAGCGTACTCTTGCTTCTCATTCATTTTGGAAGAAATAAATTTGTTCAGAACTGTTCAACTATTGTCTTTCTCTTTGAGTCAACTACTCACAACATTTTATTCACTGCAGTGCTAGCTAGCTGTAGATTATACTTTCAGCACTAGATTAATTCTCTGATCCTTTGATTTGGTTGACATGTTAGTTCATGCTATAAATGCTCTAATAGGCTGGAGGATGTCCAGAAGTTGTCATAATTACTGTAAGTGTATGGAAGGGGGTGAGAACCATGAGCCTCTAAGTTCTTAAGTTTTGTATTGAAGTCAATGTACCCAAAGGAGGACGGAAGCTAGCTGTCCTCCGGCTACCCCATGGTGCTACCCTACAGAGTGCTGTTTATTTAATTGTTTTACCTTTGTTTAAATAGGTAAGTCAAATAAGAACATATTCTTATTTACAATGACAGCCTACCCCAGCCATATCCTAACCCAGTCGACGCTGGGCCAATTGTGCGCCGCCCTACGAGACTTCCAATCATGGCCGGTTGTGATTGGAAGTCTCGTAGGGCGGCGCACAACAGGGTCTGTAGTGACGCCTCTAACACTGAGATGCATTGCCTTAGACTGCTGCGCCACTGTAGACCTTTGCAAAATAGTGTATTTTAATCAATTATTTGGTGACATGATTATATTTAGTATAGTTTTATCTAAGAAGGATAACATTTTACAATTAAAATGTTTATGAAATTCACTGAGGAGGATGGTCCTCCCCCTCCACTGCATGCTACTAGCCTCTGCTATGAATATGCATAGCCATCTCGAGACATAATGTCAGAGTCTAGGTGATGTGGGTAAGGCGGAGTCAGGCGCAGGACACAGAGATGCGAATAATAGTAACTTTACTCAAAAATAATCTTCCAACAAGGAGAACAAATCCAGAATCACATAAACGAGACAACTGACAACAATAAACATGCAAAAACCATGATGGCTCCAGAGGGTTAAATAGCGAAATAATTCAAACGTAATGGGAACCAGGTGTGAACAATACAGACAAAACAAATGGAAAAATAAATGTAGATCGGTGGAGACTAGAAAGCCGGTGACATCGAATGCCGCCCGAACAAGGAGAGGCACCAACTTCGGCGGAAGTCGTGACACATAAAGTGTTTTTCTTAAAGTTGCCAGGATGTCATGTGTCCTACTTTTTTTTTAACCTTAATTTAACTAGGCAAGTAATTTAAGAACACATTCTTATTTACAATGACGGCCTATACCGGTCAAACCCGGACAACGCTGGGCCAATTGTGCGCAGCCCTATGGGACTCCCAGTTGTGATATATATATATATATATATATATATATATATATATATATATATTCACTGCTCAAAAAAATAAAGGGAACACTTAAACAACACAATGTAACTCCAAGTCAATCACACTTCTGTGAAATCAAACTGTCCACTTAGGAAGCCACACTGATTGACAATACATTTCACATGCTGTTGTGCAAATGGAATAGACAAAAGGTGTAAATTATAGGCAATTAGCAAGACACCCCCAATAAAGGAGTGGTTCTGCAGGTGGTGACCACAGACCACTTCTCAGTTCTTATGCTTCCTGGCTGATGTTGTGGTCACTTTTGAATGCTGGCGGTGCTTTCACTCTAGTGGTAGCATGAGACGGAGTCTACAACTCACATAAGTGGCTCAGGTAGTGCAGCTCATCCAGGATGGCACATCAATGCGAGCTGTGGCAAGAAGGTTTGCTGTGTCTGTCAGCGTAGTGTCCAGAGCATGGAGGCGCTACCAGGAGACAGGCCAGTACATCAGGAGACGTGGAGGAGGCCGTAGGAGGGCAACAACCCAGCAGCAGGACCGCTACCTCCGCCTTTGTGCAAGGAGGAGCAGGAGGAGTACTGCCAGAGCCCTGCAAAATGACCTCCAGCAGGCCACAAATGTGCATGTGTCTGCTCAAACGGTCAGAAACAGACTCCATGAGGGTGGTATGAGGGCCCGACGTCCACAGGTGGGGGTTGTGCTTACAGCCCAACACCGTGCAGGATGTTTGGCATTTGCCAGAGAACACCAAGATTGGCAAATTCGCCACTGGCGCCCTGTGCTCTTCACAGATGAAAGCAGGTTCACACGCACATGTGACAGACGTGACAGAGTCTGGAGACGCCGTGGAGAACGTTCTGCTGCCTGCAACATCCTCCAGCATGACCGGTTTGGCGGTGGGTCAGTCATGGTGTGGGGTAGCATTTCTTTGGGGGGCCGCACAGCCCTCCATGTGCTCGCCAGAGGTAGCCTGACTGCCATTAGGTACCGAGATGAGATCCTCAGACCCCTTGTGAGACCATGTGCTGGTGCGGTTGGCCCTGGGTTCCTCCTAATGTAAGACAATGCTGGACCTCATGTGGCTGGAGTGTGTCAGCAGTTCCTGCAAGAGGAAGGCATTGATGCTATGGACTGGCCCGCCCGTTCCCCAGACCTGAATCCAATTGAGCACATCTGGGACATCATGTCTCGCTCCATCCACCAACGGCACGTTGCACCACAGACTGTCCAGGAGTTGGCGGATGCTTTAGTCCAGGTCTGGGAGGAGATCCCTCAGGAGACCATCCGCCACCTCATCAGGAGCATGCCCAGGCGTTGTAGGGAGGTCATACAGGCACGTGGAGGCCACACACACTACTGGGCCTCATTTTGACTTGTTTTAAGGACATTACATCAAAGTTGGATCAGCCTGTAGTGTGGTTTTCCACTTTAATTTTGAGTGTGACTCCAAATCCAAATCCATAAATTTGATTTCCATTGATAATTTTTGTGATTTTGTTGTCAGCACATTCAACTCCGTAAAGAAAAAAGTATTTAATAAGAATATTTCATTCATTCAGATCTAGGATGTGTTATTTTAGTGTTCCCTATATTTTTTTTGAGCAGTGTGTATATATATATAACATTTATTTTATTCTTCACATGTAAAAAAAAAAAAGTACATTTATATTTTCCAACGGGCTATACCTTTGGGTGAGGTTTTTTTCTCGCCTAAGCAGCCTCGTTCCACTGCAAAAAATAAAATCATCTAGTCTTCAGCGAAATAACAACAAAATGTCAAATACAGGTAGCCTAGTCAAATAATTATCATCCAATCACATTAACTGTTACACTCTCGCGGGAAACCTTTACTCTACCATACCCTTGTCTGTACATTATGCCCTGAATCTATCCTACCACGCCCAGAAATCTGCTCCTTTTATTCTGTCCCCAACGCACTAGACGACCAGTTTTGATAGCCTTCAGCCGTACCCTCATCCCACTCCTCCTCTCTTCCTCGGGTGATGTGGAGGTTAACACAGGCCCTGTGTGTCCCCAGGCGCTCTCATTTATTGACTTCTGTAACGATAAAAGCCTTGGTTTCATGCATGTTAACATCAGAAGCCTCCTCCCTAAATTTGTTTTACTCACTGCTTTAGCACACTCCGCCAACCCTGAAGTCCTTGTCGTGTCTGAATCCTGGCTTAGGAAGGCCACCAAAAATCTGAGATTTCCATCCCCAACTATAACATTTTCCATCAAGATAGAACTGCCAAAGGGGAAGGAGTTGCAATCTACTGCAGCGATAGCCTGCAAAGTTCTGTCATACTTTCCATGTCTATGCCCAAACAGTTCGAGATTCTAATAAAAAAAAAAAAATATCTCCAGAAATAAGTCTCTCACTGTTGCCGCCTGTTATAGACCCCGCTCAGCTCCCAGCTGTGCCCTGGACACCATATGTGAATTGATCGTCCCCCATCTATCTTCAGAGTTCGTTCTGTTAGGTGACCTAAACTGGGATATGCTTAACACCCCGGCAGTCCTACAATCTAAGCTAGATGCCCTCAATCTCACACAAATGAACAAGGAACCCACCAGGTACAATCCTAAATCCATAAACATGGGCACGCTCATAGATATTATCCTGACCAACTTGCCCTCCAAATACACCTCTGCTGTTTTCAATCAAGATCTCAGCGATCACTGCCTCATTGCCTGCATCCGCTATGGGTCCGAGGTCAAACGACCACCCCTCTTCACTGTCAAACGCTCCCTAAAAAACTTCTGCGAGCAGGCCTTTCAAATCGAACTGGCCTGGGTTTCCTGGAAGGATATTGACCTCATCCCATCAGTAGAGGATGCCTGGTCATTCTTTAAAAGTAAATAAGCATGCCCCATTCAAAAAATGTAGAACTAAGAACAGATATAGCTCTTGGTTCACTCCAGACCTGACTGCCCTCGAGCAGCACAAAAACATCCTGTGGCGGACTGCACTAGCATCAAATAGTCCCCGCGATATGCAACTTTTCAGAGAAGTCAGGAACCAATACACAGTCAGTCAGGAAAGCTAAGGCTGGCTTCTTCAAACGGAAATTTGCATCCTGTAGCTCCAACTCCAAAAAGTTTTGGGACACTGTAAAGTCCATGGAGAATAAGAGCACCTCCTCCCAGCTGCCCACTGCACTGAGGCTAGGTAACACTGGCACCACAGATAAATCCACGATAATCGAGAATTTCAATAAGCATTTCTCTATGGCTGGCCATGCTTTCCTCCTGGCTACCCTGGCCAACAGCTCTACACCCCCCGCATCTACTTGCCCAAGCCTCCCCAGCATCTCCTTCACCCATATCCAGATAGCAGATGTTCTGAAAGTGATGCCAAACCTGGACCCGTACAATTCAGCTGGGCTAGACAATCTGGACCCTCTCTTTCTAAAATGATCCGCCGCCATTGTTGCAACCCCTATTACTAGTCTGTTCAACATCTCTTTCGTATAGTCCGAGATCACTAAAGATTGGAAAGCTGATGCGGTCATCCCCCTCTTCAAAGGGGGTGACACTAGACCCAAACAGTTACAGACCTATATCCATCCTGCACTGCCTTTCTAAAGTCTTCGAAAGCCAAGTTAATAAACAGATCACTGACTATTTTCGAAACCCACCGTACCTTCTCCGCTGTGCAATCCAGTGTCCGAGCTGGTCACGGGTGCACCTCAGCCACGCTCAAGGTCCTAAACGATATCATAACTGCCATTGATAAGACAGTACTGTGTAGCAGTCTTCATCGACCTGGCCAAGGCTTTCGACTCTGTCAATCACAGTATTCTTATCGGCAGACTCAACAGCCTTGGTTTTTCAAATGACTCAAATGCCTCGCCTGGTTAACCAACTACTTCTCAGAGTTCAGTGTGTCAAATCGGAGGGCCTGTTGTCCGGACCTCTGGCAGTCTCTATGGGGGTACCACAGGGTTCAATTCTCGGGCCGACTCTTCTCTGTATATATCAACGATGTCGCTCCTCCCAGATCCACCTCTACGCAGACGACACCATTCTGTATACATCTGGCCCTTTGGAGACTGTGTTAAACAAACCTCCAAACGAGCTTCAATGCCATACAACACTCCTTCTGTGGCCTTCAACTGCTTTTAAATGCTAGTAAAACTAAGTGCATGCTCTTCAACCGATTGCTGCCCGCACCCTCCCGCCTGACTCGCATCACAACTCTGGACGGTTCTGACTTAGAATATGTGGACAACTACAAATACCTAGGTGTCTGGTTAGACTGTAAACTCTCCTTCCAGACTCACATTAAACATCTCCAATCCAAAATTCCATTTAGAATCGGCTTCCTATTTCACAACAAAGCCTCCTTCACTCACGCCGCAAAACATACCCTCATAAAACTGACTATCCTACCGATCCTCGACTTCGGTGATGTCATTTGTAAAATAGCCTCAAACACTCTACTAAGCAAACTGGAAGCAGTCTGGAAGCAGTCTATCACAGTGCCATCCGTTTTGTCACCAAAGCCCCATATACCACCCACCACTGCGACCTGTATGCTCTCGTCGGCTGGCCCTCGCTACATATTCGTCGCCAGACCCACTGGCTCCAGGTCGTCTATAAGTCTTTGCTATGTAAAGCTTCGTCTTCTCAGCTCACTGGTCACGATAACAACACCCACCCGTAACACGCGCTCCAGCAGGTATATCTCACTGGTCATCCCCAAAGCCAACACCTCCTCTGGCTGCCTTTCTTTCCAGTTCTCTGCTGCCAATGACTGGAATGAATTGTAAAAATCGCTGAAGTTGGAGACTTATTTCCCTCACTAACTTTAAACATCAGCTATCTGAGCAGCTAACCGATCCCTGCAGCTGTACATAGCCCATCTGTAAATAGCCCATCCAATCTACCTACCTCATCCCCATATTGTTTTTATTTGTACTTTTCTTCTCTTTTCCACACCAGTATTTCTACTTGCACATCATCATCTGCACATCTATCACTCCAGTGTTCATTTGCTGAATTGTAATTACTTTGCTACTACCTCACCCCATTTGCACACAGTGTATATAGACATATTTTTGTTTTCTATTGTGTTATTGACTGTACGCTTGTTTATTCCATGTGTAACTCTGTGTCGCACTGCTTTGCTTTATCTTGGCCAGGTCGTAGTTGTAAATGAGAACTTGTTCTCAACTGGCCTACCTGGTTAAATAAATAAAGGTGAAATAAATCAAATAAACTCTTGTGCAGACATTTAGAAACTAAACATGACAATTTGAAAAATTAGCCACAGGAGTTTTTTGAGCGAGAAAAGAGATGACTTTCGAGTAGTAAGAGATGTATAAAAGCAACAGATACCATTAATAAGAAGGGGCTAAAAGCGTCCTATATGGTGAGCTACCGAGTGGCTAGGACAGGCAAGCCCCATACTATTGTGGAGGACTTAATTATTCCTGCTGCCGCGGATATGGCTGGGACAATGCTGGGGGAAAAGGCCAAACAATGCCTTCATCAAACAACACTATTTCACGATGCATCAGTGACATGGCAGGAGATGTTTTGAAACAATTACTGCTTCGCATACAAGCCAGGGAATTCTGTGTTACAGCTGGATGAATCAACAGACGTGGCGGGCCTGGCACAGCTCCAGAGTTTCTTGCTTTGACAAATCGCGCTGTTAAGACACTGATGCCCTTTGCAACCACGTACCTACGTGAGAGTGGATTCTCGGCCCTCACTAGCTTGAAAACTAAATACAGGCACAGACTGTGTGTGGAAAATGATTTAAGATTGAAACTCTCTCCAATACAACCCAACATTGCAGAGTTATGTGCATCCTTTCAAGCATACCCTTCTCATTAACCTGTGGTGAGTTATTCACAATTTGATGAACAAATAAGGTTTTATATGTAAGATGGCTAAATCAAGAGCAAAATTATTGATTATTATTTGTGCCCTGGAGCTCTTTTTCACTTCCCAGGGGCCGGGTTTTGACAAACTCACTTTCATTCTTATGTTTAATAAATGTATCGTATAGTGTTTGTGTGGCAGGCTTCAATGATGGCAAAAAACTAAATTTGAGAGTACGCTGACCCTGGTGCTAGAGGGGGTACGCAGCTGGAGGTTGAATGTTTGAAGGGGTACGGGACTATAAAAGTTTGGGAACTGATTTACATAAATAAACTCATTGCTTGTTGGGCGAAACAACGAAATAACGCCGCCTGCTGGAGGGAGACAGATTTTCCGAGTTGTGCCTTTCCTTTCCCCTCTGGTTTAAATTATACCAGTATGGCTGTGCATGGCGGACCTTCTTCCGGGTGCAGCTCATAGTATTTTTCGCCTACAGCTGTTTTACCATTAGATTCAACAAGCTAACGGATTACTAAACTATCAGCACAGTATACTCACACCACTGATAACGATTACTTTACACTAACTAGCTACAGATCTCAATTTGAACGACCTCTTTGAGAACCGGTAGCTTGTTACCTCTTGACTTTAGCCAGCTAGCTAACGCTTGTTAACGTTAGCCATAATGGTCGTCTGGTGGATGAGACCGGGTGGAAGGCTATGAAATCCAGCTCCCAGTCGGGATAGCTTTGGAGGGAAGCCAGGTAGGCTACCGTGTGTTTCCATACTAGTTATATTTGGTTGATTTATTATTGTGGTTCATTTCAAAATACATGCCAGAGCAGCTAACTAGCGAATATTCTGTCATGTTAACCTAACGTCAGGTAGCTGACTGGTTTGGCCATAATTATCCGCGCATGCGCCGATGGTCGGCCATAGTAGCTAGTTGGTTATTGAAATACAGCAAATAACGTTATGTAGCTTTTATTACTCTACTAGCCAACTGTCCAAGCATCCATGTTAAAAATAAAGTAGCCAAATGGTTATCAATGAAGGAGCTCGGCTAACGTTAGCTGTTCCATTTGTTTGGGTGATGTTTTGTTGACAGGATGCTGCAGGGACTGTACGGAAGTCTGGATCGGGACAAGCCGCTGATCCGGCTTCCTTTCACGGACTTTGCCGTTGGGACTGTCTTGCTGGCTCTAACCGGTCTAATAGCCTGCATCGTCATTTCTCTGATGTTCCATTTCGATGAGTCTACCTATACCCACTGTCAGGTGAGTAGTTCACCTCACTCTCGGTCTGTGTCTTTCTGTCTGTCTTGTCTCTCTCTCTGTCCATTGACACTTCCTCTCAAGGTTTTTGACTAGGGAGGTTTTCCTATTTGTTTTTGTTAGTCCATTGTTGTTATTGTCCCAAAATGTATTAAATGTCAGCATTCAAGATATTTAACTTTAAAAATACATAAATATAGCTGGCTGGCTGTATTTTGAAAGTTAAATATCTTGGATGCTGACATGTTGTTATTGTCCCAAAATGTATTACAATGGACTAATGAAACAAATACCAAAATATACTTTTTGGGTGGAATTTTCTTTTAAATAAGGGCCTATGTTGCACTTTGATAAATGCAGTATTAGCTCAGCTATATGCAGAATGTTCTACACTACACATGCTACACTACTGGTAATACTGACAATGTGTGTATCGCCTAAATAAATACAGCATTGTAGAACGTGCTACACTACATATACAAATAACACTCCATTGACTGACCTCTCCTCATGCTGCACCTCCTCTCCACCAGGTGCCCAACTACCTACCCTCCATCAGTGCGTCTATCAGTCTGGTCCCTGAGCGCTATATATGGAGGTTCTGTATCGGCCTGCACTCGGCCCCTCGTTTCCTGGTGGCTGCGGCCTACTTCAGCTTCTACCGCGGACGGTTTGCTAAGAGCTTCCCTGACATGGCCCTTAGCGTCCTGGCTCTCATAGCTGCTCTGGCTGAGAACGTAGGCCTGCTGTTACTCACCTATGTGTCCTCTACTGAGACCTACAGTGAGTACCGGTAGATGTGCACAAGCATGCATCAAACATACACACACATATGCACACACACACACTGCTTCGCATTCCAAGTTCGGACATGGGCTAATGCATCGTACACATGCATTCATACACCCTGCATTAATGTCCACTTCATTTTAGCGTAAGTGACAGATGTGTGTTATGTGCTGGTGTTTTAGAGTTACATTCACTGCTGGGTTTGTGTTCGGCAGGTGTTCACAAGAACGGTTTTATCACGTTCGCCGCCTGCTCTCTTCTGCACATGCTCATTACCTGCAGACTGTGGCAGGTGATTAAGAAGTTCAGTCTCAACCCTGAGGTAGAGTACACGCCCTCATTCCCTCACCTTACCGTGCGTGTGCCTGCGTGCATGTTTCTTATTTGTGCTGTGTGCCTTCGTATTGCCATGCCTCTTCAGTCCTTGAGTACTAGTGTAATCCTCGTTGTGTTATCCCACTTTTTAAGACTCGTCATAAATGTCTCAATATCCTACTAAAAAAGCTACTGTTCATTCTGTTCATCCTGTACTTGGAACAGGACCCCTTTTTAAAAATGTTATATGGGATTTTCAGATTTTATTGAACAGATAGTGAAAGAGGATGACAGTGGGGTAAGATATATATTCCATTGTAATTTTCGGTCATTGATCTACAAAAAAAGACCATGTCAAAGTGAAAAGAAATGTACCGGTAGTCTATTTTTAATTCCTTTGTAAACATTTGGAAAAACAATTTCATTGTTTGTCTGTTTCAAAATAGTAAATGTAGTAAATAAAAATGTTATATGGGATTTTCAGATTTTATTGAACAGATAGTGAAAGAGGATGACAGTGGGGTATATATATATATATATGAGAGAGGTTGTATGAAAGGGGAGTAGGCTGGACTCAAACCTATGCCATTACTGTAGACGTGTGCCAGAGGCTGGGTCATTACTGCTACAGCAGCCATGCCAGAGAACAGGACCCTTTCTCACCACCCCATGACAGTGTTGAGCTACTGTTACCAGGGACCCTATTAATAAAGAGTCTAGGATCAGTTATGCCTTTTGATCATAATATAATTGGACAGAGAGACCTGATCCTAGATTAGCATTGCTGCTTTGAGATGCTTTTTGAATACCAGAGAGCTCATTATGGCCCTGGCTCATTATGGACACACACTAATCTCTGATAGCCTTTCAACACACATTGAGCCACAGTTTCAACACCAGCAAACAGGTGTGGAAATTAATTTATATCCACACACAGAACTATGATGGTGTCACCCGAGGTGTACAGTTGAAGTCGGAAGTTTACATACACAGCCAAATACATTTAAACTCAGTCTTTCACAATTCCTGACATTTAATCCTAGTAAAAATTCCCTGTCTTAGGTCAGTTCAGATCACCACTTTATTTTAAGAATGTGAAATGTCAGAATAATAGTAGAGATTTATTTCAGCTTTTCTTTCATCACATTCCCAGTGGGTCTGAAGTTTACATACACTCAATTTGTATTTGGTAGCATTGCCTTTAAATTGTTTCACTTGGGTCAAATGTTTCGGGCAGCCATCCACAAGCTTCCCACAATAAGTTGGGTGAATTTTGGCCCATTCCTCCTGACAGAGCTGGTGTAACTGAGTCAGGTTTGTAGGCCTTGCTCACACATGCTTTTTCAGTTCTGCCCACACATTTTCTATAGGATTGAGGTCAGGGCTTTGTGATGGCCACTCCAATACCTTGACTTTCTTGTCCTTAAGCCCTTTTGCCACAACTTTGGAAGTATGCTTGGGGTCATTGCCCATTTGGAAGACCCAGTTGCGACCAAGCTTTAACTTCCTGACAGATGTCTTGAGATGTTGCTTCAATATATCCACATTTTCTTACCTCATGATGCCATCTATTTTGTGAAGTGCACCAGTCCCTCCTGCAGAAAAGCACCCCCACAACATGATGCTGCCACCCCCGTGCTTCAAGGTTGGGATGGTGATCTTCGGCTTGCAAGCCTCCCCCTTTTTCCTCCAAACATAATGATGGTCATTATGGCCAAACGGTTCTATTTTTGTTTCATCAGAGCAGAGAAAATTTCTCCAAAAAGTACGATCTTTATCCCCATGTGCAGTTGCAAACTGTAGTCTGGCTTTTTATGGAGGTTTTGGAGCAGTGGCTTCTTCCTTGCTGAGTGGCCTTTCAGTTGTGTCGATATAGGTCTCGTTTTACTGTGGATATAGATACTTTTGTACCTGTTTCCTCCAGCATCTTCACAAGGTTATTTTCTGTTCTGGGATTGATTTGCACTTTTCGCACCCAAGTACGTTCATCTCTAGGAGACAGAAGGTGTCTCCTTCCTGTGCGGTATGATGACTGCGTGGTCCCATGGTGTTTAAACTTGCGTACTATTGTTTGTACAGATGAATGTGGTACCTCCAGGCGTTTGGAAATTGCTCCCAAGGACGAACCAGACTTGTGGAGGTCTACATTTTTTTTCTGAGGTCTTGGCTGATTTCTTTTGATTTTACCATGATGTCAAGCAAAGAGGCACTGAGTTTGAAGGTAGGCCTTGAAATACATTTACAGGTACACCTCCAATTGACTCAGGCTAATTGACATGTTATCAGAAGCTTCTAAAGCCATGATGTCATTTTCTGGAATTTTCCAAGTTGTTTAAAGGCAGTGAACTTAGTGCATGTAAACTTCTGACCCACTGGAATTGTGATACAATGAATTATAAGTGACATAATCTGTCTGTAAACAATTGTTGGAAAAATGACTTGTGTCATGCACAAAGTAGATGTCCTAACCGACTTGCCAAAACTATAGTTTGTTAACCAGACATTTGTGGAGTGGTTGAAAAACGAGTTCTAATGACTCCAACCTAAGTGTATGTAAACTTCCGACTTCAACTGTATGTGTTTGAGTCCACAGCTTATGTATTGTTAGTGTGTGGCTTGGTCTGTTCAAAGCAGGGGAAGTGGGTTACACACACTGGGACCAACCCAACTACCCTCACCAGTCTGAGGCACTCAACTCACTGTTGCAACACCACCTGTTCTAGTTACATTTTAACCGCTCTGTTTGTCTCCATCTCTTTCTTCCTCTCTCTGTCTCAATCTCTCTTTCTGTTTGTCGGTGGCTCTCTTTCTGTCTCTCCCAGGAGATCACGTCGTTTCGTTGGAAGGTGCGTCTCTTTCTCTTCAATGTCAGCTTTTGTTTGGTCGCCGCCTACTTTTTCAGACGCCACAACAAGTACTGCGAACCCATAAGTGAGTTTTTGGCATCCTTATTGGAACCCTATTCCCTATATAGTGTACTACTTTTGAACAGATCCCCACCCATTCTTTTTTATTATGCCCTTCTTTCCTCTGCTCAGTCAATCAGGTCCTGAAAATGTCATGTTTTGTAATATACATCACCCTGTAGTAGAGGAAGTTTGAGTAGAAGTTGTCTGTGTTTAGGGCTTTGTTTCTCCATTTCCCTCATATCTTTGTCAACCCCGTCTTTACCAGTAATGATAACACCAATACTACAGTTTGAGACCTCTGCTCCTTTCACCTCCACCCCAGCTGGTTTCTCGCTCCTGTCTCTTCTAGTGTACACATTCTCTCTACTCTTTTGTAACATGCTATGTATATCACATGTATGAATGTACACTACATTATTAAAAGGATGTGGACACCCGCTCGTCTAACATCTCATTCCAAAATCATGGGCATTAATATAGAGTTGGTCCCCTTTGCTGCTATAACAGCCTCCACTATTCTGGGAAGGCTTTCCACTAGATGTTGTAACATTGTTGTGGGGACTTGCTTCCATTCAGCCACGAGAGCATTAGTGAGGACTGGCCGTGATGTTGGGCGATTAGGCCTGGCTCCAGCCAACGCTTGGCGTTGCGCATGGTGATCTTAGCCTTGTGTGCGGCTGCTCAGCCATGGAAACCAAGAACAGTTCTTGTGCTGACGTTGCTTCCAGAGGCAGTTTGGAACTCGGTAGTGAGTGTTGCAACCGAAGACGGAATATATTTCCGCGCTTCAGCAATCGGCGGTCCCATTCTGTGAGCTTGTGTGTCCTACCACTTCGCGGCTGAGCCGTTGTTGCTCCTAGACGTTTCCACTTCACACTATCAGCACTTTCAGTTGACTGGGGCAGCTCTAGCAGGGCAGAAATTTGATGAACTGACTTGTTGGAAAGGTGGCATCCTATGACGGTGCCACATTGAAAGTCACTGAGCTCTTCAGTAAGGCCATTCTACTGCCAATGTTTGTCTTTGGGGATTGCATGACTGTATGCTCAATTTTTGTACACCTGTCAGCAACGGGTGTGGCTGAAATAGCCAAATCCACTATGTAGGGGTGTCCACATACTTTTGTATATATAGTGTATCTCTCTCCTTCACTGAGACAAGTGACTGATAACTGACTGATGTCTCATCTCATTTACTCCCTCCCTCTCTTTCTCCCTCCCTCCCTCTCCAGTCTACACTCTGTTCGCGCTATGTGAGTACCTGGTGGTGCTCTCCAACATGGCCTTCCACATGACGGCATTCTGGGACTTTGGAAACAAGGAAGTGATGGTCACCACTCCAGCAGAGGACAAACGCTATTGAAGACTGAGCGCGACGGAGGACACACCGCTACTCTTGTTAGTTTTTACCTTGTTCTTTAGAACCTGACGGACAACTATAAAAGCACACAGCAAGTTTATTCACCCAAAGGGTCAGACAGCTGAACAGACAAAAACATATTCACACAAGTACTGGTAAATAACCCTTTCTCTTATGCTGAGCCCTCTACTTACACATCTGAACAGCCAACACACCTCTTTTGCGATACAGAAGATTAGTGATATCTGTTCTTCCTCACTTCATCTGACCTGACCTCTTGCCCAAATTCCTCACTCCTTCCCAACTCACGGCTGTCCTTGTACCAGACTGTGACCCTTCTCCTTTCCATAGGATACCTGATGTTTAACAATAACATGTTCTGACGGAATGTAAACGTTCTGCATTCCCCTCTCTCCCTCAGTAACATGAATAAGGATATTTCATATTTTATTAAGTTTATAACCCATCAGTTCCCCCTTTGAACATTAATTCCATACTGTTCAACATTATATAAACTTGGAAATGACTTATAAATAAACAAACAATGATAATGAAACATGACCAAAAAATAAAACATGATTACCATTCACAGTTGATTATTATGTTTACAAATCCAAGACTTATGGCCTCTGTATAATCACACTTTTGACTTTCCCCATTTCAGCTTCTGGTTCCTAAGAGAGTGATAGAACAAGACTTGAAAAGCAAAAAGAAACACAAGACATAACAGTATTAATGTGTTAAGCTGTGCATAATTATATATGCAAAGACAAAACCAAAGTTTGATAACATGACAATTCCCACTCTCTCTTTGCCTGACTATGCTTTCAGGATACTTTTCGCCTGGGTTCCACAAAAATGAAGGCCCTAAAAAAAACTCATGCTTTCACCCAGTCTTCCCCGACCAAAGGCTCCAAGAAGTGTTCCCAAGCCATGTCCTTTTCACTTTGTTCCCCATCTCCTTCTTCCTCCATAGCCACTCAATATACACATGCGGTGGCTTTAACCAACTTTACCTCATCTTGAGGTAACTCAACACTGTATATATGTTTCACATCAATGCCCTCAGAAGATGATATACCAACAGTGCTACCAAGGTAACCCCTGCTACTACTAACACTGCTCTCAGAAGATGATATCCCAACAGTGCTACCAAGGTAACCCCTGCTACTACTAACACTGCCCTCAGAAGATGATATCCCAACAGTGCTACCAAGGTAACCCCTGCTACTACTAACACTGCTCTCAGAAGATGATATCCCAACAGTGCTACCAAGGTAGCCCCTGCTACTACTAACACTGCCCTCAGAAGATGATATCCCAACAGTGCTACCTAGGTAACCCCTGCTACTACTAACACTGCCCTCAGAAGATGATATCCCAACAGTGCTACCAAGGTAACCCCTGCTACTACTAACACTGCCCTCAGAAGATGATATCCCAACAGTGCTACCAAGGTAACCCCTGCTACTACTAACACTGCCCTCAGAAGATGATATCCCAACAGTGTTACCAAGGTAACCCCTGCTACTACTAACACTGCCCTCAGAAGATGATATCCCAACAGTGTTACCAAGGTAACCCCTGCTACTACTAACACTGCCCTCAGAAGATGATATCCCAACAGTGTTACCTAGGTAACCCCTGCTACTACTAACACTGCCCTCAGAAGATGATATCCCAACAATGTTACCAAGGTAACCCCTGCTACTACTAACACTGCCCTCAGAAGATATCCCAACAGTGTTACCAAGGTAACCCCTGCTACTACTAACACTGCTCTCAGAAGATGATATCCCAACAGTGCTACCAAGGTAACCCCTGCTACTACTAACACTGCCCTCAGAAGATGATATCCCAACAGTGCTACCTAGGTAACCCCTGCTACTACTAACACTGCCCTCAGAAGATGATATCCCAACAGTGCTACCAAGGTAACCCCTGCTACTACTAACACTGCCCTCAGAAGATGATATCCCAACAGTGCTACCAAGGTAACCCCTGCTACTACTAACACTGCCCTCAGAAGATGATATCCCAACAGTGTTACCAAGGTAACCCCTGCTACTACTAACACTGCCCTCAGAAGATGATATCCCAACAGTGCTACCAAGGTAACCCCTGCTACTACTAACACTGCCCTCAGAAGATGATATCCCAACAGTGTTACCAAGGTAACCCCTGCTACTACTAACACTGCCCTCGGAAGATGATATCCCAACAGTGCTACAGCGACTTCTGTGAGAATAGCTATGGAATCTGTCTCCTATTATCTTCACAGTTTACTGATAGGTCTACAACTGAACCTTATAGATGCTCCCTACCTATCCCAACTCATATCCGGTTCCCTATCCACCAACATCCCCAATGACCTCCTGTGTTCTGCTACAGTCAGTACCTGTGGATAATACTTCCCTGTGCTCAAGTTAGGTACACAATGGTGTTGGTAGACCCTATTGCTACTCATTAGACCCTATGATCACTCGGCTACACATGCCTCTCCCTAATGTCAATATGCCTTGTCTATTGCTGTTTTGGTTAGTGATTATTGTCTTATTTGACTGTAGCCCTGCCCAATATGCCTTAGATAGCCCTTTTGTCTCACCCCCCACACATGCGGTGACCTCACCTGGCTTATCTGGTGCCTCTAGAGACAAAACCTCTCATCGTCACTCAATGCCTAGGTTTACCTCCACTGTACTCACATCCTACCATTCCATTGTCTGTACGTTATGCCTTGAATCTTCCACGCCCAGAAATCTGCTCTTTTTACGCTCTGTTCCGAACGCACTTCTTATAGCCTTTAGCCGTACCCTTATCCTACTCCTCCTCTGTTCCTCTGGTGATGTAGAGGTTAACCCAGGCCCTGCAGCCTCCAGCACCAATCCCATTTCCCAGGCGTTCTCATTTGTTGACTTCTGTAACCGTAAAGCCTTGGTTTCATGCATGTTAACATCAGAAGCCTCCTCCCTAACTTTGTTTTATTCACTGCTTTAGCACACTCTGCCAACCCTGATGTCCTAGCCGTGTCTGAATCCTGGCTTAGGAAGGCCACTAAAAATCCTTACATTTTCATCCACAACTACAACATTTTCCGACAAGATAGAACTGCCAAAGGGGGCGGGGTTGCAATCTACTGCAGAGAGAGCCTGCAGAGTTCTGTCATACTATCCAGGTCTGTGACCAAACAATTCGAGCTTCTACTTTTAAAAATCCACCTTTCCAGAAACAAGTCTCTCACCGTTGCCGCTTGTTATAGACCCCTTTCAGCCCCCAGCTGTGCCCTGGACACCATATGTGAATTGATTGCCCCCCCCCCCCATCTATCTTCAGAGTTCGTAATGTTTAGGATACCTAAACTGGGATATGCTTAACACCCCGGCCGTCCTACAATCTAAGCTAGATGCCCTCAATCTCACACAAATTATCAAGGAACCTACCAGGTACAACATGGGCACCCTCATAGATATCATCCTGATCAACTTGCCCTCTAAATACACCTCTGCTGTCTTCAACCAGGATCTCAGCAATCACTGCCTCATTGCCTGCGTCCGTAATGGTCAAACGACCACCCCTCATCACTGTCAAACGCTCCCTAAAACACTTCAGCGAGCAGGCCTTTCTAATCGACCTGGCCCGGAAATCCTGGAAGGATATTGACCTCATCCCGTCAGTAGAGGCAGCCTGGTTGCTCTTTTAAAGTGCCTTCCTCACTATCCTAAATAAGCACGCCCCATTCAAAAAATGTAGAACTAAGAAAATATATAGCCCTTGGTTCACTCCAGACTTGACTGCCCTTGACCAGCACAAAAACATCCTGTGGCATTCTGCATTAGCATCGAATAGCCCCCGCGATATGCATCTTTTCAGGGAAGTCAGGAACCAATATACTCAGTCAGTTAGGAAAGCTAAGGCTAGCTTTTTCAAACAGAAATGTATGTCCTGTAACAATAATTCCAAAAAGTTCTGGGACACTGTAAAGTCCATGGAGAGTAAGAGCCCCTCCCAGCTGCCCACTGCACTGAGGCTAGGAAACACTGTCACCACCAATAAATCTGCAATAATCGATCATTTCCACGGCTGGCCATGTTTTCCACCTGGCTACCCCTACCCTGGCCAACAGCTCTGCACCCCCTGCAGCAACATGCCTAAGCCCCCCTGCTTCTCCTTCACCCAAATCCAGACAGCTGATGTTCTGAAAGAGCTGCAAATCTGGATCTCTACAAATCAGCTGGGCTAGACAATCTGGACCCTCTCTTTCTAAAATTATCCGCCACAATTGTTGCAACCCCTTTTACTAGCCTGTTCAACCTCTTTCGTATCGTCTGAGATCCCCAAAGATTGGAAAGCTGCTGCGGTCATCCCCCTCTTCAAAAGGGGTGACACTCTAGAACCAAACTGTTACAGACCTATATCCATCCTACCCTGCCTTTCTAAAATCTTTGAATGCCAAGTTAACAAACAGATCACAAACCATTGTGAATCCCACCGTACCTTCTCCACTATGCAATCTGGTTTCCGAGCTGGTCATGGGTGCATCTCAGCCACACTCAAGGTCCTAAATGATATCATAACCGCCATCGATAAAAGACATTACTGCGCAGCCGTATTCATCGACCTGGCCAAGGCTTTTGACTCTGTCGAAAGAATCACCACATTCTTATCGGCAGACTCGAGCCTTGGTTTCACAAATGACTGCCTCGCCTGGTTCACCAACTACTTCTCAGAGTTCAGTGTGTCAAACCGGAGGGCCTGTTGTCCGGACCTCTGGCAGTCTCTATGGGGGTGCCACAGGGTTCAATTCTCAGGCCTCAGACTCTTTTCTCTGTATATATCAATGCTGTTGCTCTTGCTGCTGGTGATTTTCAGATCCACCTCTACGCAGACAACACCATTCTGTATACATCTGACCCTTCTTTTGAGACTGTTAACAAACCTCCAAACGAGCTTCAATGCCATACAACCCTCCTTCCGTGGCCTCCAACTGCTTTTAAATGCTAGTAAAACTAAGTGCATGCTCTTCAACCGATTTGCTGCCCGCACCCGCCCGCACGGCTAGCATCACTACTCTGGACGGTTCTGACTTAGAATATGTGGACAACTACAAATACCTAGGTGTCTGGTTAGACTGTAAACTCTCCTTCCAGACTCACATTAAACATCTCCAATCCAAAATGAAATCTAGAATCGGCTTCCTATTTCGCAACATAGCCTCCTTCACTCACGCTGCCAAACATTCCCTCGTAAAAAATTACTATCCTACCGATCCTTGACTTCGGCGATGTCATTTACAAAATAGCCTCCAACACTCTACTCAGCAAATTGGGATGTAGTTTATCACAGTGCCATCCGTTTTGTCACCAAAGCCCCGTATCCTACCCACCACTGCGACCTGTATGCTCTCGTTGGCTGGTCCTCGCTACATATTCGTCGCCAACCCCACCGGCTCCAGGTTATCTATAAGTATTTGCTCGGTAAACCTCCGCCTTATCTCAGCTCACTGGTCACCATAGCAACACCCACCCGTAGCACACGCTCCAACAGGTATATTTCACTGGTCATCCTCAAAGCCAACACTTCCTTTTCCAGTTCTCTGCTGCCAATGACTGGAACGAACTGAAAAAATCACTGAAGCTGGAATCTTATATCTCCCTCTCTAACTTTAAGCATGAGCTGTCAGAGCTGCTTACCAATCACTGTACCTGCACACAGCCCATCTGTAAATAGCACACCCAACTACCTCATCCCCATATTGTTATTTATCTTCTTGCTCTTTTGCACCCCAGTATCTCTACTTGCAAATCATCATCTGCACATCTATCACTCCAGTGTTAATGCTAAATTGTAATTATTTCGACTCCATGGCCTATTTATTGCCTTACGTCCCTAGTCTTCTACATTTGCAAACACTGTACATAGATTTTCTATTGTGTCATTGACTGTACGTTTGTCTGTGTAACTCCTGTTGTTTTTTTGTCACGCTGCTTTGCTTTATCTTGGCCAGTGTAACAGTATAACTTTAGACCGTCCCCTCGCCCCGACACGGGCGCGAACCAGGGACCCTCTGCACACATCAACAACAGTAACCCACGAAGCGTCGTTACCCATCGCTCCACAAAAGCCGTGGCCCTTGCAGAGCAAGGGGAAACACTACTTCTAGGTTTCAGAGCAAGTGACGTAACTGATTGAAACGCTATTAGCGCGTACCCGCTAACTAGCTAGCTATTTCACATCCGTTACACCAGGTCAGTTGTAAATGAGAACTTGTTCTCAACTGGCCTACCTGGTTAAATAAAAAATAAAATAATTAAAGAACAGTGCAGCACAGTAAACCATAATGTATACACATCTCTCATCCCAAGGCCGATCTACACCCCACTCCTTTGTGAACAGCCTCGTTCCAGTGTAACCTTTGGGTCTGACGGTTGATAAGCAGCCACCTTCAGACACTTTCTGTTTACCATCACTCGGTCCCAATCTTCTGAGAGATGTGTCAAGTGTTAGCTGGCTGTTAGGAATGGGGGAGAGCCACATGTTTCTTAATCAAACTCTGCAGAAGATGTGATACATCAGCGAACTTCCCTTCCTGGGATGTGGCCTCCTGTATACAGGGATCTGTGGCTATTCTTTCAAGCATTGCACCTTCTTTAACAAAACCCTCGCTGAAAGTTGACTGTTGTCATTTCAGACACTATCTCTGCTACTTTCACTATGATCTGGGTATGTGTGACATTCAATTTAACCTCCATAGTAGTCTCTATATTGTGCACAGTTAGCTGTCCTTCCTCTCCTACGAGCTATCTCCTGTAACACTATACATAGAGGAGTGGGATTTTCTGGGGAACAATACATCACCCACTTAGCCACACAAATCTCCGCCCCAGTCATATTAAATTCTGCTTTCCCAATTCCCTGTAACGTTAATGCCTTGGTTTTTGGGACTCCATAGAATGCACTGGGTCCCCATCATACCATCTATACTGATGGATGTCTGTCTTTGTCACTAGTTCAGGCCCTAAATGAGTCTGTAAGTATGCCTTCATCTGCTCATCTGCATCTTCTTCCCCCTGACGCTTAACAGTAAGAGTAGTTTGGTTCCCATATTAGGATGTTGTCCAGAGTATAATTACCCCAACAAGCTATCTTTCCCCAGGTTCGTGGTCAACTGGTGTCTGAAACTTTCCCTGACCACTTCACTCCCTTAGTTGCTGTAGTAAAGGGCATTACTGGTGAATAAAACCTCCTTTTACGAGATGGCATTTCCCCCACACTACTGCTCTATCGTCAGCAATGGTTGTGTCCACGCGATCAGCCTCCTGAAATGTTCTGGTAGCATTCATCTGAAAGTTATCTACTGAGCTTCAGCTGATCTAGAACCCTGGCACATTTACTTCTATCTGTGGCAACAGAGAGAATCTAGTTTGGTTCTTTGGACTCTCAGTATTATTACGTTCCTTCCGCACTCCTGTCTGTAATAAAACCACACCTTGTTCAGAACAACCTACGTCCAATGTACTAGTCTTGTTATCAAGTAGCTCCACCCAGATCACCATACCATTGTGATTAGTGACCTGTCTGGTATCTGTAGCATTAGTACTGACTCTACCCGAATGCATTCTCTTGTCTTCATATTTGGCAACCCATTCTCTGCTAATAGTCAATCTATCCTTCTTCATGGTTCAGTAAACATTAAAGCAACCGACACTATGGCTGTTAAAGTAGCTCCCAGACCCAACCCAACGGCTTGTCTACAGTGGAATCTACTCTTCCTCTCTCGCTTTAGCTCTACTTCCGCTATCATGGCGGCTTCCAGCTCACCCATTATGCAGCTGGATCTCGTTTCACATGAGAAGTGTGAACCCACCGAGGAGAGGCTGTGGTCTTTACTGCTGCAGGTGCTGTAAGGAGTACTGTGTGTTGTCCAGACCAACGCCGTCCCAACACCCCTGCCTGGTGATTTTGATGTACACTGGGTCTCCAGGATTCAGCCCGTGCCCTCGGTTATCTCCTGGTGCCTGCTCCTCATGAGCTGCATTCACCTGGGAATATACACACTGCAACGCATTGGTCATTTTCTGGCAATGGGACAGATTCTCCCATTTCTCCCAAATCACTAATTTGTGACGTGAATAACAGCACCTGTGACTCTCATCGGTCTCCCAGTTACCACTTCATGTGGTGTGAGTCCTGTGGTGGCATTAGTTGACGCCCTCATTGACATCAGTACCACGGGTAAATTCTTAACCCAGTCTTTTCCTTCGGCGCTTAACGTCTTGGCCAATTTCTCCTTAATCAAGTATTCTGACGCTCTGTAATCCCTGCTGCTTGCAGCCTATATGAACAATGAAAGCATGGGAAATTCCCAAAGCCGGTAGCACTTGGGAGTTGAAATGCGTCCCTTGATCAGAATCTAATGTCCGGAATAATCCCCATCTCGGCATCACTTCCCTTAACAAAGTTTGTGCTACAAAGTTCGCTGAAGCTGAGGAAGTTGCAAATAATCTCCATCTGGAGAATCTGTCCACCACCACCAATGCATGAGTCTTTCCCCTGCTTCGAGGGGGTGGCCCTATAAAGTCTATCTGTAATGATGTAAATGGTCCATCGGGCAGGAGTAGGCATTGTAGGTGCAGTATTGTGTTGGGCACATATCACACATCTTTTAACCCAGTCCCGAAATGTTCCCAACACCCTCTTTGCCCACCACTTCGTCCTGAACTGAGAATACATGTTCACAGTCAATTGATGTATTGGTCCGTGATACATTTCAGAGAGAGTAACATGTATCCCACTTGGTGCTACAGGTCTTCCAGTGATAGGGTTATACCACAACCCTTCAGTGTCTACTATGTATCCAGCTTGGTACTACAGGTCAGTGGTAGGGTTATACCACAACCTTCAGTGTCTACTTGGCACCCCTGTTCTAACCACTCCCACAATTATTTATTGTTAGTTTGCTGCTGTAACTCTTTTGGACTTAGAATCCCAGCCCTTATATTCACAATATTTACATGTGGTTCCTTAACACCTTCTCTTACTAAGGCTGCCGCCTTAGCCTTAGGGAATCGCCGAGCAGAGAAACGGCTATTTTCTGTACTAGTATGAGCTTCACATTTTACCACTGCTAATTTACTGGGTAGTTGACACGCTTCTAATAATGCCTCTACCTCCTGTCCATTTTTTTTTATTGGTGTTCCTTTCTCTGTTAACATGCCCCGTTGGGACCACAATGTACCGAAATCATGCACTAGCCCAAATGCATATTGAGAATCGGTGTACATTGTTACATTCTCCCCTTCCGACAACCTACAGTCCTCAGCTAATGCATATAACTTCGCCCCCTGGGCTGACACAGAGGCTAGGCAACGGCATTAACGACGCACCAATTTTATGGAGTTGTAGGTTTTCCCCATTTTAAAGTTAACTCCCATTTTGTCCATCTCGCACTAGTAACATGTCGTGCTGTTAACTATGTTTGCTACTGCGTGTGGAATGCTATGTATGGAATAAGGTGCCATTGTGGGCCCGTCCCGCGTATACATTGGATTAGCAGTTCATCTCTACCAAAACAATGCCTCTGCCTCAGATGGTTTCATATGAAAAGGCTGTCAGTGTCAGCAGCCCTGGATGAAGTTCTGACTCTAGACTCACACTTGCCGAGGTAATCAGTGATGAAGATGTTGAGATCTATCCTGGTGGGCGTATCCTTCAAACGCACGATGGCAGTTTTATACGGCGACGTCAAAGCATGCTAGCAAGTGCTGCCGTCTCCCGATTGGCTGTCGTGCGGTCGGGCCGATCTCTGGTTGCTGGCTGTTAAGTCGCTTTCTCCTTTCAATGAAGATGACTGGTCGCTGGTAGCTATGTCACTGATTATCTCGACAGGTGTGAGTCCCCAATCAGAAAGATGTTGAGGAAACACTGATTTCGAGATCTAGAGAACTCAAAGCACAACCTCTGTACATTTAATTTTTTTGTAATTTAGCAGACGCTCTTAGCCAGAGCGACTTAATGCATTTATATAAAGATAGCTAGTTGGGACCACCACATACAGTGCTTTCAGAAAGTATTCACACCCCTTTCCCTTTTCCTCATTTTGTTGTGTTACAGCCTTCATTTTAAATGGATAAAATGTATATTTTGTGTCACTGGCCTACACAATACCCCATAATGTTAAAGTGGAATTATGTTTACAAAAAAATAAAATATTAAAAGCTGCAATGTCGAGTCAATTAATATTCAACCCTTTTGTTATGGCAAGCCTAAATAAGTTCAGGAGTAAAAGTTGCATGGACTCGCACTGTGTGCAATATGTATGTTTTTGAATGGCTACCTCATCTCTGTACCCCATGCATACAATTATCGGTCCCTCAGTCGAGCAGTGAATTTCAAACACAGATTCAACCATAAAGACCAGGGAGGTTTTTCAATGCCTCGCAAAGAAGGGCACATATTGGTAGATGGGTAAAAATAGAAAAAGGAGACTGAATATCCCTTGAAGATATTAATTACACTTTGGATGGTGTATCATTACACCCAGTCACTACAAAGATACGGGCGTCCTTCCTAACTCAGTTGCCGGAGAGGAAGGAACCGCTCAGGGATTTCACCATGAGGCCAATGGTGACTTTTAAACAGAGAGTTTAATGGCTGTGATAAGAGAGAACTGAGGATGGAATAACAACATTGTAGTTACTCCACAATACTAACCTCATTGACAGAGTGAAAAGAAGGAAGCCTGTACATAATACAAATATTCCAAAACATGCATACTGTTTGCAAAAAGGCACTAAAGTAAAACTGCAAAAAATGTGTTAAAGAAATGAACTTTGTCTTGAATACAAAGCGTTTTGTTTGGGGCAAATCCAACAACACATCGCTGAGTAAGACGCTTCATATTTTCAAGCATGGTGGTGGCTGCATCATGTTAAGGATATGCTTGTCATCGGCAAGGGAGTTTTTCAGGATCAAAAGAAACGGAATAAATCTGAGCACAGGTAAAATCCTAGAGGAAAACCTGGTTCAGGCTGCTTTCCAACAGACAATGGGAGACACATTCACCTTTCAGCAGGACAATAACCTAAAACACAAGGCCAAATATACACTCGAGTTGCTTACCAAGTTGACATTGTATGTTCCTGAGTGGCCTAGCTACAGTGTTGACTTAAATCGGCTTGAAAATCAATGTCAAGACTTGAAAAAGGCTGTCTAGCAATGATCAACAACAAACTTGACAGAGCATGAAGAACTTTTTAAATAATAATGTTGAAATATTGCACAATCCAGGTGTGCAAAACTCTTAGACTTACCCAGAAAGACTCACAGCTGTAATCGCTGTGAGAATCTGTGATTCCTAACGTGTTGACTCGGGTGTGAATACTTATGTATATTAGATATTTCTGAATGAAATTGTCAAATTAGCAGAAACTTCTATGAACATGTGTTCACTTTGCCATTGTGGGTTATTGTTTGTAGATGGATGAGAGAAAAAAATGAATCCATTCTGAATTCAGGCTGTAACACAACAAAATATGGTATGAATACTTTCTGAAGGCCCAGTATCTCAGTCATATTATGGGACCATTTTGTGTACTGTATGCTATGATTTATATGTACTGTTTGAATGGTGTAGTATGAGTGTGTTATTACTGTGTGTGGGTCGGGGGTTAGAGAGCGGGATACGCCATCTCATGGATTATTCTATGCCACTTTATATAATGTTTACATACCCTACATTACTCATCTCATATGTGTATATACTGTGCTCTATACCATCTACTGCATCTTGCCTATGCCGTTCGGCCATCGCTCATCCATATATTTATATGTACATATTCTTATTCATTCCTCTACACTTGTGTGTGTATAAGGTAGTCGTTGTGAAATTGTTAGGTTAGATTACTTGTTTAGATATTACTGCATGGTCGGAACTAGAAGCACAAGCACACTACACTCGCATTAACATCTGCTAACCATGTGTATGTGACAAATAAAATTTGATTTGATTTACTCAAACAGTTGCCTGCTGTCGCCCACAGTCAATGCCCCTTTAGCCACGGTTTGTTTGCGTGAGTATGTGTACACTTGTGAATGTCACCAGCGCAGTAACAGTGTGCGTGAGTGTGTTACAGAAACGAGGGTGACTCAGCATACGGTTGCCTGGGACAAAGAAGCATTATGATTGAACCTGTAAGAGGTGGAGGGAAATACTGAGGGTTGATTTGACTTTCAAATCAGACTGGCTATAGGAAGAGGAGGCACAGCAGGGAGAGAGGATGCAGATAGCAGGATTGGCCTGGGTTGGTTACACAGTCAAACTACAGATCCCCCTGTCAAAGTAGTCTTTTTGATTGTGATTTTACAAGCAAAACTGATCCTAAATCAGCACTCCTACTCTGAAAATCTTGATACATACGACCCCTGGTCTGTGGTTGACGTATAGTGACCTCCAAAAGTATTGGAACAGTGACAATGTATTTGTTGTTTTGGATCTCGGTACTCCAGCACTTTGATACAATGACTGAGGTTAAAGTGCAGACTGCCAGCTTTAATTTGAGGGTATTTTCATCCATATCAGGTGAACCGTTTAGAAATTACAGTAATTTTTTGTACATAGTCCCCCCCCTCCCCATTTTAGGGGACCAAAAGTATTGGGACAACATCACATGTGTATTAAAGTAGTCAAAAGTGTAATATTTTGTCCCATATTCCAAGCACGTTAGCTTCAAATTCCATATCAGGCTCGTACTATGACGGTGGATGGTGGATATTGCTCGTCCGCCTGCCTCTAACGCTGCACTTTAACCTCATAGTCATTGTATCATTTAGCTCTGGCGTACAGATGCTTTTGGAGCTTGTTTAATCTCGGCCACCCAGAACTAAAATCTTGTGTAATTGCATCAGATGCTTGTTTAAATTCTGGAAGGAAACGTGTTGGATAATGTTCAATGTCCTCCCCCACTCTAAACGGAAACTGACAGCGAGTTTCACGCAAGTCTGTGGGCCAAATGTCCCAAGATGCGAAATTGTGATTTGTCCAAATGATCAGTGTCAAAAAATCGGTATAGTCTTTGCATCCCACTCTGTCGCCAGATGCTATTGCCGTTTATGTTATGTGCATCTGTCCATGAGAGATTAGGGTTGTTAGAGTAGGTAAAGTAAGACTGGACAGGTTGGGCCTTGAAAACTGAAGGGTGTTCGGTGTGGAGTAAAAAGTAAAACACACATACTCACTAATAATTACTTTCAAAATCCAACCAGAGAAGTTGAATTCGAACATATCTTTCTGACTCCAATATTGTAAAAGACAGGATGGCGGTCAGGATTGTAACATGATTTTATTCTCAGTTTATATCAAATTAAGACAGTCTGAATGTTACATTTTCTCAGTTTACACAAGGCCTGGCATTTGCCAACTTTTTTTAACATTGCATGGTCACTGAAATATATTTAAAAAAAATATTCAATCATGTTAAACACATTACATTACAGGTTTGATAAATATTATACATACAAAAAATTACTTTCAAGCACAGCCCTTGTGGAATATAATGGGGAGGGGAGGAGAAGGAAGTAACGGTGAGGGGAGGCATGGGGTTGGAGAACAGGGGAAAGGAGAGGTAGGGAAAGAGGAGGATAGGAACAGGGAGTGGAAGCAGAGGGTAGGAGAACAGGGGAAGGAGGGGGGAGGAAATAGGAGAGAGGATGAAAGGAACAGGGAGTGGAGGCAGAGGGTAGGAGAACAGGGGAAAGGAGGGGGGAGGAAAGAGGAGGGTAGAAGAGCAGATGAAAGGGGGGGCAAGGGTAGTCTGTAAAGATTCCACTGATGGAATGGTCTGGAAGGTATACAGGCAGACAGGAAGTGAGGGGGGAAGTGGAAATGGCTCCCTGTCTCATTGTGAACCTCAGTAGAAGGATTACTTCCTGTAGCAAAGAGACTGGACTCAAGCTGTGTCTAACCTGAAGGCTAACTCAGGGCTAACTCCATTTATCCTGAATGAAGTGTCTGAGCCATGAGGACCAATGAAATCAGATACCCTCCCTCTCGCAAAGATTGTGTCATTATCCCCTTCATTTGAGGAAGACGATTGGTTAAATATTATATTAATAAAATGTTTTTTGTGTGTAAATATATATATTTTTTAACACCTATCACATGACACATTTAGTAATGACAGTACTTGCTTTCCAAACGGTATGTTTTTTTTGTGCAATTGTATTTTGAAATTTGCGAAAGGCAACCAACCATACACATAATCCATAGATGGCAGTTCCCATTCAAGTGAAGACTGGCAGCCGTTGCTAGTGTATGTAGCCTCTGTCGAGTCCCCAACAGCTGGATGATCTGGTTTTCAGGGGAAATGGAAAGAGAGCCTGTGGCGCGACTTCCGCTTTCAGACATTATTAACAGCACAGCAACCCATCTTAACTCCTCCTCCACATTTACTGGATTGGTTGAACAGTGCAGAAAAGGACCTCCCCCGACAGTTTATTTTCTTCTTATCGAGACCAGTATGTAGGGGATCTAGTTTCAGGTGTTTCTTTTATGCCTGCTATGTTAGGTTACCATCAGTGTAACAGTCAAATTGCCAGGTGTAGAGGTTCCAAAACCCTGCTATGGATTATATGTCTATGGCCACAATGCAACAAGCTGTTCTACAGATAGCAGAAGGTGCTCGTGCATTGATGAGCACACAAAAGCACAACAAAAGTAGCATTAACGATAAGTAATAAAAGAAAGATGGCACTTCTAAAAGCCTATTTCACACCATAGCCTGCTGAATTTGCAAGATAACTTTTTCATTTCGATTTCGGCACAAATTCAAATGTGGCACTGACTCGCCCATAGGTTGATGTTTCAGCGTTGTCTCAATGAAGAGTTTGGCATTCGACAAGCCATGTGAGACATGTACGCGCAGTAACCAGCCTGCTAGAGTTAGTGGCAGGCGGACGAGCAACATCCACCGTAGTAGTACGAGCCTGATCTGGAATGTGAAGCTAACTGAAGTAGGCTAGCTTCATAAAAGCCTGATCTGGAATGTGAAGCTAACTGAAGCTGGCTAGCGTTTATAAAAAGCCTGAGTAGATCTAGCTTGCTTCGTAGTACACAACTCAGGAGGGGATATGACATAAGGGAAGATATGAAGGAAGATCAGAGGTCGTGGAAGAAAGGAAAAAAGGTTTCACAACTTTAGGGACACAACCTCGCAGCTCCCCAGCTTCATCTGCGACCTCTAACCTCTGGCCTGGATAGAGGCAGCCAGCGTCAACACGCAGGGCACATTTTTGATTTACAAACAAACAAATATTAAAGGCTCCTTTCTGGGAAGTGAAAGACGCATGGCTCATCATGATATTTCTCAATATGCTTTACATATGCTTCAGTTGGGTTTCTACTGAGCTCTAAAGCTGGAATAAGAGGAGAAGAGACGAGGGTCAGGGGGTGGGAAGAGAAAGTAGGCGCCACCATCACAGACCAATCAGTCTCTGGTAAAGCCGTTGAGTGACACTGCTCTGGCCTATCAGAACTGCCCAAGTGTCCATGATAACAGACCACTGTAATTCGTCATTTGCAGAGTGCAGTTGCCCCTCCCTCTTCCCAATAGTAAGGCTCGTCGGTCACTGGGGGAAAAGAGAATACTGTTCTCCTGTCATATTTACATGTAACTGAATTATTCTACCATAGTCATGTACATTTCTATTATTTCCATTGTTGCAGTAAGTTTTTCAGTTTCAACTGCCCACCCCCTTCTGTCTCTTCATCTAGCTAGCCCCCTTCTTTCCTCTCTCTTTTTACCCCTCCTCTCTCTCCCTCTGTCCCACTGTCACCCCCCCCCCCCCCCCCCCCCCCTCTCTCTCTACAGTAGCCTACAGGACCTCTTGCTGGTGGTGTGCTGTGGGCTGAGGAAGGCTCGGACGGCCTCAGCGAACACCTCTTTGATCCCATCCTGGTTGAGGGCGGAACATTCCAGGTAGCGGGCGGCTTGGATCTGACGGGCCAGTCCCGCCCCCTGGTGATGAGTGACAGGAGATTGGCTCTGCTCCTTCAGCTTGCGCTGGGTCTCCTCGTCGTTACGCAGGTCACTCTTAGTGCCTACCAGGAGGACAGGCACACCGGGGCAGTGGTGGGACACCTGTGGGTACACACACATACATGTGTAAACACACAGACATTTGCACACAAGCATGCACACACACACAACAACATGTAATAAACCCACAGACAAACACACACACACACACTGACCTCTGGGTGCCACTTGTGTTTGACGTTCTCATAGGAAGCGGGGCTGGAGATGGAGAAGCAGATGATGAAGATGTTGGTCTGAGGGTAGGACAGGGTCCTCAGGCGGTCGTACTCCTCCTGACCCGCCGTGTCCCACAGGTTCAGACTGATGGAGCGCCCGTCTACTGTCACCTAAAACACACACACACACACAGGGGTAAGACACAAACACACAGGGGTAAGAACACACACACAGAAACACAGGGGTAAGTAAACACACAGACACAGGGTAAGAACACACGCAGAAACACAGGGGTAAGACACAAACACACAGGGGTAAGAACACACACAGAAACACAGGGGTAAGTAAACACACACAGACACTCATGGGTAAGTAAACGCACAGAAACACAGGGGTAAGTAAACACACACAGGGGTAAGTAAACACACAGAAACACAGGGGTAAGAACATACACACACACACAGGTAAGAACACACAGGTGTATGATACACACACAGGGACGTAAACGCACACACAGGGAAGTAAACACACAGGGAAGTAAATAGACCCACACACATGGAACACACACATGCAGGCAGGTATAAAACACACACACCCACACGTGTAAAAACACATACATACACAAACAAACACATACACAGTACCTGGCTGCTATAATTGTCAAACACGGTGGGTATATATTCCTTGGGGAAGGCTCCGGTTGTGTAGGAGATGAGCAGACAGGTCTTCCCTACAGCACCATCGCCCACCACCACACACTTAATGCTCTGCATGCCTGTTGCGCTGCCGACCCTTTCAACTCTCACCTCTCACCCCTCAGCAACCTGATGGAACACACAGACATACCACACACTTAGGTCCCATTCTATTTCGGTTCCTTCACCTTTCCCCTAGCCCAGTGTTTCCCAATCCTGGTCCTGGGAACCCAAACAGATGCACGTTCTAGATGTTTCCCTAGAAGTAACAAATCAACGACATTGTACACCTCTTAGCGTTCCCAGTACCAGGATTGGGAAACACTACTCTAGCCCCTACTAGCTGATTTTATTTGCGTAGAGAGATTTGCATAGGAAGATTGGATGGGTGAAAGTACTGTATCGTGGGGGGGTTACAGATCATGCTTAAATACCTACGTATCAGTAAACAGCTGAGGGTTAGAGGACTGTAGAGAAACCAGACATGAAGGGCCGGTTTTGCCAGACACAGATTAAGCCTTGTCCGGGACTAAAAAGCACTTTCAATAGAGATTCTTCATTGGGCATGTTTTTAGTTCAGGACAGAGCGGAAGCAGACACCCAAGGAGACAAGAGAGAAACAGACAGAGAATCCGTCATGTCATTTAGTATTATAGCTACTATTCCTATTGTTGTCGCTGTTGTTTTCATTATTGTCATGTGGATCACTTCACTTTGGAGACATTGACATTGTCAGTCATGCCACTAAAGAATATTGAATTTGAATTTAAATATGAAAGAGATTAGAGATACAGACGGACAGAGACCAAGACAGACAGACAGAGAGATAGAAAGAGAACAGACACAAAGAGAGACAGACACAGACAGAGAGACAGAGAGATAGAGAGAGACTGACACAGTGAGACAGACAGACAGAGATATAGAGAAAGAGAAGACACAAAGAGAGACAGACGCAGTGAGACAGAGAAACAGACAGAGACCAAGACAGACCGACAGACAGAGTGATAGAGAAAGAGAACAGACACAAAGAGAGACAGACACAGACCGAGAGACAGACACAGTGAGACAGAGAGATAGAGAGAGACAGACACAGTGAGACGGAGAGAGAAATAGACAGAGGCCAAGACAGACAGAGTGACAGAGAGAAAGAGAACAGACACAAAGAGAGACAGACACAGACCGAGAGACAGACACAGTGAGACGGAGAGACAGAGAGTGTTTATGGAAATGAAGAGTACACAAGGAAACGGGATCCAAACAAAGCAGAGATGTTATCCTGGGTTCAGCCAATAGGCTTCAGCTCTATGGAACACACAAACACACATACTGAGCAACATCCTCCCATAGAGCGCAAACGTATAAAATAGAATGATTTACTTTACATGAGATACAGACTCATGTCTATCTCCCTCTTGCTATGTCTGTATGTTTCTGTCTCTATCTACCTCTCTCTCTTCATCTCCCTTTCGCTCTCCTTCTCTGTCTCTGTATTTTTCTCTCACCCCCTCATCTCTCTCTCTCTCTCTCTCTCTCTCTCTCTCTCTGTCCAGATGTTTAGATACAGTGACTCCACCCAGACTCCAGGGAAACAGGCAGTCAGCCCCACCTCCACTTGGGGTGTGACCCACTTAGGTCACTGTAGACGGCAGACCAATCAGAACAGCTTTTATGGCTGGGGTTTCATGTCAATCACTATTCATGCCTGTCAATCACTATCCACTAGGCGGGACCCTGGCCCACTGGTCTTCTGCCAATCATGTGGAGAAGGATTACGTTTCCCCATAATGCTGATCTAAGGTCAGTTCTGCAATTTTCCCACTAATTGTTTGCATCCCAAATGTCACCTATTCCCTATACAGTGCACTACTTTTGACCAGAGCCCTGTGAGCTTTTTTACGACGCGGCCCTAACTCATCAAAAGTAGTGCACTATAGTGCCTTGCAAAAGTATTCATCCCCCTTGGCGTTTTTCATATTTTGTTGCATTACAACCTGTAATTTAAATAGATTTTTATTTGGATTTCATGTAATGGACATACACAACATAGTCCAAATTGGTGAGGTGAAATTAAAAAATAACTTGTTTAAAAAAATTCAAAAAATACAAAACTGAAAAAGTGGTGCGTGCATATGTATTCACCCCCTTTGCTATGAAGCCCCTAAATAAGATCTGGTGCAACCAACTACCTTCAGAAGTCACATAATTAGTTAAATATAGTCCACCTGTGTGTAATCTAAGTGTCACATGATCTGTCACATGATCTCAGTATATATACACCTGTTCTGAAAGGCCCCAGAGTCTGCAACACCACTAAGCAAGGGGCACCACCAAGCAAGCGGCACTATGAAGACAAAGGAGCTGTCACGTTCCTGACCTGTTTTCTCTTGTTTTGTAGTTGTTTATTGGTCAGGGCGTGAGTTTTGGGTGGGCAGTCTATGTTTTCTATTTCTATGTTGGGATTTTGTGTTCGGCCTGGTATGATTCTCAATCAGAGACAGGTGTCTATCGTTGTCCCTGATTGAGAATCATACTAAGGCAGCCTGGGTTTCACTTGTGTTTTGTGGGTGTTTGTTCCTGTGTCAGCATTTGGGCCACACAGGACTGTTTCGGGTTTGTCACGTTTGTTGTTTTGTATGTTGAAGTGCTTTGTTGTTTTGTCATTAAATAATGAACACTTATCCCTCCGCATCTTGGTCCGATCCATGCTCCTCCTCGTCCGAGGAGGAGAACGACATTGACAGCCGTTACAGAAACACCCACCAAACCAGGATCAAGCGGAGTGGAGAAGGAAGGCAGGAACAACAGCAATGGGGAAAAGAGGAATGGACTTGGGAGGAGATCCTAGACGGTAAAGGACCCTGGGCAGAGCCAGTGGAGTGTCGCCGCCCCAAAGCGGAGCTGGAGGCAGCGAAAGCGGAGAGGAGGTTGTATGAGGCTAAAGCAAGGCAGAGCGGCTGGAAGCCCGAGAGGCTCACCCAAAAATTTCTTGGGGGGGGGGGGCTAAAGGGGAGTGTGGCGAAGCCGGGTTGGTTACCTGAGCCAACTCCCCGGGCTTACCGTGGAGTGAGACTGGTCAGACACCGTGTTATGCGGTAAAGCGCACGGTGTCCCCAGTACGCGTGCTTAGCCCAGTGCGGGCTATTCCACCTTGCCGCACTGGGAGGGCTAGGTTGGGCATCGAGCCGGATGTCATGAAGCCGGCCCAACGTATCTGGCCTCCAGTACGTCTCCTCGGGCCGGCGTACATGGCACCAGCCTTACAGGTGGTGTCCCCGGTTCGCCTGCATAGCCCAGTGCGGGCTATTCCACCTCGCCGCACTGGCAGGGCTACGGGGACCATTCAACCTGGTAAGGTTGGGGAGGCTCGGTGCTCAAGAGCGCGTGTCCTCCTTCACGGTCCGGTAGATCCGGCGCCACCTTCCCACCCCAGCCCAGTACCATCAGTGCCAACACCACGCACCAGGCTTCCAGTGCGTTTCCAGAGCCCTGTTCCTCCTCCACGCACTCTCCCTGTGGTGCGTGTCTCCAGCCCAGTGCCTCCAGTTCCGGCACCACGCACCAGGCCTACTGTGCGCCTCAGCAGGTCAGAGTCGGCCGTCTGCCCAACGCCGCCTGCGCTGCTTGCCTGCTCAGCGCTGCCTGAACTGTCTGCCTGCCCAGCGTGGTCTGAACTGTCTGCCTGCCCAGCGCTGCCCGTCTGTCCCGAGCCTTCAGAGCCGTCCAGCCAGGACCAGCCAGAGCCGTCCAGCCAGGACCAGCCAGAGCCGTCCAGCCAGGACCAGCCAGAGCCGTCCAGCCAGGACCAGCCAGAGCCGTCCAGCCAGGACCAGCCAGAGCCGTCCAGCCAGGACCAGCCAGAGCCGTCCAGCCAGGACCAGCCAGAGCCGTCCAGCCAGGACCAGCCAGAGCCGGCCAGCCAGGAGCTGCCAGCCAGCCAGGATCCGCCAGAGCCTTCAGCCAGCCAGGACCTGCCAGAGTCCCTCAGCCAGGACCTGCCAGAGTCCCTCAGCCAGGACCTGCCAGAGTCCCTCAGCCAGGAGCTGCCAGAGTCCCTCAGCCCGGAGCTGCCAGAGTCCCTCAGCCCGGAGCTGCCAGAGTCCCTCAGCCCGGAGCTGCCAGAGTCCCTCAGCCCGGAGCTGCCAGAGTCCCTCAGCCCGGAGCTGCCAGAGTCCCTCAGCCCGGAGCTGCCAGAGTCCCTCAGCCCGGAGCTGCCAGAGTCCCTCAGCCCGGAGCTGCCAGAGTCCCTCAGCCCGGAGCTGCCAGAGTCCCTCAGCCCGGAGCTGCCAGAGTCCCTCAGCCCGGAGCTGCCAGAGTCCCTCAGCCCGGAGCTGCCGTCCCTTATCCCGGAGCTGCCGCCCCTTATCCCGGAGCTGCTGCCCCTTATCCCGGTGCTGCCCCTTATCCCGATGCTGCCCCTTCATTTAGGTGGGTTTAGTTGGAGGGTGGTCATTGGGAGGGGGATACGGAAGCGGGGAGTGACTATGGTGGGGTGGGGACCTCGCCCAGAGCCTGAGCCACCACCGTGGTCAGATGCCCACCCAGACCCTCCCCTAGACTTTGTGCTGGTGCGCCCGGAGTTCGCACTTTAAGGGGGGGGTTATGTCACGTTCCTGACCTGTTTTCTCTTGTTTTGTAGTTGTTTATTGGTCAGGGCGTGAGTTTTGGGTGGGCAGTCTATGTTTTCTATTTCTATGTTGGGATTTTGTGTTCGGCCTGGTATGATTCTCAATCAGAGACAGGTGTCTATCGTTGTCCCTGATTGAGAATCATACTAAGGCAGCCTGGGTTTCACTTGTGTTTTGTGGGTGTTTGTTCCTGTGTCAGCGTTTGGGCCACACAGGACTGTTTCGGGTTTGTCACGTTTGTTGTTTTGTATGTTGAAGTGCTTTGTTGTTTTGTCATTAAATAATGAACACTTATCCCTCCGCATCTTGGTCCGATCCATGCTCCTCCTCGTCCGAGGAGGAGAACGACATTGACAGCCGTTACAGGAGCTCTCCGAACAGGTCAGGGACAAAGTTGTGGAGTAGTACAGATCAGGATTGGGTTCTAAAAAAATATCCCACGGAGCACCATTAAATCCATTATTCAAAAATGGAAAGAATATGGCACCACAACAAACCTGCCAAGAGAGGGCCGCCCATCAAAACTCATGGACCAGGCAAGGAGGGCATTAACTCCACAAACATATGGAAGAAGGTACTCTGGTCAGATGAGACTAAAATTTTTGAGTTTTTTGGCCATCAAGAAAAACCCTATGTCTGGTACAAACCCAACACGTCTCATCAACCCGAGAACACCATCCCCACAGTGTAGCATGGTGGTGGCAGCATCATGCTGTGGGGGTGTTTTTCATTGGCAGGGACTGGGAAACTGGTCAGAATTTAAGGAATGATGGATGGCGCTAAATACAGGGTTTCTTGAGGGAAACCTGTTTCAGTCTTCTAGAGATTTGAGACTGGGACGGAGGTTCACCTTCCAGCAGGACATTGACCCTAAGCATATTGCTTAAGCAACAATCGAGTGGTTTAAGGGGAAACATTTAAATGTCCTGGAATGGCCTAGTCAAAGGCCAGACCACAATCCAATTGAGAATCTGTGGTATGACTTAAAAATTGCTGTACAACTTGAAGGAGCTGGAGCAGTTTTTCCTTGAAGAATGGGCAAAAATCCCAGTGGCTAGATGTGCCAAGCTTATAGAGACATACCCCAATAGACTTGCAGCTGTAATTGCTGCAAAAGGTGGCTCTACAGAGTATTGCATTTGGGGGGATGAATAGTTATGCACGCTCAAGTTTTCTGTTTTTTTGTCTTATTTCTTGTTTGTATTACAAATTTAAAAAAATTGCATCTTCAAAGTGGTAGGCATGTTGTGTAAATCTAATGATACAAACCCTCCAAAAAATCTATTTTAATTCTAGGTTGTAAGGCAACAAAATAGGAAAAATGCCAAGGGGGGTGAATACTTTCGCACGCCACTGTATATGGGTGACTCTACAGAAGTGGCGCAAATTGCAGTCCCACCCCAAATTTAGAAAATCTATTTACATCATGATATCTTCTAATTCAATAAAAGGAAATAACAAACATATTGTTAAATTAATATAGGTCAAAGTCATTGTTAAAACACCTATTTCTATTGAGAGGTGGCTGTTCCAAACCCAGACTCCTAAACTTCATGTTAAAAATGTTTTTGTAACACTATTATTTCAATAGAACATGTTGAGTTCTTCTATTATTACATTGAAAGAGCCCCCCCCCACCCCAACCAAATAAAAACCCAGACTCCTAAACTTCATGTTGGCAGATATAAAGCCTCTCTTGAAAAAGCCAAACCTTGACACAGAAAATATGAAAAACTATCGGCCTATATCGAATCTCCCATTCCTCTCAAAACTTTTTGAAAAAGCTGTTGTGCAGCATCTCACTGCCTTCCTGAAGACAAACAATGTATACAAAACACTTCAGTCTGGTTTTAGACCCCATCATAGCACTGAGACTGCACTTGTGAAGGTAGTAAATTACCTTTTAATGGCGTCAGACCGAGGCTCTGCATCTGTCCTCGTGCTCCTAGACCTTAGTGCTGCTTTTGATACCATCGATCACCACAAATTGGTCTACACGGACAAGTTCTGGCCTGGTTTAGATCTTATCTGTCGGAAAGATATCAGTTTGTGTCTGTGGATGGTTTGTCCTCGGACACATCAACTGTACATTTCTATGTTCATCAAGGTTCTGTTTTAGGACCACTATTGCTTTCACTATATATTTTACCTCTTGGTGATGTCATTCGGAAACATAATGTTAACTTTCACTGCTATGCGGATGACACACAGCTGCACATTTCGATGAAACATGAAGCCCCAAAATTGCCCTCGCTGGAAGCCTGTGTTTCAGACATAAGGAAGTGGATGGCTGCAAATTTTCAACTTTCAAACTCGGACAAAACAGAGATGCTTGTTCTAGGTCCCAAGAAACAAAGAGATCTTCTGTTGAATCTGACAATTAATCTTGATGGTTGTACAGTCGTCTCAAATAAAACAGTGAAGGACCCTGGCTTTACTCTGGACCCTGATCTCTCTTTTGACGAACATATCAAGACTGTTTCAAGGACATTTTTTCCATCTACGTAACAAAAATCTGAAACTTTCTGTCCAAAAATGATGCAGAAAAATGAATCCATGCTTTTGTCACTTCTAGGTTAGACTACTGCAATGCTCTACTTTCCGGCTACCCGGATAAGGCACTAAATAAACTTCAGTTAGTGCTAAACACGACTGCTAGAATCTTGACTAGAACAATTTTTAAAAATCATATTACTCCAGTGCTAGCCTCTCTACACTGGCTTCTTTTAAAGGCAAGTGCTGATTTCAAAGTTTTACTGCTATCTTTCTGATTTGGGCCTGCCGTACATACCTACACGTACGCTACGGTCACAAGACACAGGCCTCCTTACTGTCCCTAGAATTTCTAAGCAAACAGCTGGAGGCAGGGCTTTCTCCTATAGAGCTCCATTTTTATGGAATGGTCTGCCTACTCATGTGAGAGATGCAGACTTGGTCTCAACCTTTAAGTCTTTATTGAAGACTCATCTCTTCAGTAGGTCCTACGATTGAGTGTAGTCGGGCCCATTAGTGTTAAGGTGAACGGAAAGGCACTGGGGCAACGAACCGCCCTTGCTGTCTCTGCCTGGCCGGTTCCCCTCTCTCCACTGGGATTCTCTGCCTCTAACCCTATTACACGGGCTGAGTCACTGGCTTACTGGTGCTCTTCCATGCCGTAACTAGGAGGGGTGCGTCACTTGAGTGGGTTGAGTCAATGACGTGATCATCCTGTTAAGGTTGGCGCCCCCCCTTGGGTTGTGCCGTGGCCGGAGATCTTTGTGCGCTATACTCGGCCTTGTCTCAGGATGGTAAGTTGGTGGTTGAAGTTTTCCCTCTAGTGTTGTGGGGGCTGTGCTTTGGCAAAGTGGGTGGGGTTATATCCTGCCTGTTTGGCCCTGTCCGGGGGTATCGTCGGATGGGGCCACAGTGTCTCCCGACCCCACCTGTCTCAGCCTCCAGTATTTATGCTGCGGTTTGTGTCGGGGAGCTAGGGTCAGTCTGTTATATCTGGAATATTTCTACTGTCTTATCCAATGTCCTGTGTGAATTTAAGTATGCTCTCTCTAATTATCTCTCTTTCTTTCTCTCTCTCGGAGGACCTGAGCCCTAGGACCATGCCTCAGGACTACCTGGCCTGATGACTCCTTGCTGTCCCCAGTCCACCTGGCCGTGTTGCTGCTCCAGTTTCAGCTGTTCTGTCTGCGGCTATGGAACCCTGACCTGTTCACCGGACGTGCTACCTGTCCCAGATCTGCTGTTTTCAACTCTCTAGAGACAGCAGGAGCGGTAGAGATACTCTGAATGATCGGCTGCGAAAAGCCGTCTGACATTTACTCCTGAGGTGCTGACCTGTTGCACCCTCGACAACCACTGTGATTATTATTATTTGACCCTGCTGATCATCTATGAACATTTGAACATCTTGGCCATGTTCTGTTATAATCTCCACCCGGCACAGCCAGAAGAGGACTGGCCACCCCTCATAGCCTGGTTCCTCTCTAGGTTTCTTCCTAGGTTCTGGCCTTTCTAGGGAGTTTTTCCTCGCCACCGTGCTTCTACACCTGCATTGCTTGCTGTTTGGGGTTGTAGGCTGGGTTTCTGTACAGCACTTTGTGACATCAGCTGCTGTAAGAAGGGCTTTATAAATACATTTGATTGATTGATTGATTGATGTTAAAAATGTTTTCTTTAACACTTATTTCCATAGAACATGTTGAGTTCTATTATTATATTGAAAGATAATGATCTAATTAGTAGATTTGTTTATTTTCAAACATCTTTCTCAAAAAAATGCTGTCCCACCGAAACACACATATTTAAAGCCTGTAGAATCAATTAGCCTTCCAGCATTGTAGAACATCCTGCCGGTCATCACTCGCATCAACACCATTATCCCAGAAACCCTAGACCCACTTCAATTTGCATATCGCCCCAACAGATCCACAGACTCCACACTGCCCTTTCCCACCTGGACAAAAGGAACACCTATGTGAGAATGCTATTCATTATCTAGAGCTCAGCGTTCAACACCATAGGACCCTGGGACTAAACACCTCCCTCTGCAACTGGATCCTGGTCTTCCTGACGGATCGCCCCAAGTTGGTAAGGGTAGGTAACAGCACATCCGTCACAACACGAGGGCCCCTCAGGGGTGCACGGCCAGGCCCGACTCCAAAACCATCATTAAGTTTGCAGAACAGTGGTAGGCCTGATCACCGACAACAATGAGACAGCCTACAGGGAGGAGGTCAGAGACCTGGCCATGTGGATCCAGGACAATAACCTCTCTCTCAACGTGAACAAGACCAAGGAGATGATTGTTGACTACAGGAAAAAGAGGACAGAACACGCCCCCATTCTCATCGACGGGGCTGTAGTGGAGCAGGTTGTGAGCTTCAAGTGTGTCCACATCAACAACAAACTATCATGTGGTGTCCACATCAACAACAAACTATCATGGTCCAAACACACTAACACAGCAAAGCCTAAACCCCTCAGGAGACTGAAAAGATTTGGCATGGGTCCTCAGATCCTCAAAAAGTTCTACAACTGCACCATCCAGAGCATCCTGACTGGTACATCACTGCCTGGTATGGCAACTGCTCGGCCTCCGACCGCAAGGCACTACAGAGGGTAGTGCGAACGGCCCAGTACATCACTGGGGCCAAGCTTCCTGCCATCCAGGACCTCTATACCAGGCGGTGTCAGAGGAAGGCCCTAAAAATTGTCCAAGACTCCAGCCACCCTAGTCATAGACTGTTCTCTCTGCTGCCGCACGGAAAGCGGTACCGAAGCTCCAAGTCTAGGTCCAGAAGACTTCTAAACAGCTTCTACCCCCAAGCCATAAGACTCCTGAACAGCTAATCAAATGGCTACCCAGACTATTTGCATTCCCCCCCCCCCCCATATTCTACGCTGCTGCTACTCTCTGTTTATTATCTATGCATAGTCACTAACTCTACCTACATGTACATATTACCTCTACTAACCGGTGCCCCCGCACATTGACTCTGTACCGGTACCCTCTGTATATAGCCTCGCTATTATTATATTTGTTACTTTTAACAATTACTTTCTTAAAATTGCTTTATTGGTTAAGGGCTTGTAAGTAAGCATTTCACCTGTTGTACAAATACACGTTTGATTAACTGACATAGGCTAGGTGGTCTGGACATTTCTGACAAGTTATAAATAGCTGTCTAAGGTATGCAACGGCTAACATGACAAAAGGCTCTGATGTTGCACTAATGTCAAATTACACCTTGTGCTCTACTATTACAACGTTCAAGAGTAAGTTTAAAGTCCCTCCCGACCCCACAGATTGAGAACCACTCATCTAAAGTACTGTTTTGTGACAAAAATATACACTACATGACCAAAAGTATGTGGACACCTGCTCGTCCAACATCTAATTTCAAAATCATGAGCATTAGTATGGAGTTGGTCCCCCCTTTGCTGCCATAACAGCCTCCACTCCTCTGGGAAGGCTTTCCACTAAATGTTGGAACATTGCTGCGGGTACTTGCTTCCATTCAGCCAAAAGAGCATTAGTGAGCTCGGGCACTGACGTTGGGCTTTTAGGCATGGCTTGCAGTCGGCGTTCCAATTCATCCCAAAGGTGTTCGATAAGGTTGAGGTCAGGGCTCTGTGCAGGCCAGTCAAGTTCTTCCACACCGATCTTGACAAACCATTTCTGTATGGACCTCACTTTGTGCACAAGGCATTATCATGCTGAAACAGGAAAGGGCCTTCCCCAAACTTTTGCCACAAAGATGGAAGCACAGAATCATCTAGAATGTCATTGTATGCTGTAGCGTTAATATTTCCCTTCACTGGAAATAAGGGGTCTAGCCGAACCATGAAAAACAGCCCCAGACCATTATTCCTCCTCCGCCAAACTTTACAGTTGGCACTCTGCATTCGGACAGGTAGCGTTGTCCTGGCATCTGCCAAAACAAGATTAGTCCGTCGGACTGCCAGGTGGTGAAGCGTGATTCATCACTACAGAGAACATGTTTCCACTGCTCTGAGTCCAATCGTGTTTTTTTGTGGGACTAGAAAAACATTTCTGGAATGTAAAATTATGATATTATCCAGTTTACAAGCTTTTAAAATAATAATTTTCGCTCCCTGTTCTGTGTCTGTTCCTTGTCTGTTTTTGGTTCTGTTTTCTTGAACCGGTTCCAACCATTACGTCTAACAATATAATGAATTAGATGCATAAGTAAGTCAATCAATCAACAAGTTTCAGATTCTTACAATCAACATTGAACATTTTACAGAGAACAATAGCGATTATAATTCTCAAAATGAAATGTAAAGGTTTTGAAAATCAGGTAAAAAATTGTTTTTACTATTTTGTTAATTTAGAATTCAAATACAATTTGTACAATGAATCTGTAATATAAGGTTAATCAAAATGATCACTACTGTGCGGTTCTGTCACGTTCGTTGAAAGGATCGGACAAAGGCACAGCGTGGTATGCGTACATTCTCTTTTTCAATGACGAAACGTGAAGCTATACAAACTAGTGCTGACAGGCAACTAAACGTAGACAAGATCCCACAACACAAACGAGGAAATGGCTACCTAAATATGATCCCCAATCAGAGACAACGATAAACAGCTGTCTCTGACTGGGAACCATATCAGGCCAACATAGACATACAAAACCCCTAGACATACAACACCCCTAGACATACAAAACCCTAGACATACAAAAACCCTAGACATACAAAACTAACGTACCCACCCTAGTCACACCCTGACCTAACCAACATATATAGAAAGACAGAGATATCTAAGGTCAGGGCGTGACAGGTTCTCCCTTTATTACAACTTTTGATTTTGATTTTGATTTTATTTTCATGTGCTCTGAAAGTTTGGGGGAAATAGGATATAAATTAGAAAAAAAATCAACCTCCAATGTGCACCACTTCTGTAGAATGACCCACATATGGAATAGGGATTTCATGTTAAAGAAGCTCACTCAGAAGCTCACACATCCTCCTCACCGCAGATTACAACTTCATCGAAAGAGAGAGATGAAAGGAGAAGTAAGACAGGACGTTACTTTACCACTCCACTTCTCCACTTACATGCTGACCACACCGCCCGCGTTGGGTGCGCGAGCGTTGCAAAATAAATTACACATACATGTTATTCAATAATTTCATCCAAACTGTTTGTGCGTGTCAATGTGCGTCTGCGCAGCCAGGCGCTAAAATAGAACTTGGTTCTAATTCAGACGCTTGAGGCGCTGCAAGTCCCGCCTCTCCAATCTCCTCATTAGTTTTTAGGAGCATATAACCACATGGGTGATTGAAAGCTGAACTGAGGTCCAGACTCCAGTCCAGTTGGTGGTGGTAATGCACCTTAAAGTTGGTTGCCAACCGCCATATAAAGTCCAAAGAAGAAGAAGAAGGAAAAAGAAGACTGAATGAGGAGGCTAGAATCTGTGGATTAATTGCCGGAGTAGAAGACCTTGTGCATTTCACAAGGTAAAATAACAACCCAATGTTTATATCCCAGGACAAATTAGCTAGCAACAGCAAGCTAGCTAAATGGCCATGAATGTTTCATGCGTTTTGACCTGTCCCCAAATTAATATAAACCAGCAAAAAAATAAATGTCCCCTTTTCAGAACCCTGTCTTTCAAAGATAATTCGTAAAAATATAAATAACTTCACAGTTCTTCATTGTAAAGGGTTTAAACACTGTTTCCCATGCCTTTTCAATGAATCATAAACAATTAATGAACATGCACCTGTGGAACGGTTGTTAAGACACTAATAGCCTACAGACGGTAAGCAATTAAGGTCACAGTTATGAAAACTTAGGACACTAAAGAGGCCTTTCTACTGACTCTGAAAAACACCAAAAGAAAGATGCCCAGGGTCCCTGCTCATCTGCGTAAACGTGCCTTAGGCATGTTGCAAGGAGGCATGAGGACTGCAGATGTGGCCAGGGCAATAAATTGCAATGTCCGTACTGTGAGACGCCTAAAACAGTGTTACAGGGAGACAGGACGGTGAGCTGAACGTCCTTGCAGTGGCAGACTACGTGTAACAACACCTGCACAGGATCGGTACATCCGAACATCACACCTGCGGGACAGGTACAGCATGGCAACAACAACTGCCCGAGTTACACCAGGAACACACAATCCCTCCATCAGTGCTCAGACTGTCCACAATAGGCTGAGAGAGGCTGGACTAAGGGCTTGTAGGCCTGTTGTAAGGCAGGTCCTCACCAGACATCACCGGCAACTACGTCACCTATGGGCACAAACCCACCGTCGTTGGACCAGACAGGACTGGCAAAAAGTGCACTTCACTGATGAGTTGCGGTTTTGTCTCGCGAGGGGTGATGGTCGGGTTCGCGTTTATCGTCGAAGGAATGAGCATTACACCGAGGCCTGTACTCTGGAGCGGGATCGATTTGGAGGTGGAGGGTCCATCATGGTCTGGGGCGGTGTGTCACAGCATCATCGGACTGAGCTTGTTGTCATTGCAGGCAATCTCAACGCTGTGCTTTACAGGGAAGACATCCTCCTCCCTCATGTGGTACCCTTCCTGCAGGCTCATCCTGACATGACCCTCCAACATGATAATGCCACCAGCCATACTGCTCGTTCTGTGTGTGATTTCCTGCAAGACGGGAATGTCAGTGTTCTGCCATGGCCAGCGAAGAACCTGGATCTCAATCCCTTTGAGCTCGTCTGGGACCTGTTGGATCGGAGGGTGAGGGCCAGGGCCATTCCCCCCAGAAATGTCCGGGAACTTGCAGGTGCGTTGGTGGAAGAGTGGGGTAACATCTCACAGCAAGAACGGGCAAATCTGGTGCAGTCCATGAGGAGGAGATGCATTGCAGTACTTAATCCAGCTGGTGGCCACACCAGATACTGACTGTTACTTTGATTTTGACCACCCCCCTTTGTTCAGGGACACATTGTTCAATTTCTGTTAGTCACATGTCTGTGGAACTTGTTCAGTTTATGTCTCAGTTGTTGAATCTTGTTATGTTCATACAAATATTTACACATGTTAAGTTTGCTGAAAATGAACGCAGTTAACAGTGAGAGGACGTTTATTTTCATGCTGAGTTTAGGTTGGTCAGAGTTTGTTTTGATATTTCAACCTGCGTGTCCTGATTGCGTCTGGTGTGGATGGACAAAATCAACATGCACACGATGACGCACGTGGATGCACGTTCCTACCTGGTCTAGTCAGCATGCTGACCACACTGCCTGTGGTGGGTGCGCGAGCGATGCTAAATAAATGTACACATACATGTTATTCTGTCATGCCCTGATCTGTTTTACCTGTCCTTGTGCTTGTCTCCACCCCCCTCCAGGTGTCGCCCATCTTCTCCATTATCCCTTGGGTATTTATACCTGTGTTTTTCTGTCTGTTGTCCAGTTCGTCTTGTTTGTTCAAGCCTACCAGCATTTTGTCTCAGCGTTTTCCCTAGTCTCTCTTTTTCTCGTCCGCCTGGTTTTTGACTCTTGCCTGACCCTGAGCCTGCCTGCCGTCCTGTACCTTTGCTCCACCTCTGGATTATCGACCCCTGCCTGCCTTGACCTGTCGTTTGCCTGCCCCTGTTTTTACAATAAACTTCATTACTTCACACAGTCTGCACTTGGGTCTTACCTTGATTCCTGATATTATTCTGTCATTTCATCCAAACTGCAAGTCCTGGCTCTTCCATCTCCTCACTGGTTTGTAGGAGCATATACCCACGTGGGTGATTGAAAGCAAATCTGAGGTCCACACTCCAAACCAGTTGGTGCTGGTAATGCCTCTTAAAGTTGGTTGCCAACCGCCATGTGAAGCCCACAGAAGAAGAACAAGAAGAAGAACAAGACTGAAGGAGGAGAGATTACTAGAAAGTAATTCGGTTTCCCCTTTTGTCTGTGGATTAATTGTCGGAGTAGAGAACACACGATTTCTGTGCTCGACTTTATACACCTGTCAGTAACGGGTGGGGCTGAAATAGCCGAATCCACTCATTTGAAGGGGTGTTCACACACTTTTGTATTTATAGTGTAGTTGGTTCAGAGTTCATTTTGATATTTCAACCTGCGTGTCTTGATCACGTCTGGTGCGGACGGGCAAAATCAACATGCACGCAATGGCGCACAAGGACCCCACGCGCGTACCTGATCTAGTCAGCATGTTACACACTCGAACAGTCCCCAGCAGCACTAAGCTACAGTCAGAGTGAGAGAGGGAAGGAAAGAGAGAGATAGAGAGGATGCAGAGTGGAAAGAAGAGAGACACAGAGGAGAATAAACATTCGGAGAGAGAGAGAGAGAGAGAGACGCAGCACTTTAGACTGGATATGAGAGTTACAGATTGTTCCTTTAAGGGCTGAACTGAAAGGCTTGTATTCACAGCAGCAACATAGGACGCATCCCAAATGGCACCCTAATATAGTGCCTAATAGGCCTATGGGTCCTGGTCAAAAATAGTGCTATATAAAGGGAATAAGGTAGAGAGAGTGATGTTGGTATGCCTGTTAATGCTCACTTTTAAAGAACACAAGTCCAGGCACTACCACTTTGGTGTGTACTCAGTTTGGTGTATAATTGTGTGTGTGTTTGTGTGAGCGAGCGAGCACGTGCGTGCGTGCGTGTGTGTGTGTAGTTCACAGCATTTACAAGCAAGGCCCCAGGAGAGTGAACTAGTGGTGTGAGAAAGTGAAACAGGAAGGGCTAGATGTCCTAAGGGACAGGCCTAGTTGGGTCGGTTGTCAGAGTCTACTCCATGAGCTGTGGGTTATCACGACAACAATATGGTCATTCAGCAACCATTTACTCATCCAAAGTGACTAGCGGTTAAAGGGGCAATCCGGTATTCAAAAAACAACCATGGCTACAATTGAAGTTGGAAGTTTACATACACCTTAGCCAAATACATTTAAACTCAGTCACAATTCCTGACATTTAATCCGAGTATAAATCCCCTGTTTTAGGTCAGTTAGGATCACCACTTTATTTTAAGAATGTGAAATGTCAGAATAATAGTAGAGAGAATGATTTATTTCAGCTTTTCTTTCTTTCATCACATTCCCAGTGGGTCAGAAGTTTACATACACTCAATTAGTATTTGGTAGCATTGCCTTTAAATTGTTTAACTTGGGTCAAACATTTCGGGTAGCCTTCCACAAGCTTCCCACAATAAGTTGGGTGAATTTTGGCCCATTCCTCCTGACAGAGCTGGTGTAACTGAGTCAGGTTTGTAGGCCTCCTTGCTCGAACACGCTTTTTCAGTTCTTCCCACAAATTTTCTATAGGATTGAGGTCAGGGCTTTGTGATGGCCACTCCAATACTTTCTTTCTTGTCCTTATGCCATTTTGCCACAACTTTGGAAGTATGCTTGGGGTCATTGTCCATTTGGAAGACCCATTTGCGACCAAGCTTTAACTTCCTGACTGATGTCTTGAGATGTTGCTTCAATATATCCACATCATTTTCTTACCTCATGATGCCATCTATTTTGTGAAGTGCATGGTGCATGGGATGGTGTTCTTCTGCTTTCAAGCGTCCCCCTTTTTCCTCCAAACATAACGATGGTCATTATGGCCAAACAGTTCTATTTTTGTTTCATCAGAGAAAATGTATCCAAAAAGTATGATCTTTGTCACCATGTGCAGTTGCAAACTGTAGTCTGGCTTTTTTATGGCGGTTTTGGAGCAGTGGCTTCTTCCTTGCTGAGCGGCCTTTCAGGGTATGTCGATATAGGACTCGTTTTACTGTGGATATAGATATTTTGTACCTGTTTCCTCCAGCATCTTCACAAGGTCCTTTGCTGTTGTTCTGGGATCGATTTGCACTTTTCGCACCAAAGTACGTTCATCTCTAGGAGACAGAACGCGTCTCCTTCCTGAGCGGTATGACGGCTGTGTGGTCCCATGGTGTTTATAGTTGCCTACTATTGTTTGTACAGATGAAAGTGGTACCTTCAGGCGTTTCGAAATTGCTCCCAAGGATGAACCAGACTTGTGGAGGTGTAAAAAAAAATTCTGAGGTCTTTGGCTGATTTCTTTTGATTTTCCCATGATGTCAAGCGAAGAGGCACTGAGTTTGAAGGTAGGCCTTGAAATACATCCACAGGTACACCTCCAATTGACTCAAATTATGTCAATTAGCCTATCAGAAGCTTCTAAAGCCATGACATCATTTTCTGGAATTTTCTAAGCTGTTTAAAGGCAGTCAACTTAGTGTATGTAAACTTCTGACCCACTGGAATTGTGATACAGTGAATTATAAGTGAAATAATCTGTCTTTAAACAATTGTTGGAAAAATGACTTGTGTCATGCACAAAGTAGATGTCCTAACCGACTTGCCAAAACTATAGTTTGTTAACAAGAAATGTGTGGAGTGGTTGAAAAACGAGTTTTAATGACTCCAACCTAAGTGTATGTAAACTTCCGACTTCAACTGTATATACAATGTTTATATATCATTTAAGTATGTACTTTATCTTGTATGTGCCCCAGGCAGACATCAACTAGTTGGTGTGTATATGTTATAAGTGTGTTATAATGTGTGTTATGACCACCTCTTGGTGGCTGTTAAAATCATTGAGGACTGAGCTGTCAGTCAACCAGCTGTCCAAACACAGAACTCAATATTCCCTTCTTCCTTTCCTCCTTTCCTCTTTTCCTCCCTCCTTACCCCCCTCATTCCCTCACTCCTTCCTTCCCCACAAAAGGTTTCAGGTATCGAACCACACCTAACTGTCCGAGTAGAGAAAACACTAGTAAAGTATGAAAATACCACCACTACCATACTGAAATAGCAGGTATGTCCTCCTGTATATCTCCCTGTATTATTGGAGTATACAGAGAGAATATATATTGGAGGGTGGGTGATGCAAGGAAAATTATTTATGGACATTTTACATTTAACATTTACATTTAAGTCATTTAGCAGACGCTCTTATCCAGAGCGACTTACAAATTGGTGCATTCACCTTATGATATCCACCTTATGATATTTTGGTGGAAAGTCAGTCATTTCACTCTCAATTCTATTTCTACATAACATGAAACCATCAAACTGTGTGATTGCCTGAGTGACTATTCTATGAATGATTTCACATCTGTTTCTGGTGATAGGAGATGATACCACACACACATGCACTCTCACACACACACACACACACACACACACACACACACACACACACACACACACACACACACACACATACAGAACACCCCTAAACAAGTGAGTGTAGAAGACATGTCAACATTCTTAGGGAGTAGTTGGTCCGTCGACCAAGTACTTATGAGTAAAACACAATAACCTATTATCCCATGGCATAGACAAATAATAACTGACGCTAGCCTATAGCAAACGTCTAAATGATAACGGAGAAGCTCCAGACAGAAAGCTGGACATCTCGGAGTCAAACCCAGTAGAGTTTATGGGAAGCCAGACAACATTTGTTGTAGAATAACTCGCAGCATTAGGCTACGCTACACAGTTTAAAAGGTCTAGTAGTCCCAGCCTATTCATTTCCGATGAGGTATAATAAGTAAGGAGTCTTGGGTCAAAAACTCACCTAACATAGTCCTTCCTCCTCTCCTTCTCTGTGGCAGAATTGGTCGGACGCCCGAGGAGCGGATGGATCTTCGTTGTCTTGTGTTGTCAATTGGGCGGGCGGGCGGGCGTGGTTGCGTTATGAAGGAAGTCGGTTCATTTTGCGGAGAGGAGAGGAAGTGTATGAAACGGCTTTGGTGAAGTTTGAGGAAGTTTATTTTTTGGCGAATAGCCGCTGAGCTGAGGATGCGACTCTGACTGAGAACCATAGCTACAGTAGCCTAGGCCTAAAATTGTTTTGTACATCCTAATAAAAGTTATCATAAAGATTATATTTTGTAGGTAATTGCTCACACTATATATATATATACACATATGAACGAATTCGTTAAATACCATCTTTATGCATTCATAGCAGTTAATGCACATTGCTAGCAACAACGAAAACAACATAAATAAAGTGTGTGTTCATTATAGTTAAATAGGATAGACATAGGCCCCTACATTTAACAGATAAAAGTTATGTTTATAGGCCTACTAGAGGGGTTAAGTGCAGGAAGGGGTTTTGACGTCTGAGTTTAGTGACAGTTCGGATAGAAAAAAGAACTCCGGAATGAAGTGCGCTTTTCTGGTAAATCCTGTAGGTGGCTTCCGCGCTCCGTGTGGAGCGCACTCAGTGTACGACAGTATATTATCCACAGATCATATCTAGAGGACAAGTTAGAGATGCTATAAAAATGTTCTGGTGAGAGGGGAAGGAGCTGTTCGAAGTAAACTGATCTCGATTAGGTATAGTTTAGTCTACCCATACAGTGCCTACTCTCCGCGCGAAGACAGGGGCGACATCAGACATCGCGCTCCGAGTGGACTTATTTTAAAACTGATTTCAAATGAACTACACAAAAGGACCGGACAATATCTAGTCACAGTACACAGAAACTCCAGAGGACTTTACTGTGTTGGGGATCGTAAGACAGCTGCATATCTCATAGGATATCCCAAGTTGTAAAGGTGAGTTTCCCAACGACGACGTAGTAAAATGGAGATGGAAAGTTGCGCTTTGATATTGAATTCCGAGTTATTATTAGGTATACGTCGAAGGTTGTTACTTTGTTTACATTGGCATCGCTTATTTATTACTGTGATATGCTTATTGTCTGGCCACGTTTGTGTCACTTCCCAGCTAGCAGATTTGGTTCGTTGGAAGTTGTTGGAACGTATGTTTTGGTTTCCCCATTAGTTCTGGGAACTAAGCCATACGTTTCCTGACCGGTAAAACTTAGCTTTTAAATGTTCTGTGAATGGAAGTGAAAGTTTCGCCTGTCTGGGATCATTCATTTTTAGGTTGCATTGAGGTTCTGAGAACGTTTTACTATGGTTTACTATATAATGGAAATTAGTGTTTTTTTAATAACTTCATAAAAGTTTAATTGAATGTTTCAATAATACTTCCAATATCACTGCTAGCCTAGTTTATTTGCTTTGCACTCCGAGCACCGATAGGACACATGGAAATTAATAGGTATTAGTCACTCAAACACATTTCTTTTTTTATAGGTGGTACTTCAGTGAGATTCGAACCTATAATCTTCTGTTCTATAACCATGGAATTTGTCCACTACGCCAAAAGGAAGGAGCTAGTGTGTAATTTTATTTTTACTCCTACAAAGCTGTACATTTTAGTCTATTCAAACGGAACCCATTTCAATGGAAACAAGCACTCATTAAGAGCAGGTGTGGCCAATTAATGTGTGCAGCCAACACACCTGAACACACGTAACAATATATAGAGTTTAGTGCACATGTTTTTGAATAACATTAGTACAATTATTTTTGGAATGTTACTAAGGTTTTCATGGAATGTTTTCTGAATGTTCTGAGAACATGACTTTAAATAGAAACATGAGGAAACCTGCAAAAAAAACCATGTTGAAGTAGTGAAATGCCCACAGAAGAATGCTGTTTCTTAATGTTCTCTGAACATTCTGAGAACATGACTTACATAAAACCATGAGGAAACATGTAGGAAACATACTGAAGAAATCCCAATTAAAAAACATATGGTTCTCAGAACATTATGTGCTAGCTGGGTTGGTTGTAAAATAAAGCGGAACTAAAAGTGAGTAACTGAAGGACTTGACCACAAGTTCTGTAATATTTAATATTGAGAATGCGAAAGCGGGCATTTATTATCTTATCGAATATCCATAGTTAAAGGCCTACATTAACTTTTAAAGTAAGCAGTTCTTTTTGTTTTCTTCAGCATAACAACATTGATAGGCTACGTTTGTTGTCATTGTTTCTGGATGGATGTGTTTCGTGTCTGTGTGGTTTGTTTAGGAACAGAAAACGAATTAAAGGTCAGTACATTGCATTTCAAACAGTCGGGAATTATCTAATAATTTCAGGATTGATAAATTACTAAATTATCTAGGCTACGTATAAGCTTTCGACCATAAAATCCACTAATAATTTAACAGTGGTGTAAAGTACTTAAGTAAAAATACTTAAAAGTAAGTCGTTTTTTTTGGTATCTGTACTTTACTATTTATATTTTTGACAATTTTTACTCCACTACATTCCCAAAGAAAATAATGTACTCATACATTTTCCCTGACTCCCAAAAGTAGTTACATTTCAAATGCTTAGCAGGACAGGAAAATGGTCCACTTATCAAGAGAACATCCCTGGTCATCCCTACTGCCTCTGATCTGGCGGACTCACTAAACACATGCTTCATTTGTAAATTATGTCTGAGTGTTGGACTGCGCCCCTGGCTATCCGTAAACATAAAAAACAAGAAAATCGTGCCGTCTGGTTTGCTTAATATAAAGAATGTGAAATTATTTGCACTTTTACTTTTAATACTTAAGTATATTTTAGCAATTACATTTACTTTTGATACTTAAGTATGTTTAAAACCAAATACTTGTAAACTTTTTCTCAAGTAGTAAACTATTTAGCAGTCTTATGGCTTGGGGGTAGAAGCTGTTCAGTATCCTGTTGGTTCCAGACTTGGTGAATCGGTACCGCTTGTCATGTGGTAGCTGAGAGAACAGTCTATGACTTGGGTGGCTGGAGTCTTTGACAATTTTTAGGGCCTTTCTCTGACGCCGCCTGGTATAGAGGTCCTTTTGGGCAGGTGTGATGTTAATGTTTGTGTGTATTTGTATGCTGTCGTTTGTATGTGTATATTTTGTATTGAGTGTGGGCAGGCAAGCTCCATTCCGGCTTCGCCTTCGATCATAGGCTACACATCGTGCAAGCGACTCGCTTGCTTCCCCATAACCACCAGACACCAGAAAAACCATTGAATGAGTAGGTGTTCTAAAACTTTTGACCGGTAGTGTATCTGCCTCAATTAGCTCGTACCCCTGTACATCGACTCGGTACTTACCCCGTGCATATAGCCAAGTTATTGTTACTCATTGTGTATTTATTCCTTGTAATTATTTTTCAATTAGTTCTCTATTTTTCATTGTTGGGAAGGGCCTATAAGTATATGTTTCACTCTTAGTCTACACCTGTTGTTTGTGAAGCATTTGACAAATAACATTTTATTTGATTAGTTTCTAGGGCACATGTGCTTCAAAAGTAGATATAATTCATATAGGCCCAATGTACAGTAGGCTGTATCACAATCGATAAATTTCATGTGGTGCACTAGTGCTACTAATTAAAAATATTAACTTAAAGCCCTGGATGTAGAGATAGATAATATTATCTCTCTCTCTCTCTCAATTCAATCAAATTCAAGGCGCTTTATTGGCATGGGAAACATATATTTACATTGCCAAAGCAAGTGAAATAGATAATAAACAAAAGTGAAATAAACAATAAAAAAATTCAATGCCATATTATGTGCAAATAGTTAAAGGACAAAAGGGAAAAGAAATAAACATAAATATGGGTTTTATTTACAATGGTGTTTGTTCTTCACTGGTTGCCCTTTTCTTCTGGCAACATGTTGCAAATCTTGCTGCTGTGATGGCACGGCACACTGCGTTATATCACCCAGTAGATATGGGAGTTTATCAAAATTGGGTTTGTTTTCAAATTCTTTGTGGGTCTGTGTAATCTGAGGGAAATATGTGTCTCTAATATGGTCATACACTTGGCAGGAGGTTAGGAAGTGCAGCTCAGTTTCCACTTCATTTTGTGGGCAGTGTGCACATAGCCTATCTTGTCTTGAGAGCCAGGTCTGCCTACGGTGGCCTTTCTCAATAGCAAGGCTATGCTCACTGAGTCTGTACATAGTCAAAGCTTTCCTTAAGTTTGGGTCAGTCACAGTGGTCAGGTATTCTGCCACTGTGTACTCTCTGTTTAGGGCCAAATAGCATTCTAGTTTGCTCAGTTTTTTTTGTTGATTCTTTCCAATGTGTCAAGTAATTATCTTTTTGTTTTCTCATGATTTGGTTGGGTCTAATTGTGTTGCTGTCCTGTGACTGTCTTTATCTCTCTCTCTCTCTCTCTCTTTTTCAGGAGGATGGGGTGTGTGTGGCTGGTGACGGTGTATGTGGTGTGTGTGTGCCTTTGGGGTCAGAGCAAGTCAGACAGGACCAATCAGGCCTCTCCCATCCATCTGCAGGTTGGCAATGGAGCCTCGGGTAAGACTGACTGGCCAAACTCTCCGTAAATACCATTTAGGATGGCAGCGTTTGGCAGCATTCAGGTCTTTAAAGCATTCTGCAATCTAACATAGAGCAGCCTATTGCATCCATTGTGGCCTAGCAAGTGACATCATCATCACACAGACCAGACTGAGCACCGCATTCCCTACATAGTACACTACTTTTGACCAGAGCCCTATGGGGTCTATGGGCCCTGGTCAATAGTGGTTCACTTTATAGGGGAGATTGGGTGCCATTTGGGACACAGATAGGAAGTGGTTCTGTGGTTGTTTTGTAGTGCAGACTGCTGGGAACATGAGGTTGACTCCTCATGTTCCCAAATCCTTTGAACATAGCCCTGCCTATTTCCTGCTTACTTCCTGCCTATAGGCCCCTCAGATCTGTGAAAGACTGACCTGGTTGGGTGCATTCAGGATGACCAAACTGTTTCTGGACTGTTGTGGATGGGATAGCCATAGTTGATGTATGACATGTACAGTTGAAAACCCAGCTAGCACTTAACAGAACGTTTCCTCAAAGTGCAAACATGGTTACATTTAATTTCAATGTTGGTAATTTCATAGGAACGTTCTCCAACTAGTTTGACATTGGAATAATCTCATAGTTCAGAGAACATTAAGAAACAACGTTCTTCTGTGGGAATTTCAGCATAACGTTTCCTACAGGTTTACTCATGACTCTATTTACTGTCATGTTCTCAAATAGTTCAAAGGACGTTAAGAACTTTCCATCAAAACCACAAGAAACTGTAGGGTAACATTCAGAAAACATTCTTAGAAAAATATTTCAATATTTAAAAACATATACATTCTGTTCTCAGAATCAACAAAACTCTCTCTTATCCTCTATCTTGTTAAGTGTGTTCAGGTGTGTTGGCCGTGCCCACTAATTGGCCACAAATTATTTTAATGAGTTACTTTGAAATGGGGTCTGTTTTGAATAGACTACAACGAACAGCTTTTTATATGAGTTCAAAAAACATGCGATGCTAGCTCCATCCTGGTGGTTCTTTGGACTAGCTCCATCCTGGTGGTTCTTTGGACTAGCTCCATCCCGGTGGTTCAGTGGACTAGCTCCATCCCGGTGGTTCAGTGGACTAGCTCCATCCCGGTGGTTCAGTGGACTAGCTCCATCCCGGTGGTTCAGTGGACTAGCTCCATCCCGGTGGTTCAGTGGACTAGCTCCATCCCGGTGGTTCAGTGGACTAGCTCCATCCCGGTGGTTCAGTGGACTAGCTCCATCCTGGTGGTTCAGTGGACTAGCTCCATCCCGGTGGTTCAGTGGACTAGCTCCATCCCGGTGGTTCAGTGGACTAGCTCCATCCCGGTGGTTCAGTGGACTAGCTCCATCCCGGTGGTTCAGTGGACTAGCTCCATCCCGGTGGTTCAGTGGACTAGCTCCATCCCGGTGGTTCAGTGGACTAGCTCCATCCCGGTGGTTCAGTGGACTAGCTCCTTTCCGGTGGTTCAGTGGACTAGCTCCTTTCCGGTGGTTCAGTGGACTAGCTCCATCCTGGTGGTTCAGTGGACTAATTCCATGGATAGAGAACAGAAGATTGTAGTTTCAGATCTCACTGATGCCATGCCACAATAAAAAATAAATGTGTTTACATGATTAATGCCTAAGCAAATGCATTTCCATGTGTCCTATCTGTGCTTGGGGTTCAAAACAGTTATTAAAAGTCTTCTTGAAAAATGTTCTCAGAACGTTATTTAATTACCTTCAAATAACCTATCATTTCCATTCTCAGAACGATAACAAAACCTACCAGAAATTATTTTAGGGAACCATAGTAAAATGTTCTCTGAATCTCCCTGCAACCTAAAAATGTATGTTCTCGAACAGGCAAGAATGTCACTTCCGTTCTCAGAACGCTGGAAAAGCGTTCAGTTTTACCGGTCAGGCTTCGTTCCCAGAAGCAATGGGAAACCAAAAACGTACGTTCCCACCAGGGTTTCCGTTAGCTGATAAATGCAGGCTTTTGGCCGGTATATTTTATAAAAAGCTGATAAATAAAATTGTCGCTGGCCAAATTGTCCGGAAGAAAAAGAAATCCATTGCTAATAATGCTTTTTATTAATTGATGGAAATGCCAGTCGCTGTGATCCAACTTCAAAGGCAAATATAAACTCAGCAAAAAAAGAAATGTCCCTTTTTCAGGACCCTGTCTTTGAAAGATAATTCATAACAATCCAAATGACTTCAAAGATCTTCATTGTAAAGGGTTTAAACACTGTTTCCCAACAATTAATGAACATGCACCTGTGGAACGGTTGTTAAGACACTAACAGCTTACAGATTAAGGTCACAGTTATGAAAACTTAGGACACTAAAGAGGGCTTTCTACTGACTCTGACAAACACCAACAGAAAGATGCCCAGGGTCCCTGCTCATCTGCGTGAACGGGCTTTCGGAATGCTGCAAGGAGGCATGAGGACTGCAGATGTGGCCAGGGCAATAAATTGCATTGTCCGTACTGTGAGACGCTTAAGACGGTGCTACAGGGAGACAGGACGGACAGCTGATCGTCCTCGCAGTGGCAGACCATGTGTAACAACACCTGCACAGGATCGGTACAACCGAACATCACACCTGCGGGATAGGTACAGGATGGCAACAACAACTGCCCGAGTTACACCAGGAACGCACAATCCCTCCATCAGTGCTCAGACTGTCCGCAATAGGCTGAGAGAGGCTGGACTGAGGGCTTGTAGGCCTGTACTCACCAGACATCACCGGCAACAACGTTGCCTATGGGCACAAACCCACCGTCGCTGCTCTTGACTGACGAGTCTCGGTTTTGTCTCACCAGGGGTGATGGTCGGATTCGCGTGTATTGTCGAAGGAATGAGCGTTACACTGAGGCCTGTAATCTGGAGCGGGATCGATTTGGAGGTGGAGAGTCCGTCATGGTCTGGGGCGTGTGTCACAGCATCATCGGACTGAGCTTCTTGTCGTTGCAGGCAATCTCAACGCTGTGCGTTACAGGGAAGACATCCTCCTCCCCATGTGGTACCCTTCCTGCAGGCTCATCCTGACATGACCCTCCAGCATGACAATGCCACCAGCCATACTGCTCGTTCTGTGTGTGATTTTCCTGCAAGACAGGAATGTCAGTGTTCTGCCATGGCCAGCGAAGAGCCCGGATCTCAATCCCTTTGAGCACATCTGGGACCTGTTGGACCCCCAGAAATGTCCGGGAACTTGCAGGTGCGTTGGTGGAAGAGTGGGGTAACATCTCACAGCAAGAACTGGCAAATCTGGTGCAGTCCATGAGGAGGAGATGCACTGCGGTACTTAATGCAGCTGGTGGCCACACCAGATACTGACTGCTACTTTTGATTTTGACCCTGCCTTTGTTCAGGGAAACATTATTCAATTTCTGTTAGTCACATGTCTGTGGAACTTGTTCAGTTTATGTCTCAGTTGTTGAATCTTGTTGTGTTCATACAAATATTTACACATGTTAAGTTTACTGAAAATGGAGGATGGAGGATAAAACTGAAATTGTAACCAACTTTGTATGGCTTGTTTAAGAAAGGGCTACACTCTAAACAAAATTTCATTTTCAATTAGTCAGAAATGAGAAGTTGTAATCTGTATAAAGGCAAAAAGCAAAAAGACAATTTTTGAACAAAGGATGAGCCTTTCTTAATAATCTACTGGACAACCATTTAAGTGTAACTTATGTATGAGTGAAGGTTTAAAGCTTTAATATTGAATAATTTTAGCCACCTCAAACTCATATTCATTATATAAATAGGCACGTTTAATTTTGTCTGGCTTAGCATTCCAAATATGCCTCATGGCTTGGTTTTTGCTCTGACATGCACTGTCAACTGTGGGACCTTATATAGACAGGTGTGTTCCTTTTCAAAATCAGGTCCAATCAATTGAATTTACCACAGGTGGACTCCCATCAAGTTGTAGAAACATCTCAAGGATGATCAATGGAAATCGGATGCAACTGAGTTCAATTTTAAGTCTCATAGCAAAGGGTTTGAATACTTATGTAAATAAGGTAATTTCTGTTTTTAAAATTAATACATTTGCAAAAAATTCTAAAAACCTGTTTTTGCTCTGTCATGATGGGGTATTGTATGTAGATTGATGGGGGAAATGTTTTATTTAATCCATTTTAGAATAAGGCTGTAAAGTTACAAAATGTGTAAAAACTGAAGGGGTCTGAATATTTTCCGAATGCACTGAACTTCGATACTATTCTCCGCATGATCAAAAACAGTCTTGAAGCATAGACTCTGATGGTTCAGACCAACATTGAACAGTCCTTACCACGGGTGCTTCCTGTTTGAGTTTCTGCCTATAGGTGGGGAGGAGAGACGAGAGCCTTGTGAGTCACTCATTGTTGTGCAGCATGAGCCAGGTGATTTAATTACAGTATGGAATACACAACTATATGTTTACCAGCTAGATATCTTATAACTATAAAGTTAACTGTCTAAAATGTGCTAAATGCATTTGTGCATTTAGTTTTCTAATTTAGGAGCTCGTTAGCTATCTAGATAAGTGGTTAGTTTTTTCCAAAATAAAGAATTTGCTTGGTAACAGCAGAGAATCCCCTCCTAGCTAATATTTGTTTTGTGTGTTCAGCAAACTGTGAGTAGGATTTTTGAGTTACTTTTATACTTGTATAGTTTAGGTCAGAAACCGTACAAAATGTTCACAATGCGCTCGTTAGCATTTAGTTAGCATTCTCTATTGGATTTTACATGTACTTGTTACCCTGTAATCCAAAAGGTTAGCAATGCTATCAGTGGGATATGAAAACAGCGGACATCCCGGTATGGCACAAGGTCGGTATGAATGTATGACAATCTGTATTACCGCAAAGCCTGTCTCCAGTTTGCACTAAGTCCAATGTAGTTTCTTGAGCCGTCATGATGTCGGTTTGGGGGAGAATATGCACGGCAGTGACAGTAACTGAAGAAAATTCTCACACATTCTCTGTGTGTGCGTGTGTATGTTGATAAGATTGCAGTTAATGAACCATGCATAAGTCAATAATAGTCGGCGATACAGTCAGTGCTGCAGTGGTATGTATCCATAGCCAAAATAAACATATAAACAAACACACACACACACACACACACACACATACACACACACACATACAATGGCCCTCTCTGAAAGAAAATTGGTTGCTGGATTCAAGAGCATTAAGAACAGAGAGTAGCAGACTCTATCAGTGGAGGCTCCTCAGTGAATAAAACAAATACAAAAAGTAAAACATTTAAAAAGTTATCCTTTTTAGATAAAACTATACTTTAATTTATTAAAACACATTATTTTGTAATGAAGGTCTACAGTAGCCTCAACAGCACTTTGTAGGGTAGCACAATGGTATAGCCGGAGGACAGCTAGCTTCCGTCCTCCTCTGGGTACATTGACTTTAATACAAAACCTAGGAGTCTCATGGCTCTCAACCCTTCCATAGACGTACATAGGTTGGAGGACGTCCTCCGGAAGTAATTACATTCAAAGCTCTTGCAGCATGAACTGATATGTTGTCCACCCAATCAAAGGATCCGAGAATGAATCTAGTACTGAAAGCATAAGCTGCAGCTAGCTAGCACTGCAGTACATAAAATGTGGAGTAGTAGTAGTTGACTCAAAGAGAGAGAAAGACAATAGTAGAACAGTTTTAAAACAAATTAATTTCTTCCAAAATGAAGGACAAGAAAGAGAAAGAGAGATTTCATATTTTTTCAGTTTCACTTACTTAGCTAGCAAATGCAGCTAGCTAATTTAGCCTACTCAAACAACCTGCTCAAACAGAGGGATGCTATGTTAGCTAGCTGGCTATGACTTTCCAACACAACACTGGAACTTTTCCAAGTCAAGGGAAGCTTTTGGTTTTACAAATGTATTGCCACTGGGGCCCCCTGGTGTAACTGCTAAACTGCTTACTGACTGTACACTGTAACATTACTGCATGATTGTAGCGGGTTTACTAATGTGTTAGTTCTATTAGCTAGCTGACTATGACGTTACTTTAGCTAATATGGTGACAACAATGTAGGCTGTGTAGTGGTTATGATATGGTTTGGCTTGGAAAGGTTTTTTTGCCTGGTCACATACAGCTGATGTGTTGTGCATTGAAGTCCACAAGCGAAGGGACAAGGTGAGGGGAGGAGAGCGCATAGATGCGAGAAGGAATACAACTTGGCTGTTATGAAAGTGAACTGTGTTTACGAGTGATCAGGGGTGTATTCATTCCGCCAATTCTGTTGAAAAAATGGAAGCGAACGAAACGGGGATTAACATACCTACATTTGTCCAATAGAAACTCTTGTTTGCAACTGTTGGACTAATGGTTACACCCTAATTCAGCTAGATGCAGGCAAGAGTGTGCATTGAATGTGTCACTGTCTGTCAATTTGTCACTTTTTTCTCTCAACCTGTGCACCTATGTTGTAGCAACCTCATGATGGGTATAGGCAGTGGTGGCTCTAGCTTAATTTGTTTAAAACTGTTTAAAACTACCCCCCGCCCAAAAAAAGGCATCATTCTGCACTAACTGTACATTTTATTCAGACATTTGGAACAACACAAATAAATAATCATAACATTTAAAACTATATAAATATAAAAATATATACAAAAATAAGACTCATAAATGTCAAAAAGAAGTAACAAAGACAAATAGACACAAATTTGTGTTGATTTGGCACTTGAGCATCAATACATTACCCATCCCCCAACACTGTCAACTAAGAGTCAAGACTAAACCAATTCACCTTGGTGGTGTGCAGACTGGTTTTATATTATTCTTAACCATTTCACACAAACCATAAGAAAATGCAAAAATATGTCCGTGAAACTATATATTCACAGGATGCGAATGAATTGTAGTTTATTTGGTAGCATTTCGTAGTGTGACTGATTTTGACTAATCACATTAGTACTGTACAAAGTCAGAGGTGCGCTATTTGATAAATTCCCCCGCTCCCCCTACCTCGGGCTTCCAGTGGGGAGACCTGATGTCAACCTACCCCCGCCCACCTCCCCATCTCGTACTTCTGAGTAGGAGACCTTCCCAGGCAGTAGCCTGCCTAGCTCACAAACTAGAATCAGGGCGCCCACTCCGACAAGGTTAATTGACCCACAGTCCCACACGGTGACATGATATCATTGACGTGACGTAGAAAACTGATTGCGCACTCGTCACCATTTCGTAATGGTGCCGGGGGCGCCCTGTACCGCCCCCGGCAAGATGCCACCCTGAGCGGCTGCCCATGTCGCCTATACTTAAATCCGCCACTGGGTATAGGGAAAATGAGAGTATGATGTAGTAGCCTATACCTATCACTGTTACATTGAACTGGGTGAATGGAATATGAATGACAGTAACCTAAACCTATCACTGGTACATTGAACTGGGTGAATGGAATATGAATGATAGTAACCTAAACCTATCACTGTTACATTGAACTGGGTGAATGGAATATGAATGACAGTAACCTAAACCTATCACTGTTACATTGAACTGGGTGAATGGAATATGAATGACAGTAACCTAAACCTATCACTGTTACATTGAACTGGGTGAATGGAATATGAATGACAGTAACCTAAACCTATCACTGGTACATTGAACTGGGTGAATGGAATATGAATGACAGTAACCTAAACCTATCAATGTTACATTGAACTGGGTGAATGGAATATGAATGATAGTAACCTAAACCTATCACTGTTACATTGAAATGGGTGAATATGAATGACAGTAACCTAAACCTATCACTGGTACATTGAACTGGGTGAATATGAATGACAGTAACCTAAACCTTTCACTGTTACATTGAACTGGGTGAATATGAATGACAGTAACCTAAACCTTTCACTGTTACATTGAACTGGGTGAATATGAATGACAGTAACCTAAACCTATCACTGTTACATTGAACTGGGTGAATGGAATATGAATGACAGTAACCTAAACCTATCACTGTTACATTGAACTGGGTGAATATGAATGACAGTAACCTAAACCTTTCACTGTTACATTGAACTGGGTGAATATGAATGACAGTAACCTAAACCTATCACTGTTACATTGAACTGGGTGAATGGAATAGGAATGACAGTCATCCAATATGCTGTAATAGAAATAAGGCCATGCTCATAAAAACAAAACTATTGTCCTCCCTCATCTGAAACGGCACTGGTCTCTATTGTACTCTCATTCTTTACTTCAGTAAAGAAGACCAACGACTCTTCCTCATCATTAGTATCTTTCAGTCTGTGGCTCGTCAAGTTTTTTTGTGTGTCTTCGTGTGTGTACATGCATACATTTGTCTGCGCTGTGTGTGTGCGTGGGTCTGGCGTGTCTGCGTGTATCTAGCGAAGCTGGAGAGATAGTGTGGGAGGCTCTGTGTTTCTCACCCCCACCGTTTCCGGGTTTCTGACATGTGGTGACGCTGCTACAGGAAGTTATGTGGGACTGAAATAGACTCCACTCTACCATGATGGAGGAGTGTGTGATGGGAAAGGAAATATGTGATGAAGACAACTGTCTGAAGTGTTATGGGGTGTCCCAAATGGCACTCTATTCCCTTTATAGTGCACTACTTTTAACCTGAGCCCAGTACCCTATTCCCTTTACAGTGCACACTACTTTTAACCTGAGCCCAGTACCCTATTCCCTTTGCAGTGCACTACATTTAACCTGAGCCCAGTACCATATTCCCTTTACAGTGCACTACTTTTAACCTGAGCCCAGTACCCTATTCCCTTTACAGTGCACACTACTTTTAACCTGAGCCCAGTACCATATTCCCTTTACAGTGCACTACTTTTAACCAGAGCCCAGTACTATATTCCCTTTACAGTGCACTATTTTTAACCTGAGCCCAGTACCCTATTCCCTTTACAGTGCACTACTTTTAACCAGAGCCCAGTACACTATTCCCTTTACAGTGCACTACTTTTAACCAGAGCCCAGTACACTATTCCCTTTACAGTGCACTACTTTTAACCTGAGCCCAGTACACTATTCCCTTTACAGTGCACTACTTTTAACCTGAGCCCAGTACCCTATTCCATTTACAGTGCACTACTTTTAACCTGAGCCCAGTACCATATTCCCTTTACAGTGCACTACTTTTAACCTGAGCCCAGTACCATATTCCCTTTACAGTGCACTACTTTTAACCTGAGCCCAGTACCATATTCCCTTTACAGTGCACACTACTTTTAACCTGAGCCCAGTACCATATTCCCTTTACAGTGCACACTACTTTTAACCTGAGCCCAGTACCCTATTCCCTTTACAGTGGACTACTTTTAATTAACCTGAGCCCAGTACACTATTCCCTTTACAGTGCACTACTTTTAATTAACCTGAACCCAGTACCCTATTCCCTTTACAGTGCACTACTTTTAACCTGAGCCCAGTACCCTATTCCCTTTACAGTGCACTACTTTTAACCTGAGCCCAGTACCATATTCCCTTTACAGTGCACTACTTTTAACCTGAGCCCAGTACCATATTCCCTTTACAGTGCACACTACTTTTAACCTGAGCCCAGTACCATATTCCCTTTACAGTGCACACTACTTTTAACCTGAGCCCAGTACCATATTCCCTTTACAGTGCACTACTTTTAACCAGAGCCCAGTACCATATTCCCTTTACAGTGGACTACTTTTAATTAACCTGAGCCCAGTACCCTATTCCCTTTACAGTGGACTACTTTTAATTAACCTGAGCCCAGTACACTATTCCCTTTACAGTGCACTACTTTTAATTAACCTGAGCCCAGTACACTATTCCATTTACAGTGCACTACTTTTAACCAGAGCCCAGTACCCTATTCCCTTTACAGTGGACTACTTTTAATTAACCTGAGCCCAGTACACTATTCCCTTTTACAGTGCACTACTTTTAACCTGAGCCCAGTACCCTATTCCCTTTACAGTGCACTACTTTTAACCTGAGCCCAGTACCCTATTCCCTTTACAGTGGACTACTTTTAATTAACCTGAGCCCAGTACACTATTCCCTTTACAGTGCACTACTTTTAATTAACCTGAGCCCAGTACACTATTCCATTTACAGTGCACTACTTTTAACCAGAGCCCAGTACCCTATTCCCTTTACAGTGGACTACTTTTAATTAACCTGAGCCCAGTACACTATTCCCTTTACAGTGCACTACTTTTAACCTGAGCCCAGTACCCTATTCCCTTTACAGTGGACTACTTTTAATTAACCTGAGCCCAGTACACTATTCCCTTTACAGTGCACTACTTTTAACCTGAGCCCAGTACCCTATTCCCTTTACAGTGCACTACTTTTAATTTGAGCCCAGTACCCTATTCCCTTTACAGTGCACTACTTTTAATTAACCTGAACCCAGTACACTATTCCCTTTACAGTGCACTACTTTTAACCTGAGCCCAGTACCCTATTCCCTTTACAGTGCACTACTTTTAACCTGAGCCCAGTACCCTATTCCATTTACAGTGCACTACTTTTAACCTGAGCCCAGTACCCTATTCCCTTTACAGTGCACTACTTTTAACCAGAGCCCAGTACACTATTCCCTTTACAGTGCACTACTTTTAACCTGAGCCCAGTACCCTATTCCCTTTACAGTGCACTACTTTTAACCAGAGCCCAGTACACTATTCCCTTTACAGTGCACTACTTTTAACCTGAGCCCAGTACCCTATTCCCTTTACAGTGCACTACTTTTAACCAGAGCCCAGTACCCTATTCCCTTTACAGTGCACTACTTCCCATAGAAACATTGGGCTTATTTTGGACAGGTTTTGGCGAAAGTGAAACCTCTGGCTTCACCTCTTCCTCTGATCCATATGAGCCGGAAAAAAATTGCCGCAATGGAATATGGTCATTGTAGTTAATTACCACGTTTCTGCGCTGAGCTAGGTTGAATATTTGCTTAGTGAAAACTACAACTCCCTTCATCCCAGTGTCCCACATAGTTATTGATTTATTTTGTGAATGGGCTCACAAAAAAACGAACTATATGGAATTCAAGTAATTGATCCGACGTCAGTCAATTAGTTGTTTAATAACAAAACAAAAATATGAAATGTTGGTTAATCGCTCAGCACTATTACTTGATGAATTTAAATGAGCATTCAGACCAGTCTTACTGATTGAACCTTTATTTACTACATTGCACTAAAAAGGGAATAGTGTGCTATTTGGTACAAAGCCCTGCTCTGCTCTGGTGGAAACTAATCCTAATATTTACCCATGCTGTCTAAATGCTCTGCTACAGTCCATGGTTGCTCCTCAAATGGCACTCTATTTCCTATATGGCCATAGGGCTCTCGTAAGAAGTAGTGTACTATGTAGGTAATATAGTGCCATTTGGGATGCAGCCCATCACTGCAGGAATTCTACTGCCCGTCCATCTCCCTGAGTAGAAGCAGAGTCCTATCCAACCCTCACAGCCATAGCTAAACAATATCACTCACAGTTCGCCTTAGACCCTTCATAAGAGCTACTTATTAGCTATGTAAACACTACATAATCCGGTATGAAGGTTTCTAGCCACTTAGCTAGGAGTTTAACTACAGGATGGGGAGTGCCAGTGTGGGGGAACTGTATTTGACGCTGGTTATGTCACAGATAGATGAGTAGTACAGTAACACGCGTGTGCAAGGCACACACTCTTTCTGATTCTCACACACACACACACACACACACACACATGGACAAAACAGCTTGGTAGATAGCGAAGAGCGAGGCTTCTGCGGTAGTGTTCAAATGTAAGTCGTTTGTGTTCTCCTTAAAAGGATTACGACTGCCTTTAGCTAGCTATGTGCTTTAGTAGGACTAGGACTAGTAGTAGAGCTATACTTGCTGTTGAGCGTCAACTTCCTATTTAAAGTGAGCCTAGTTGTCTAGCCAGCTAGTTTCATTGCACATAACCTGTTATGGTGAAAGTAATGCTAAGCTGCACTCGTTACTGTTTCCCCTTGAAACAAAATACAAAAAACGACTTCTTGAATCATGGACTCTAAAATAGTACACTAAGGCGTGCCTCCCTGGCAGTCACCTACTTCTCCCGCCTCCACATCTGGACCCTTCTGAGAGGGAGAGGAGGAGATGACTGGTGGGCTGATGGAGTGACAACCCCTGACTCCAATGGCAGAAGCTTTGAACTCCTGAAAAAATTAAAAATAATAGCTTTCAGAATCAAACATACTACATGTAAAGGCCTGTAAAAGGTATTATGCCAATTACATTTCTCATTTACTTGCACCTTTCTAACATGTATATATTCACACTGACATGAATGTGCTGGTGAAGCATACGAAATAGATGGGAACGTGTTTTTTTGCTCTCAGAGAAAAGGTTCACTTTTATTAGCCAAGTACAGCACAGCAATACATGTCAAGATAACGTGTATTTTTCGCTTATGGTTCTCCCACCTCTTTTTCACCCCATGCAGGTGACAGATGTCTCTCCAGCTCACACTCCTTCACATAGATCCTGAAAATAATTCATAGGAAGTGCATTAACCAAAACATGAGCAAAGTAGAGTTGTATGAGATTTCTGTAGATTGCCACGCATTTTATCAAATTAGAGTGCCTAGGTGAAACAGTAAGGAGTACAGCATTCCATTACTTTCACCATAACACGTTATGTGCAATGGAACTAGCTAGACTCATTCAGGCTGTAACCGTTCAGGTAGAAACTGAACATTGCAATCAGTTTAACGCAAATAAACCGGAGTGACAAATCAGGAGAACTAGAAGAAAAGTGTTGGGACCAGCACCGCTGTGGAAAATAGGAATGTAGCTAGGCTACCGTGTTACTAATGTTAGCTATAGCTAGTGGCAGTGCATAGTGCAGTGGCAAGATAGTTAACTATGGCCACATGACCAACTCAAAATATTTTTTTTTCTTTGGCCGTGTTCACCACTGAATTACGTGCTTGGTATTGTCATTAGACCCTGTAACAGTTTGAAGACCAGCCCTGGTATTTACAACAAGTAACTGGCTAGCTAACTAGGCTAATGTTAAATATGACGTTTTCACTCAATAGCAAGCGAGTTCCCTGTAGCTACGGTTACTATACACACTTTTTCCTCAACCATCTACACACAATACCCCATAATGACAAAGTGAAAACATGTTTTTAGAAATGTTTGCACATTTTTTGAAAATTGAAATACAGAAATATCTCATTTACATAAGTGTTCACACCACTGAGTCAATACTTTTTAGAAGCACCTTTGGCAGCGATTACAACTGTCTGGGTAAGTCTACGAGCTTTGCGCACCTGGATTGTACAACATTTACCCATTATTCTTTTCAAAATTCTTCAAGCTCTGTCAAATTGGTTGTTGATCATTGCTAGGCATCCATTATCAGGTCTTGCCGTAGATTTAAGTCAAACCTGTAACAAGGCCACTCAGGAACACTCAGTAGTAAGCAACTCCAGTGTAGATTTGGACTTCTGTTTTAGGTTATTATCCTGCTGAACAGTCAATTCATCTCCCAGTGTTTGGTGGAAAGCAGACTGAACCAGGTTTTCCTCTAGGATTTTGCCAGTGCTTAGCTCCATTACGTTTCTTATTTTATCCTGAAACACTCCCCAGTCCTAAACGATTACAAGCATACTCAGTAATGTGTATAAATTGGTTTTGCCCCAAACATAAAACGTTGTATTCAGGATAAAAGTTAATTAGCTTTGCCAACTTTTTTGCAGTATTTCTTTAGTGCCATGTTGCAAACAGGACGCATGTTTTGGAATATTTGTATTATGCACAGGTTTCCTTCTTTGCACTCTGTCAATAAAGTTAATATTGTGGAGTAACTACAATGTTGTTCATCCATCCTCAGTTTTCTTCCTCTCTGGCAACTGAGTTAGGAAGGTCACCTGTATCTTAGTAGTGACTGTGTGTATTGATACACCATGCAAAGTGTAATTCATAACTTCACCATGCTCAAAGGGATATTCAATGTCTGCTTTTTAATTTTTACCTATCAATATGTTCCTTTCTTTGCAAGGCATTGGAAAACCTCCCTGGTCTTTGTGGTTGAATCTGTGTCTGAAATGCACTGTTCGATTGAGGGACAGTATGTGTGGGGTACAGAGATGAGGTAGTTATTCAAAAAAAATCATGTCAAAACTATTATTGCAACTTGTTATGTGACTTATTCGGCGAATGTTTACTCCTGAACTTATTTAGACTTGCCATAACAATGGGGTTGAATACTTATTGACTGAAGACATTTCAGCTTTTCATTTTTAAATAATTTGTAAACATTTTGAAAAACATAATTGAACTGACATTGTGGGTTATTGTGTGTAGGCCCGTGACAACAAATCTCAATTTAATCCATTTTAAAATCAGTCTGTTACACAACAAAATGTGGAAAAAGTCAAGGGGTGTGAGTACTTTCTGAAGGCACTGTACAACTTCTCGTCCTTCTAAAGCACGTAGCTAGCTAAGGGCACGGCAGGCTGCAGATCTGTTTTCAAAGATGTAACATTACGATGAAATAGTTGTGATCATTTTCATAATAGTAAAGGGTCTGTTATCCCCCCACCTTTGACGCTGTTCCTCCTTGTTAGCCAAATATCCAACTTTACCTGAGAAAAGAGAAAATTCAACAACACACATTTGGCCTTCTCCTTATTTGAATACCTGTATCCCATTATAAACATCCCAACAGTAAACTCCACCCCCAACCTCTCACGCAGATATTCCAACAGAGACATTAATGGCATTAACCTGGCGCACACAGAAAACACATGAATCACAGTTTCACTCATAGCATGGAAAGGACACCCATGTCCGACTCCCGGTGCAACCTGTGCCAACCAGCTGTTAGTGGCCAGGGCTCCATGTAGAACCCTCCACTGGAGGTCCCCTGATCTCTTTGGTACTGGAGGTTTGTAGAGCCCCCTTCATCTAAAACCCACCATACTCTCCGCCCCACATACCCCCTGCCACTGATGTGCCTTCACTCCTGTTAGGCTCCTAATGTTCCTTACCTTAATGCAGAGGTTGTATAGGGCTTTACAACCCACCCCCTCAAACTCCCCCAGGCTCTGAGTGTTAAAATCTAACAAGTCCTCCAGACCCCCTTGCCAGTCCCCAGTCTCTGCAGTCACCTGCAGTGGCGGAAACATTGGTGGCCCCTCCCCCTTTGGCCGCTCAAACACCCCCCCCCTTACCGGCTCAGACAATGCCTCCTGGACCTCCTACAGAAATCTCTCCAGCAGCCTTAGAGACGTTATTCCTGCTTGTTGTGCCAGGACTTGCATGGTTTTCCACCCCTCCTCTCCCAGCAGTCGCAGTAAGCCTGCTGCCATCAGTCGCCTCTGCAGGTGGCCGATTGAACAAATCTCAGAGGGATGTCTGGGTTGTGGAAGATAGGCTCCTCCCACACTCACAGCCCTGGCCCCACACCACCTTCTCGTGTGGACCTTAGCAGCCAGGCCCTCAGAACCGCAGAGGAGAAGTCTGAGAGATCTGCTGTACTCAGCCTCTCCAGCTTCACGAGGAACAGCTGCCGGTCCAACCCTAATCCGCCAGCTCTCCTCAGCAGCGCACATGCTGGTTCCCTCCAGCCGACATCAGTATGGTACAGCAGTCTCTGCACCACCTTTAGTCGGAAAGCAGCCACCCTGTTCTCCAGTTCCACCAGGCCCTGTCCTCCTTCGTGGACGGACATGTACAACACGGCCACCCTCAGCCAGTGATGGCCCGACCAGAAAAAGTCCACTAGCTTGCGGGGGAGGGGGGGGGGGGGGGGGGGGGGGGGGGTGGGGGGGGGTTGGGGTTGAGGACAGTCAGTTTATGCCACCAGGTTGTTGATTATCAGCACCCTCCCTCTATATGACACTTGGGACAGGAGCCACCTCCACCTGGCCAGTCTTGACACCACTGCCTGTGACAGCCCCTCCCAATTCTTCCTGACCCACCTCTCCGAGCCCAGGTACACCCCCAAAATGTTAAGCCCTTCACAACCCCACTTCAAACCCCCTGGAAGCAGAGGGGCCCTATCCCATGCCACACATAAGAGCTTTGCTCTTGCCCCAGTTTACCTTAGCTGACGATGCTCCCTCGTACACCTTCAAACTAGTCTAAAGTGCCTGCATACGCAATCTGCATATGCTGACACTGCTATGCCTGTCAACACACCCATGTCTGTCCAGCACACTCCCTGCAGTCTCCTGCGTAGAAGGCCCAAAAAAGGCTCAATGACTAGTGTATATAACTGCCCCGATAGAGGGCATCCTTGTCTAATGCCCAGTTTCACCCAGACTGGCCTACTGAGCCCCCCTCCCACCTTGACCATACATGACGCCCTAGCATGCAACATCTTCACATAGGTCAAAAACCCTTCCCCTTCCCCAAACATCACATTAAACAGATGCTCATGGTCCACTTTATCAAAAGCCTTCTCTTGATCTAAAGAGACCAGTCCAAAGTTCACATTAGAACCTCTCGACAAGTCCAGCATGTCCTTGATTAAAGCAGAAATTAACAACATGGGTTTTGTCATAATAAACGTGTATGCGCCTAACACAGGGAGAGAAAGAGGGGTTCTATTTGGGTGTCTTAGACAGGAACTTTCACAGGTAGCTCCTGAGGAGACGCTGGTGGTTGGCGGGGACTGGAACTGTACAATGGATTTTACGAAAGACAGAAATGGGGAAGAGCCTCATTCAGGGTCAGTGGGAGTGTTAAGGGACATCATTAATCAGTTTGACCTAGTGGATGTTTGGAGAACTAGACATCCTGACAAGACAGTATACATGGGTTAAGGTATTTGGGGCTGGAGTGAGTGCAGCCCGACTTGATCATTTTTACATATCCAGGAATCAGAGCAATAGGCTGTTGGGCGCTACCATTCTCCCGGTGGGTTGTTCGGATCATCACATAACCATGGCTCGGCTGTCTATTTCACCAGGGCCTCGGCAGGCATCCTATTGGAAGTTTAATGTAAAGCTCTTACAAGATGCTACTTTTTGCTCAGGTTTCCAGATTTTTTGGGAAAGGTGGGGGCAACAAAGAGAGGAGTATGATGTGGGATGTGGGGAAAGTCAAAATGTGGCTTTTCTGTCAACAGTACACAGCTCTCATCCTCAGAGGCTAGGAGAGTATTGGGGGAACTCGAGCGCAGTATTAGTGAGATGGAGGTAGAGATGGTGGAGCAAGGCAATGTAGGCCTCCAGGCTAATTTAGCTGAATTACATAGGGACCTGGGCAGTTTTTTCCAGGTTAAAGCAAAGGGAGCACTTGTAAGAGCTAGGTTCTCCATACTCAAGGAGATGGACGTTCCCAGCTCCTTATTCTTTGGTTTGGAAAGACACAGTGGTGAAGCCAAGGGTATGCATTGTCTACGGCTGTCTGATGGGAGGGTGACCTCTGTGGCGGGGGAGATGCGGGAGGGGAATGTGGAGTTGTACAGGGCAGGACTGTGTGATCCTATGTGTGCTCAGGTTTTGTTTGCAGAACTCCCTAAGCTCTCTCTGGCACAGAGGGATGAAATGGACATTCCTCTGTTCTCCCATGAACTGGCAGAGGCTGTAACCCAGATGCCCCCGACCGTGCACCGGGGGTCGATGGACTCCCAGTGGAGTTTTTTTTTTTTATTCTGGGGAATATTTGGACTGGATTTCTTTTGCGTGTTGCGTGAATGCGTCGGGGTAGGAGAGTTGCCGATGAGCTGCCGTCGGGTGGCTCTGACTCTCCTGCCAAAAATTGGTGACTTGTGTGAACTTAAGAACTGGAGGCCTGTGGCATTGCTCTGTGCGGACTACAAGATATTTGCCAAGGTCCTCTCTAACAGACTGAAGTCCCATCTGGACTATACAGTACACAAGGACCAGACATATTGTGTACCGGGACGCTCAATCACGGAAAACTTGTTCTTAGCGGCATCTGCCCGAAAACCTGCCGACTCAGCTCTTTCCTGATTGATCATCCGTAATAAATGGAGGCAAATTTGCAACTACCACCCTGGTCAAAGGGGTAGAAAGAGGAGAAATTGGCACTAATACACCGCTTACAAATATTCCACTAGCAATGAACCTACCCACCAAATTTGCTCTTTTCATGAACACAACCACAGCTTTGTTCATTCTGGAAGCGGAATGTATAAATGCAGCTCCTTCCTGTTCATCGACCGCGAGCAGAACCTCCTCCACCTTAACTCAATTCTCAGGAACCCACCTGAATCCATGCCGTAACGACAGCGTCTCCTCCACGCTAGGCTGAGAAGCCATCGCGCACACCACACTTTCCAAACCCCAGGAAACTAAAACTCTGTCCTCTTCCACCCTACCTTTTGAAAAAAAATGTGGGTACCGGTAAAACATACAGTGCATTAACCCTCCACCATAGAAAATAAAAATTGAAAGAAAGACCAAGGAGAGAATCAAGAAAATAAGTTAGGACAGAGCCCTCCAAACCAAACACTCAAACTCCAAAAAACTCCCAGCATGCACTGTGTGAGAGAGAGAATCTGAAGTCAAATGTCTACTGTTTGCTGATGATCCGGTGCTTTTGTCACCAACCAAGGAGGGCCTACAGCAGAACCTAGATCTTCTGGAAAGATTCTGCCAGACCTGGGCCCTGACAGTAAATCTCAGTAAGACCAAAATAATGGTCTTCCAAAAAAGGTCCAGTCGCCAGAATCACAAATACAAATATCATCTAGATACCGTTGCCCTAGAGCACACAAAAAACAATGTATACCTTGGCCTAAACATCACCGTCACAGGTAACTTCCACAAAGCTGCGAACGATCTGAGTGACAAGGCAAGAAGGGCCTTCTATGCCATCAAAAGGAACATAAAATTCGACATACCAATTAGGATCTGGCTAAAAATACTTAAATCAGTTATAGAACCCATTGCCCTTCATTGTTGGTCTGGGGTCCGCTCACCAACCAAGAATTCACAAAATGGTACAAACACCAAATTGAGACTGCATGCAGAATCCTGCAAAAATATCCTCTGTGTATCAGCATAAAACACCAAATAATGCATGCAGAGCAGAATTAGGCCGATACCCGCTAATTATCAAAATCCAGTAAAGAGCCGTTAAATTATACAACAACCTAAAAGGAAGCGATTCCCAAACCTTACATATCAAAGCCATTACCTACAGAGAGATGAACCTGGAGAAAAAGTCCCCTAAGCAAGCTGGTCCTGGGGCTCTGTTCACAAACAGAGCCCCAGGACAGCAACACAATTAGACCCAACCAAATCACAAGACAACAAAAAGATAATTACTTGACACATTGGAAAGAATCAACAAAAAAACTGAGCAAACTAGAATGCTATTTGGCCCTAAACAGAGAGTACACAGTGGCAGAATACCTGACCACTGTGTCTGACCCAAACTTAAGGAAAGCTTTGACTATGTACAGACTCAGTGAGCATAGCCTTGCTACTGAGAAAGGCCGCAGTAGGCAGACCTGGCTCTCAAGAGAAGACAGGCTATGTGCACACTGCCCACAAAATGAGGTGGAAACTGAGCTGCACTTCCTAACCTCCTGCCAAATGTATGACCATATTAGGGACACATATTTCCCTCAGATTACACAGACCCACAAAGAATTCGAAAACACACCCCGATTTTGATAAACTCCCATATCTACTGGGTGAAATACCACAGTGTGCCATCACAGCAGCAATATTTGTGACCTGTTGCAACAAGAAAAGAGCAACCAGTGAAGAACAAACACTTATTTTCCCTTTTGTACTTTAACCATTTGCACATCGTTGCAACACTGTATATATACAGTTGAAGTCGGAAGTTTACATACACTTAGGTTGGAATCATTAAAACTCGTTTTTCAACCACTCCACAAATGTCTGGTTAACAAACTATAGTTTTGGCAAGTCAGTTAGGACATCTACTTTGTGCATGACAAGTCATTTTTCCAACACTTGTTTACAGACAGATTATTTCACTTATAATTCATTGTATCACAATTCCAGTGGGTCAGAAGTTTACATACACGAAGTTGACTATGCCTTTAAACAGCTTGGAAATTTCCATGATGTCATGGCTTTAGAAGCTTCTGATAGGCTAATTGACATAATTTGAGTCAATTGGAGGTGTACCTGTGAATGTTTTTCAAGCTCTACCTTCAAACTCAGTGACTCTTTGCTTGACATCATGGGAAAATCAAAAGAAAATCAGCCAAGACCTCAGAAAATAAATTGTAGACCTCCACAAGTCTGGTTCATACTTGGGAGCAATTTCCAAACGCCTGAAGGTACCATGTTCATCTGTACAAACCATAGTAGGCAAGTATAAACACCATGGGACCACGCAGCCGTCATACCGCTCAGGAAGGAGACGCGTTCTGTCTCCTAGAGATGAACGTACTTTGGTGCAAAACGTGCAAATCGACCCCAGATCAACAGCAAAGGACCTTGTGAAGATGCTGGAGAAAACAGGTACAAAGTATCTATATCCACAGTAAAACGAGTCCTATATCGACATAACCTGAAAGGCCGCTCAGCAAGGAAGAAGCCACTGCTCCAAAACCGCCATAAAAAATCCAGACTACGGTTTGCAACTGCACATGAGGACAGAGATCGTACATTTTGGAGAAATGTCTTCTGGTCTGATGAAACAAAAATATAACTGTTTGGCCATAATGACCATCATTATGTTTGGAGGAAAAAGGGGGACGCTTGAAAGCAGAAGAACACCATCCCAACTGTGAAGCATGGGGGTGGCAGCATCATGTTGTGGGGGTTCTTTGCTGCAGGAGGGACTGTTGCACTTCACAAAATAGATGGCATCATGAGGTAAGAAAATTATGTGGATATATTGAAGCAACATCTCAAGACATCAGTCAGGAAGTTAAAGCTTGGTCGCAAATGGGTCTTCCAAATGGACAATGACCCCAAGCATACTTCCAAAGTTGTGGCAATGGCATAAGGACAAGAAAGAAAGTATTGGAGTGGCCATCACAAAGCCCTGACCTCAATCCTATTGAAAATATGTGGGCAGAAATGAAAAAGCGTGTTCGAGCAAGGAAGCCGACAAACCTGTCTCAGTTACACCAGCTCTGTCAGGAGGAATGGGCCAAAATTCACCCAACTTATTGTGGGAAGCTTGTGGAAGGCTACCCGAAAGGTTTGACCCAAGTCAAACAATTTAAAGGCAATGCCACCAAATACTAATTGAGTGTATGTAAACTTCTGACCCACTGGGAATGTGATTAAAGAAATAAAAGCTGAAATAAATCATTCTCTCTGCTATTATTCTGACATTTCACATTCTTAAAATGAAGTGGTGATCCTAATTGACCTAAGACAGGGACTGACCTAGATTTTTACTAGGATTAAATGTCAGGAATTGTGAAAAACTGAGGTTAAATGTATTTGGCTAAGGTGTAGGTAAACTTCCGACTTCAACTGTACATAATATGACATTTGTAATGTCTTTATTATTTTGGAACTTCTGTGAGTGTATTGTTTACTGTTAATTTTTATTGTTTATTTCACTTTTGTATATTATCTACTTCACTTTCTTTGGCAATCTTAACATGTGTTTCCCATGCCAATAAAGCCCATTGAATTGGAGGGAGAGAGAGAGAGAGAGAGATATGACCTGTCTATACAGAACACTGTATAAATCCTCATGGCTCCAGTTCTCTGTCAGACTCCTCAGATCTCTTTACACACACACACACAACAGGAGAACAGTATGTGTGTAATTCAGGGAAGGCACAATTCCTTTAGGAAAATCATTTGACTCATACCTGTCCTTCTCCCTTTCCTCTCATGCTCTCTCTCTCTCGCTCTTCATTTGGAAAGGAATGCACCGCGGCCTCTCGCTATAACATCCACTTGTTTTCTCTCTTCATTCCAAAAGGAATGCTACTCCTCTTTCTTCCACCTCTCTCTCTGCTCCCTTACTGTATCTAGTGTACGGTGCCACTTGTGTGTTTCGTAGATTGCAGTAGGGGGAAAATGCATATTGCATATTTGGGTATTATTCTACACACTGGCTATTACAAGGTCAAATTTGGTTGGTCCGGACCAGACCAAATCTGAACCAATCATAGACATCTATGTTTCACAAGTTTGCACATCAACGTACAGCACAGTAGAGCTCAGTAGAGTACAGTACATTACAGAACAGTATAATATAGTGGAGTATAGTTCAGTACAGAACAGTAGAGTTCAGTAGAGTACATTACAGAACAGTAGAATATAGTGGAGTATAGTTCAGTACAGAACAGTAGAGTTCAGTAGAGTACATTACAGAACAGTAGAATATCGTGGAGTATAGTTCAGTACAGAACAGTAGAGCTCAGTAGAGTAGAGTACAGTACATTACAGAACAGTAGAATATAGTGGAGTATAGTTCAGTAGAGCTCAGTAGAGTACATTACATTACAGAACAGTAGAATATAGTGGAGTATAGTTCAGTACAGAACAGTAGAGTACAGCACAGTACATTACAGAACAGTAGAATATAGTGTAGTACAGAACAGTAGAGCTGAGTAGAGTAGAGTACAGTACATTACAGAACAGTAGAATATAGTGGAGTATAGTTCAGTACAGTACAGCACAGTAGAGCTCAGAGTACAGTACATTACAGAATATTATAATATAGTAGAGTATAGTTCAGCACAGTAGAGCTCAGTAGAGTACAGTACAGTACATTACAGAACAGTAGAATATAGTGGAGTATAGTTCAGTACAGAACAGTAGAGCTCAGTAGAGTACAGTACATTACAGAACAGTAGAAAATAGTGGAGTATAGTTCAGCACAGTAGAGCTCAGTAGAGTAGAGTAGAGTACAGAACAGAACGGTAGAATATAGTGGAGTATAGTTCAGAACAGTAGAGTACATTACAGAACAGTAGAATATAGTGGCGTATAGTTCAGTACATCACAGTAGAGCTCAGTAGAGTAGAGTACAGTACATTACAGAACGATAGAATATAGTGGAGTATAGTTCAGTACAGCACAGTAGAGCTCAGTAGAGTAGAGCACATTACAGAACAGTAGAATATAGTGGAGTATAGTTCAGTACAGCACAGTAGAGCTCAGTAGAGTAGAGCACATTACAGAACAGTAGAATATAGTGGAGTATAGTTCAGTACAAAACAGTAGAGTAGAGTTCAGTATAGTCAACCCTAGTGTGCTCTACAGTGTACTGTACTTAAGTTCACAAGACTATATTCTACTACTACTGAATTCTACTCTACGTGTTTTTACTATACTGTGCTCTACTGTACTGTAATGTACTGAACTATACTCTACTTTGCTTTACTGTGCTGTACTCTGTGCTCTACTGTAGTGTACTGTACTCTACTGTGCTGTACACACTTGTGAAACTTAGATGTCTATGATTGGTTCAGATTTGGACCGGACCAAATCTGAAACAATAATGGAAGTCTATGTTTAGGCCAAATAAAAGTTGGTCCAGACGTCTGTGAACATTGAAATCAAGGCTGGTCCGAGGTATATGACGTTGAAATCGAGGCCAGGGCGGACTGACCAAATTTAAACTACTGTTATACATCAGTGGACGTCCGGTGTCGGCCAGTGCTCAGTGGGTATGCTGCTTACAGTAAATGGAAAGAGAGGGGACTCATGGGTAGGTGTTAGTAAGAGTAGGGACCGGTGGCATTAATTGCAGAGAGAAAGGGGAGAGGGAGGGGATGTCCAGACATTTCAAACTCGTGCTTTTGACCACCAGATGACAGAAAGTCGTAGCAGGTGACCCAACTGGTTTGTGATTTCCCATTGTAGCCAATTCAATTGCAGAAATTCCGTTACAGATTTTTTCAGGAATTCTGTTCAATTTTATTATCACTTAATAATTCATAAAAATAATCTGTAAGTAATTAATAGGTCTTCATTTACTTGTTACTTCTGTGAACTTTCATTATCTTCAAGATATGTGGGTTTTTGGTAACATAATATCAAGGCATAAAGCAAGGTTTCTTAAACTTACAGAAGGCAGAGTCATTTCTCCAAAACGAAGTAAAAGTGTTGGTATTAGTTGGCAGGGTCTTAACTTCAGCAGTATTGTGTTTTAAAGCATGTCTAATTCCTGTTAAGACTTTTTCTGGTAGATGTTTCATAAGACCCCTTTTCCATTTGTTTGACAAGGTATCAAAGCCTGTACTTATTCAACATTTTTCGGGATGGAAAATGATTGAAAAAATTACACATGCCTTCATTTCTCAAAAATGTCATTTGACACCCAATTTGACATGCTCCTATGAACTTCACACGTTGACGCTCATGGATCCTTTTAGATGGAAATGACCCTTTCTCCATTCCTCTGTTTCTATCCGTCCTTCTCTCTCTATATAGACACTTATTTTTCATTTGACACCCAATTTGACATGCTCCAATGAACTTCACATGTTGGTGCTCATGGGTCCTCTTACATGGAAATAACCTGGGCTATATAGCTAGAATGGTTTTGGCTGTGTGAGTGTGCAGAGATGTTTCTAGGATTTGAGGACATTTGTGACTTAGCCCAAAGCCCAATGTGGAACCCTAATAAGCGGGTCCAAGTGTCTCCCCCAGAAGAAAGAAAATGGCATTTCTACAGCTAAGTGCATCAATCTGGTGCACTTTTAGATGATCATTGACAGATTAAATCTACTAAGAATGTACTTTTTAATAAAAATAAAAAAATACAAGAATACACTCATGTCAATTCTCTTAAAAAGCCAATACATTACAAAACAAGACATTCCGGTAACTTGCCCCTTCCCAACTGGCACAGCCAGTGTTCAGTTACAGTAGCTACTGTGGGTGTCTCTACTCTGGAACAAATAGGCCTACATCTACAGTGTACTGCCCATACCACTCAACAACTTCAAACATGGACTCTGACCTGTCCAATGAGCCAAGCAGGTTAAAGAATCCCACAGTTAGCAACATCTCTCACGCTCACACACAGGGAAAGGGGGACACCTAGTCAGTTGTACAACTGAATGTCTTCAACTGAAATGTGTCTTCTGCATTTAACCCAACCCCTCTGAATCAGAGAGGTGCGGGGGGCTGCCTTAATCGACATCCACATCTTCGGCGCCCGGGGAACAGTGGTTAACTGCCTTGTTCAGGGGCAGAACTACAGATTTTTACCTTCTCAGCTCGGGGATTCGATCCAGCAACCTTTCGGTTACTGGCCCAACGCTCTTACGCACTAGGCTACCTGCCGTCCCACAACATACACTGAGTGTATAAAACATTAAGGACACCTTCCTACTATTGAGTTGCACTCACACACCCCCCCCCCCCTCTTTTGCCTTCAGAACAGCCTAAATTCTTTGGGGCATGGACTCTGCAAGGTGTCAAGCGTTCCACAGTAATGCTGGCCCATGTTGACTCCAATGCTTCCCACAGTTGTCTCAAGTTGGCTGGATATCCTTTGGGTGGTGGACCATTCTTGATACACACGGGAAACTATTGAGCGTGAAAAACTCACCAGCGTGCCAATTCTTGACACAAACCCGTGCGCCTGGCACCTACTACCATACCCCGTTCAAAGTTACTTAAATATTTTGTCTTGCCCATGTACCCTCTGAATGGCACACATACAGAATCCATGTCTCAATTGTCTCAAGGCTTAAAAATACTTCTTTAACCTGACTCTTCCCCTTCATCTACACTGATTGAAGTGGATTTAATAACTGACATCAATAAGTGATCATAGCTTTCAGCTGGATTCACATGGTCAATCTGTCATGGAAAGAGCAGGTGTCCTCAATGTTTTCTGCAATCAGTGTACATTTCAGTAAAATAAAATAAATAAAATAATATGATTATAATTGTTGTCAGACTCACAGCTGCGTACAAAGACTTGCGTGCCGTGTACAATGAAAGCAGGCCTGTCTGTAAGTGCCATTGAACCCACAGTGTTTTGGTCACCAAGGCAGACACTTGAAAGTGGTTGTCATATGTTCACCAACAGAGGGTTAGACAACATTCTGTAGCATCAATTAGCATAGAATAGTGTCGCATAGCATCACATTGAATCACATAACATACAGTGCATTCGGAGAGTATTCAGACCTCTTGACTTTTTCCACGTTTTGTTACATCACAGCCTTATTGTAAAATGTATTTATTTTTTTACATCCTCAGCAATCTACACACAGTACTCCGTAATGACCAAACAAAAACACGTTTTTAGATATTTTAGAAAATGTATAAAAAATAAGTATTCAGACCCTTTGCTATTAGACTCAAAATTGAGCTCAGGTGTATCCTGTTTCCATGATCCTTGAGATGTTTTGATTGGAGTCCACCTGTGCTAAATTGATTGATTGGACATGATTTGGCACACACCTGTCTATCTAAGGTTCCACAGTTGACAGTGCATGTCAGAGCAAAAGCCAAGGCATGAGGTCGAAGGAATTGTCCGTAGAGCTCCGAGACAGGATTGTGTCGAGGCACAGATCTGGGGAAGGTCCCCAAGAACACAGTGGCCTCCATCATTCTTAATGACTCTTCCTAGAGATGGCTGCCCCGCCACACTTAGCAATCGGGGTAGAAGGGCCTTGGTCAGGGAGGTGACCAATAACCCGATGGTCACTCTGACAGAGCTCTAGAGTTCCTCCGTGGAAATGGGAGAACCTTCCAGTAGGACAAGCATCTCTGCGGCACTCCACCAATCAGGGCTTTATGGTAGAGTGGCCAGACAGAAGCCACTCCTCAGTAAAAGGCACATGACAGCCCGCTTGGAGTTTGCCAACAGGCCCCTAAAGACTCCCAGACCATGAGAAATAAGATTATCTGGTCTGATGAAACCAAGATTGAACTCTTTGGCCTGAATTCTAACCATCACGTCTGGAGGAAACTTGGCACCATCCCTACGGTGAAGCGTGGTGGTGGCAGCATCATGCTGTGGGGGTGTTTTTCAGCGGCAGGGACTGGGAGACTAGTCAGGATCGAGGGAAAGATGAATGGAGCAAAGTACAAAGAGATCCTTGATGAAAACCTGCTCCAGGGTGCTCAGGACCTCAGACTGGGGCATAAGTTCACCTTCCAACAGAACAATGACCCAAAGCACACAGCCAAGATGCGCAGGAGTGGCTTTGGGACAAATCTCTAAATGTCCTTGAGTGGCCCAGCCAGAGCCCAGACTTGAACCCGATCTAACATCTTTGGAGAGACCTGAAAATAGCTGTGCAGTGACACTCCCCATCCAACCTGACAGAGCTTGAGAGGATCTGCAGAGAAGAATGCGAGAAACTCCCAAATACAGGTGTGCCAAGCTTGTAGAGTCATACCAAAGAAGACTCAAGGTTGTAATCGCTGCCAAAGGTGCTTCGCTGTTTTTGCTTTGTCATTATGTGGTATTGTGTGTAGTTTGATTAGGGGGAAAAACGATTGAATCAATTTTAGAATAAGGCTGTAACGTAAAATCTTTGGGAAAAAGTCAAGGGGTCTGAAAAACGTTCTGAATGCACGGCATACTGTAAGTATCACATCACTGTATTCATTTTCCCAATGGGGACTGTGTGTGGTTCCTAGTCTATTAAGACCAGTTAATTTTATAGTTGGATCATGAGGTCTGACCCCGTAGCCCTGCACATTCACTTGGCCAATACTACACGCACGCATGCATTGTGTGCACACATTCACACACGCACGCACGCACACACACATACTTCTAAATGCGTAGTAATTTCCTCCCTCTGTCAGTTCCCCTGAAGGCCACTTTGTTGGCTGTGTTGATGGATGGGTTGAAATTTGCCTAGTGTAAACAGATACTGTTTGCCTCTCTAACTTTCTCACTCTTTCTCTCTCTCGCATTCTTTCTCCCCCCTCCCCTCTCTCTCCCCCCCTCTCTTCCTCTCTCTTCCTCTCTCTCTCTCTGCCCCCCTCTCCCTCCATAGAACTGTGTATGATAGACGTGATTCTGTGCCAGGATGAGAATGCGTTGCTGAGTTTCGAGGCGATCCGTAGCATCCACAAACTGATGGATGATGATGCGGATGGAACCGTGGACATGAGCGAGACAGACGGGGTGAGATACATGCACACACACACACACACACACACACACACTGTACTCTCTCTGAAGGTTAGGGCCACATTGAAGCTCATGTCTGTTTTATCTAGACGTGTCAGTTTCCTGGACACCATATGAGATGTAAACCAGCACTAGGGAAGGGAATTGCCAGGGACCTCACGATACGATATTACCACAATACGTAGGTGCCGATACATGATTCTATATGTATTGTGATTCGATACTGCGATATTATTGCAATTTGATGTTCCAAACATATTGCTCACTATACGCTGTGTGTACAAAACATTAACAACACCTGCTCTTTCCATGACTTAGACTGACCAGGTGAATCCAGGTGAAAGCTATGATCCCATGTCACTTGTTAAATCCACTTTAATTAGTGTAGATGAAGGGGAGGAGACAGGTTAAAGAAGGATTTTAAGCCTTGAGACATGGATTCTGTATGTGTGCCATTCAGAGGGTACATGGGCAAGACAAAGGATTTAAGTGCCTTTGAGCAGGGTATGGTAGTAGGTGCCAGGCGCACCGGTTTGTGTCAAGAACTGCAACACTGCTGGGTTTTTCACATTCAACAGTTTCCTGTGTATATCAAGAATGGTCCACCACCCAAAGGACATCCAGCCAACTTGAGACAACAATGGGGAGCTCATGGGGCCAGCATCCCTGTGGAATGCTTTCGACACCTTGCGGTCCATGTCACGACAAATTGTGGCTGTTCTGAGTGCAATATTAGGAAGGTGTTCTTAATGTTTTGTACACTCAGTTTCTGCTGCAGAAAGCATGAGAAGTGAGTTTTGATCAGTCACGAAAATAAAAGTGCTCAAAACAGGTTGGCTCACTATTTAAAAAGAAGATGGAGAAGAAGCTATAGGATTACATTTTTAATTTTTATTAAATTGATAGTTGGTATCAAAGTATCGATATAATATTGGCCAAAATAATATTATGATTGGCAACTGTAGCGACCACCTCACCCCTGCCCCCCTCCCTTCTCCTCCTGCCCCCTGACCTCCCTGTCCTTGTGTGTCCCCCCAACCCTCTGGCAGCGCTCAGAACAGCTGTCCTAATCCTGTGTGTTTCTCGTGTGTTTGTGTGTGTGTGTGTGTTTGTGTGTGTGTGTGTGTTTGTTTCTGTGTGTTTCTCGTGTGTCTGTGTGTTTCTCGTGTGTCTGTTTCTGTGCGTTTCTCGTGTGTTTCTGTGTGTGTGTGTTTGTGTTTCTCATGTGTCTGTGTGTTTCTCGTGTGTCTGCTTGTGTGGCTGAGGATATGAACAGTTGTTCACAATGCGAGGCAAAACACATAGCACCCGCAACACCAGCCTCATAATATGTATTACTGTTACAGTATACTACTATAGTGTAGTATAGTAGTATACCCATGCATTGTACCGCTGTGCCTCATATAGTAGCAACATGTATTTATGGTATGTAATTCAAACATTCTCACTCTCTTGTTAGTTCCTGAGGGAGGATCTGAAGTACCATGACCCCAAAGGGAAACACAACAGTTTCCATGGAGCAGACCTGCTCATCAGTGTAGAGGACATGTGGAACGTATGGAGGGCCTCAGACGGTACGGAGGGAATGAGGGCGGGAGGGGGGTATCTGGGAGGGAGCGAGGGGGACTAAGATGGGATTGTGGAGGAGGGAGGATAAGCCTGAGATCATAAATCCAGGTGTTTCTGGTTTGTCCATTGGGACAGCCAGTCCTCCAGTAGGCTGTTTTGTGTTAGTCAGTGAGTGTGCAGTGCGTTGGGACAGCTGTTTGTGTTGGAGCAGATTAGCATGGTAGATACAGAGAGACAGAGTAGCCCCAGATAGCCAGGGCTGCGTCCCAAATGGCACTCTATTCTCTATTTAATGCACTACTTTTGACCAGGGCCCATGGGGCTCTGTTCAAAAGTAAGGCACTATATAGGGAACGGGGTGCCATTTGGGAGAAAGCCAGAGATCAGCCAGTGCTCTTACTCAATTAATCTTTCTGTGTGTGTGTGTGTGTGTGTGTGTGTGTGTGTGTGTGTGTGTGTGTGTGTGTGTGTAGTGTACAACTGGACAGTGGAGAAGGTGGAGGACTGGCTCATACAATATGTGGAGCTCCCTCCGTATGTGGACATCTTCAAGAAGCACAATCTGGACGGAAGGGCCTTACCCAGGTAACACACACACGCCTCATATAGACACACGGGTCGTCCTTGAATTGCGGGGGCATTTGCGTCCCTTTGCAACCATGAAAAACACTTTTCAATGACGAATAGTTGTTACACACACTGACTTGTATTCATGGATGCCAAGGGAAGCCAGGCTCCCACCAAAAGTTTACCAATAAAAAAAACATAGGGTGAGTCAACACGTTTTTCTACTTGCAAGAACGCGCACGCACACACCCAGAAATCAGAACCATGTACAGCCATATCAAATCAAATTGTATTTGTCAAATGTGCCGAATACAACAGGTGTTGACCTTACAGTGAAACGCTTACTTAAAAGCCCTTAACCAACAATGCCGTTTTAAGAAAAATACCTACACATTTTTTTTAAATAGAAGTAACAAATAATTAAAGAGAAATGCAAGTAGGCAATGCAACTATTCTGGGTAGCCATTTGATTAGATGTTCAGTAGACTTATGGCTTGGGGGTAGAAGCTGTGTAGAAGCTTCTTGGAGCTAGACTTGGTGCTCCGGTACCGTTTGCCGTGCGGTAGCAGAATGATCAGTTTATGACTACGGCTGGTATAGAGGTCCTGGATGGCAGGAAGCTTTGCCCCAGTGATGTCCTGGGCCTTACACGCTACCCTCTGTAGTGCCTTGCGGTTGGAGGCCGACCAGTTGCCATACCAGGCAGTGATGCAACCAGCCAGGATGCTCTCATTGGTGCAGTTGTAGAACTTTTTGAGGATCTTTTCAGTCTCCTGAGGGGGAATAGGCGTTGTCGTGCCCTCTTCACAACTGTCTTGGTGTGCTTGGACCATGATAGTTTGTTGGTGATGTGGTGATGTGGACACCAAGGAACTTGAAGCTCTCAACTTGCTTCACTGCAGCCCCGTCAATGAGAATGGGGGCGTGCTCGGCCCTCATTTTCCTCTAGTCCACAATCACCTCCTTTGTCTTGCTCACATTGAGGGAGAGGTTGTTGTCCTGACACCACACTTCCAGGTCTCTGACCTCCTCCCTATAGGCTGTCTCATCGTTGTCGGTGATTCAAATCAAATTTGATTTATAAAGCCCTTCGTACATCAGCTGATATCTGAAAGTGATGTACAGAAACCCAGCCTAAAACCCCAAACAGCAAGCAATGCAGGTGTAGAAGCACGGTGGCTAGCAAAAACTCCCTAGAAAGGCCAGAACCTAGGAAGAAACCTAGAGAGGAAGCAGGCTATGAGGTGTGGCCAGTCCTCTTCTGGCTGTGGTGGAGATTATAATAGAACGTGGCCAAGATATTCAAATGTTCATAGATGAGCAGCAGGGTCAAATAATAATAACCACAGTGGTTGTCGAGGGTGGCTTTTGGCTTTTCATAGCCGATCATTCAGAGTATCTCTACCGCTCCTGCTGTCTCTAGAGAGTTGTAAACTCAGATCTGCGACAGGTAGAACGTCCGGTGAACAGGTCAGGGTTCCATAGCCGAAGGCAGAACAGTTGAAACTGGAGCAGCAGCACGGCCAGGTGGACTGCCAATTAACTCTCAAAATGTAGTTGGTGAGCTACAGTTGAAGTCTGAAGTTTACATACACTTAGGTTGGAGGCATTAAAACTCGTTTTTCAACCACTCCACAAATTTCTTGTTAACAAACTATAGTTTTGGACAGCTTTTCCAAGACGGCTCCATAACACCGTGGCTGTACTAAATTCTACAGAGACTTCAGGTTACGAAAATAAAAGAAGGTATGGGAATTGTACAAATATCTGAACATTATGAAGTGGATATGAACACACACACTCAATTACATGCTTGCTTACACATACAGACTTATACATACACACACACCTTATCTCGCTCTCTTCTCTCACTCTCTCTTCTCTCTTCTCTCCCTGTCTATTGTCGAGAACTGTTTTATAATTTAATGTGTTTATTGTTTGTCTATCTTTTTTATGTATTTGTCTAGAAGTTTATATATGTTTACAACAAGCAAGGGGAAGTAGGGGCATTGGGGAATAATAACATATTGTACGGAATACATTTGTACTGTAGTGAAGCCGTCTCTAGAGTAATGCAAGGTCTCTTTCATGATCATGTGAAACGTCAATAGCTATGGAAATGCTAGGATGTGTTTTTCAATTATTTTAAAGGTAATTATGATGCAACTATCGTGGTGATACGATATGGCTTACAAGTATCATCATGAATATTAAGGCTATATGCACTACATAGACACTCAACCATGCAAATTGGCAGAGTTATTATTTATTTGGACATCACACTTTATAGTCTTACTCTCATACAGACATCGTACACACTCTCACTATGTCACATCCAATATCATACACATCAACCTACTGTCACGATCGTTGGAATAAATGGACCACGGCGCAGCGTGCGTAGAGTTCCACATGTTTTAATAAATGAAACTCACCAAAACAAATACAGAAACAAACTAAACGTGAAGTAATGGAGTGCGCACTACACAAAAACAAGATCCCATAAACAACAGGTGGGAAAAGGGTGCCTAAATATGATCCCCAATCAGAGACAACGCAAAACACCTGCCTCTGATTGAGAACCATATCAGGCCAAACACAGAAATAGACAAACCAGACATACAACATAGAATGCCCACACAGATCACACCCTGACCAACCAAAACATAAAACATACAAAGCAAACTATGGTCAGGGTGTGACAGGATCAAAACTGGTGGAGGAATAAAAATAACATAAATAGGAAAATATACCAGTTTAATTTGAGGACCAGTATGTTGACAACTGTGCAATATAGATTGCAAAATAGTTGGGAAGAGATTTTTGATGTACCGATTCCATGATACAGGATGTATGAGTTGATATATATAAAATAATGCAAGATTCAAGATGTGCTTTTCAGCTAAAATTATTATATAGAATTCCTGCCACCAGCAAAATGTTGAATATTTGGGGCATAAAATCATCGAAGCTCTGTAGATTTTGTTGTGAGGATACAGAATCAGTAGACCATTTATTTTGGTATTGCCCTCAGGTAGCCTGTTTCTGGTCTCAGGTTCAGGAATGGCTGAAAATGCATATCATTGATCTAAAATTGACCATAGAAATAGTACTGTTAGGAGATCTGGAGAGACCGGGTCAGTCAATTACTAATACTTTTACTAAGAGTATTAGTAATTATGTATCTTCAACTTGCAATCTGTGGATTCTATTCGATTAGATAGAGTTACATTTTACGTTAAACATCACAGCATAGTTGAAAGATATTTGTTGCGTAGAAACCTGAAGTGGGTGGCCAGCAGAGCTAGATGGGATGGGCTGAGGGAAGATGAGGTTTGGAATGTGGAATTGGAGACAAGTGGGAGTGGAGTTGCTGTGTGGGAGATAGAATGATGGTCAAAGATAAAATTAAAATTAAATAAATAAAAAGTCAAAATAAACATAATAAAAAGTACATTTGAATGACACTAAGTGGCAGTGTTTTTACAACGAATGCCGGTTTGCCTGAGGCTGATGCCGTGCAGATGTTTGTACACATGCATATACACACACTCTCATTCAAATAAACACATACAAGAACACACACATACATGTAATAGTGCCAGACATGCACACAAACATAAACAGTAGGCATTGCTGTTATGATTTTAGTTGTCCTTGATGTCTTTTGTTTTAAATGTATTATTATAAAAATAATTTTTTTGCATTGTTGTTTGCTGTTTTCTTCTGTCTTTTCCTTTTTTTTTCTTTAGTTCACTCTCTTGGTTGTTGGTACATTGGGGGGTTCTTGGGGGCGGGGAATGGAATTAATTGTATTTATTGTATTATTTTTTCTTCCGGGGGGGGACTGTGGGAGGGGGACTGTGGGAGGGGTCTCAAATGGTTGAGGGACAGCTATTGTGGAACTGTGGGGGGATCTTGGAGGGTTCGGGTTCACATTTTTTGGCCTGGTGGTAGATCGGTTAACATGCCCTTGAGCAGGGCATTGACCCTGGATGCTTCTGTGTGTCGCTCTGAATGGGAATCTGTTGGATGACTGGTATGATGTAGTTGTTGAGCGGCTTCACTGCAAGTATATTGTATTTTTCGAATATTCAAAAAATAAACGATTAAAAAAAATATATATATATAGTTTTGGCAAGTCGGTTAGGACATCTACTGTGTGCATGACACAAGTAATTGTTCCAACAATTGTTTACAGACAGATTATTTCACTTATTATACACTGTATCACAATTCCAGTGGGTCAGAAGTTTACATACACTAAGTTGACTGTGCCTTTAAACAGCTTAGAAAATTATGTCATGGCTTTAGAAGCTTCTGATAGGCTAATTGACATCAATTGAGTCAATTGGAGGTGTACCTGTGGATGTATTTCAAGGCCTACCTTCAAACTCAGTGCCTCTTTGCTTGACATCATGGGAAAATCAAAAGAAATCAGCCAAGACCTCAGAAAAAAAATTGTGGACCTCCACAAGTCTGGTTCATCCTTGGGAGCAATTTCCAAACGCCTGAAGGTACCACGTTCATCTGTACAAACAATAGTACGCAAGTATAAGCACCATGGGACCACGCAGCCGTCATACCGCTCAGGAAGGAGACGCATTCTGTCTCCTAGAGATGAACGTACCTTGGTGCGAAAGTGCAAATCAATCCCAGAAGAACAGCAAAGAACGTTGAGAAGATGCTGGATGGGTACAAAAGTATCTATATCCACAGTAAAACAAGTCCTATATCGACATAACCTGAAAGGCCACTCAGCAAGGAAGAAGCCACTGCTCCAAAACCGCCATAAAAAAGCCAGACTACGTTTTGGGGACAAAGATAGTACTTTTTGGAGAAATGACACGCACCCGCGCATCAGACACCTGGACTCCATCAATTCCTTGATTGCCTGCCCTATATATATGTCACTCCCTTGTGATCCTTCCCAAGGCGTCATTGTTTCTGTTTCATGTCTGGGCGTTGTTCGAGGTTCTTGTTTTATTAAATCACTCACTCCCTGAACTTTCTTCCCGACTCTCAGCGCACATAGTTACAAGGCATTTAAAAAAAATCTGAAATAACCTACAACTTCTCATTGGTGTTAGCCCCTACTGGTGGCACAAAGTTATAAAGGTAAAACCAAATATTTAAAGTCATTATATTAGTTGATTTAGAATGGGAAGCTGTAGCCAATTACATTTGAATAAAAAAATCCTAAATGCCACCACAATTCAAGAACCCACCCACGCACATGCATTATACCAGACACACACACTTCTCTCTTCTCTTCTCACTCCCTCTCTCCTCTCCTCCCTCAGGTTGGCAGTAAAGAACACCACTCTCACTCTGTCCATTCTGAAGATTATTGACCGGAGTCACGCCCAGAAACTACAGCTGAAAGCAATGGACACCGTGCTGTTCGGACCACCACTCAGTGAGTGTCTAAGTGTGTGTGTGCATGTGGGGTTGATATGTGAATTCCTGTCTGACATTGTATGCTCTCTGCTGTATGCTGTCTATTTACTGTGTTTGGAATAGCCTGAAATCCCTGAAATAGACATTGAAATATATATACATATACTGAATAAAATGTAAAGTGTTGGTTTCATGAGCTGAAATATAAGATCCCATACATTTTCCATGTGCACAAAAAGCTTATTTCTCTCATTTGCTGCACGCATTTGTTTACATCCCTGTTAGTGAGCATTTCTCATTTGCCAAGATAACCCATCCAACTGACAGGTGTGGCATATCAAGAAGTTGCTTAAACAGCATGATCATTATAAGAAACTGAAGATCTCGTACAATGCTGTGTACTACTCCCTTCACAGAACAGTGCAAACTGGCTCTAACCAGAATAGAGAGAAGTGGGAGGCCCCGATGCACAACTGAGCAAGAGGACAAGTACATTGGTGTCTAGTTTGAGAAACAGACGCCTCACAAGGCCTCAACTGGCAGCTTCATTAAATAGTACGCGCAAAACACCAGTCTCAACGTCAACAGTGAAGAGGCGACTCCGGGATGCTGGCCTTCTAGGCCGAGTTCCTCTGTCCAGTGTCTGTTCTTTTGCCCATCTTAATATTTTTATTTGCAACTCTACCCCCTCTTGTCAGCAGAGAGACATTTTTAAGTTTTAGAGTTCATTTCCTGCAATTCTACACAATTTGTCATGGGGCGTAGAAAAAATGAAGCAGTTTAAAAGCAAATTTGCTGCAATTCTACACATTTTACAATTGGGGCAGAGATTATTTACACAAAGTTTAACAAACATTCGGAACACCTTCCTAATATTGAGTTGCAAACCCACCCTCTGAATGGCACACATGCATGTCTTAAGGCTTTAAACCCTTCTTTAACCTGTCTCCTCCCCTTCATCTGAACTGATTTTAAGTGAATTTAACAAGTGATAAGTGATAATAGCTGTCACCTGGATTCAGCTGTTCAGTCCATGTCATGGAAAGAGCAGGTGTTCTTATATACAGATTAAGTCAGAAGTTTACATATACCTTAGCAAAATACATTTAAACTCTGTTTTTGACAATTCCTGGAAGTAAAAATTCCCCATTTTAGGTCAGTTAGGATCACCACTTTATTTTAAGAATGTGAAATGTCAGAATAATAGAGATTTATTTAAGCTTTTATTTCATCACATTCCCAGGGGGTCAGAAGTTTACATACTCAATTAGTATTTGGTAGATTTGCCTTTTAAATTGTTTAACTTGGGTCAAACGTGTCGGGTAGCCTTCCACAAGCTTCCCACAATAAGTTGGGTGAATTTTGGCCCATTCCTCCTGACAGAGCTGATGTAACTGAGTCAGGTTTGTCGGCTTCCTTGCTCGCACATGCTTTTTCAGTTCTGCCTACAAATTTTCTTTAGGATTGAGGTCAGGGCTTTGTGATGGCCACACCAATGCCTTGACTTTGTTGTCCTTAAACCATTTTGCCACAACTTTGGAAGTATGCTTGGTGTCAATGTCCATTTGGAAACCCATTTGCGACCAAGCTTTAACTTCATGACTGATGTCTTGAGATGTTGCTTCAATATATCCACATAATTTTCCAACCTCATGATGCCATCTATTTTGTGAAGTGCACCAGTCCTTCCTGCAGCAAAGCACCCCCACAACATGATGCTGCCACCCCCGTGCTTCAAGGTTGGGATGGTGTTCTTCGGCTTGCAAGCATCCCCTTTTTTCCTCCAAACATAATGATGGTCATTATGGCCAAACTGTTTTTATTTTTTTTATCAGACCAGAGGACATTTTTCCAAATGTACGATCTTTGTCCCCATGTGCAGTTGCAAACCGTAGTCTGGCTTTTTTATGGCGGTTTTGGAGCAGTGGCTTCTTCCTTGCTGAGCGGCCTTTCAGGTTATGTCGATATTCACATTCACAGGTACACCTCCAATTGACTCAAATTATGTCAATTAGCCTATCAGAAGCTTCTAAAGCCATGACATCATTTTCTGGAAATTTCCAAGCTGTTTAAAGACACAGTCAACTTAGTGTATGTGAACTTTTGACCCACTAGAATTGTGATACAGTGAACTATTAGTGAAATAATCTGTCTTTAAACAATTGTTGGAAAAAATAGTTGTCATGCACAAAGTAGATGTCCTAACAGACTTTCCAAAACTATAGTTTGTTAACAAGAAATTTGTGGAGTGGTTGAAACACTTAGGTTGGAGTCATTAAAACTCGTTTATGTAAACTTCCGACTTCAACTCTAATTTCCTTTTTTTGTTGTTGATACGAGGGCCTTCAAAAGGGGGGTTGCCCATCCCTGATAAAGAGATATGCAGTGCCTTCAGAAAGTATTCACACCCCTTGAGTGTTTCCACATTTTTTTGTGTTACAAAGTGGGATTAAAGTATTTAATTGTACTTTTTTGTCAACAATCTACACAAAATACTCTGTCAAAGTGCTTTGGGGACCTTTAACAGAATGTGACTGGCTGAATGGTTGTTTTATGTGGAAGATGAGGGCTGCAGTAGATATATCAGATAGGGGGGAGTGAGGCCTAAGAGGGTTTTATAAACAAGCATCAACTAGTGGGTTTTGCGACGGGTATACAGAGATGACCAGTTTACAGAGGAGTATAGAGTGCAGTGATGTGTCCTATCAGGAGCATTGGTGACAAATCTGATGGCCGAAAGGTAAATAACATCTAGCCGCTCGAGAGCACCCTTACCTGCCGATCTATAAACTATGTCTCCGTAATCTAGCATAGGCAGGATGGTCATCTGAATCAGGGTTAGTTTGGCAGCTGGGTTGAAAGACGAGTGATTACGATAGAGGAAACCAAGTCTAGATTTAACTTTAGCCTGCAGCTTTGATATGTGCTGAGAGAAGGACAGTGTACTGTCTAGCCATACTCCCAAGTACTTGTATGAGGTGACTACCTCAAGCTCTAAACCCTCAGAAGTAGTAATCGCACCTGTGATTACTACCTCTGAGGGTTTAGTATTACATTAGTGCAAACAGTATGCATGTTTTGGAATATCTTTGTTCTGTGCTTCCTTCTTTTCACTCTGTCAAGCTAATGTTTGCTAGCTAACCATCTAGGCTCATCATTTAACAATTGTATTCATATTTATGGATGTGAAGACCTTTAGTCAGCTGCTTTCATGCATTTCTCTGCCAACCTTTAACAAACAATAGGCAACATTTCCAGGTAACTCATTTGTTCAGTCAGACACACCTGTGTATGCACACATTTTGTTCCACAGAAGTTACTCAGTGTAGCCTACAGTGTAACTATAACTTGTCTCATCACATCTTTATCACTCTCCAGACAGTCATTGTATCAACATTCCCCTCAACGTCAAAAGAAAGGAAACTTCCTTCACAAGCAAAGGCATCAGATCAATCAATCACATTTATTTTATAAAGCGCTTTTTACATCAGCAATTTTCAAAGTGCTTTACAGATACCCGGCCTACCTAAAACCCAGAAGAGCAAGAAATGCATAGGCAGAAGCAAAAAACTCCCTAGGAGGCAGAACCCTAGAGAGGAACCAGGCTCAGGGGGGTGGCCAGGCCTCTTCTGGCTAGTCCTCTTCAGATCAGAATACAATTTGGGTTCTCAACACACGTGAAATCAACTTCAAATGAACGAAACCATGTCTGTTTCTGTCTCTCTCCCACTCACCCCCACCCCTTCTCTCTCTCTCCCTCTGCCAGTGAGCAGACACAGCTACCTGAAGGACCTGATGTTAGTGGTCTCCATAGTGATGGCGCTGGGTGGCTGCTGGTTTGCTTACATCCAGAACCGTAGCTCCAAAGACCACCTGGGCAAGATGATGAGGGACCTGGAGGGCCTACAGAGAGCAGAGCAGAGCCTGCACGACCTGCAAGAGAAGTCAGTCACATTACACACACACACACACCTGGAGGGACTCTCAAAGCAGATTCTCACATACACACAGACACACATTCTCACACAGAGACATAAACACATGTATTTGACTTGAGTGTATGGGTATTGTACAGGGTCAGCAAAAAGTGTGTGTGGGTGGATGTGTTTAACTATACTTGTGGGGACCAAAAGTCCCTACAAGAATAGTAAACAAAAAGTTGACCATCTGGGGACATTTTTTGTTAGTCCCCACAAGGTCAAATGAGACTTCTAAGTTTAGGGTTAAGGTTAGAATTAGTGTTAGAATTAGGGTTAGGAGCTACGGTTAGGTTTAGGGTTAAGGTTTTCAGGTTAGGGTACAGTGAAAATAGGATTTTAAATTGGACTGAATTGTGTGTCCCCACAAGGATAGTTGTACAAGACAGTGTGTGGGGGTTACATTATTGTATTGCCAATGTTTGCTTATTTAAGTTTCATGTGTGGGAAGGTGTGTGTGCAAAATAGATACTGTAGCTTGTATGTTGTCCAAACGAGGACACTGTGGCATTAAGCCTGAGTTTACTCCCCAACGTTTGGATAACCCTTGATTCAGCTCGGCGCACCAGATTGGAACCCACAATTCAAATCCTTTTCACTGTAACAAAAGTTGAGTCCACATTACTTGCCTGTTTCTTGGCTACATTAAATAATTTTTTGGGCATGAAATGGTCCTTCAAATAATGGCAGGTGAGATAATCCTGGTAAGAAATGTTTATTTGTATTCGTTTTTTTTCACCTTTAACCAGGTAACTGCGACCTGGCCAAGATAAAGCAAAGCAGCACGACACAAACAACACAGTTACACATGGAATAAACAAACATACAGTCAATATTACAGTAGAAAAAGTCTATATACAGTGTGTGCAAATGAGGAAGGATAAGGGAGGTAAGGCAATAAATAGGCCATAGTGGCGAAATAATAATATATATATATATTTTTTTTTTGTGGCGAAATAATTACAATATAGCAATTAAACACTGGAGTGATAGATGTGCAGAAGATGAATGTGCAAGTAGAGATACTGGGGTAAAAAGGAGCAAAATAAATAACAGTATGGGGATGAGGTAGTTGGATGGGCTATTTACAGGTGCAGTGATCTGTGAGCTGCTCTGACAGCTGTTGCTTAAAGCTAGTGAGGGAGATATAAGTCTCCAGCTTCAGTGATTTTTGCAGTTCGTTCCAGTCATTGGCAGCAGAGAACTGGAAGGAAAGGCGGCCGAAGGAAGAATTGGCTTTGGGGGTGACCAGTGAAATATACCTGCTGGAGCGTGTGCTACGGGTGGATGCTGTATGGTGACCAGTGAGCTGAGATAAGGCGGGGCTTTATCTAGCAAAGACTTATAGATGACCTGGAGCCAGTGGGTTTGGCGACGAATATGAAGCGATGGCCAGCCAACGAGAGCATACAGGTCGCAGTGGTTGGTGGTATATGGGACTTTGGTGACAAAACGGATGGCACTGTGATACTGCATCCAATTTGCTGAGTAGAGTGTTGGAGGCTATTTTGTAAATGACATCGCCGAAGTCGAGGATCGGTAGGATGGTCCGTTTTACGAGGGTATGTTTAGCAGCATGTGTGAAGAATGCTTTGTTGCGAAATAGGAAGCCGATTCTAGATTTCATTTTGGATTGGTGATGCTTAATGTGAGTCTGGAGGAGAGTTTACAGTCTAACCAGACCCCTAGGTATTTTGTAGTTGTCCACATATTCTAAGTCAGAACCGTCCAAGAAATTACCAAGAAACTGAAGATCTCGTACAACGCTGTGTACTACTCCCTTCACAGAACAGCGCAAACTGGCTCTAACCATAATCGAAAGAGAAGTCTCACAACTGAGCAAGAGGACAAGTACATTAGTGTCTAGTTTGAAAAACAGAAAATATTTACACAAGAAGCAACCTAATATCACACAGTCAACTCTAGTCATTTAGTAAGTTCACCATTCTGTGATTCTGACTGTTAAACATCGCACAGTGTTTAACACAATGCTCTTCATGTCATCATTTGATCTGATCAGTCAACGCCAATTTTTTCTAAAGTAATCTGTTATCATTTCATTTCAACCCAATAAGCAAAAAATAAAACTGTTCTTTTGCCCATCTTAATCTTTTCAAATTGGCCAGTCTGAGATATGGCTTTTTTTTGCAACTCTGCATAGAAGGCCAGCATCCCAGAGTCGCCTCTTCACTGTTGACGTTGAGACTGGTGTTTTGCGGGTACTATTTAATGAAGTTGCCAGTTGAAGACTTCTGAGGCATCTGTTTCTCAAACTAGACACTCTAATGTACTTGTCCTCTTGCTCAGTTGTGCACTGGGGCCTCCCACTCTTTCTATTCTGGTTAGAGCCAGTTTGCACTGTTCTGTGAAGGGAGTAGTACACAGCGTTGTACAAGATCTTCAGTTTCTTCAATTTCTCGCATGGAATGGCCTTCATTTCTCAAAACAAGAATAGAGTTTCAGAAGAAAGTTTTTTGTTTCTGGCGATTTTGAGCCTGTAATCGAATCCACAAATGCTGATGCTCCAGATACTCAACTAGTCTAAAGAATGCCAGTTTTATTGCTTCTTTAATCAGAACAACTGTTTTCAGCTGTGCTAATATAATTACAATAATTAGTTTTCTAATGATCAATTAGCCTTTTAAATGATCAACTTGGATTAGCTAACACAACGTGCCATTGGAACACAGGAGTGATGGTTGCTGGTAATGGGTCTCTGTACGCCTATGTAGATATTCTGTCACACCCTGATCAGTTTTACCTGTCCTTGTGATTGTCTCCACCCCCTCCAGGTGTCTCTTGTTTTCCCCAGTGTATTTATCCCTGAGTTTCCTGTCTCTCTATGCCAGTTCGTCTTGTATGTTTCCAAGTCAACCAGCGTTTTTCCCGTTCTCCTACCTTTTTGCATTTTCCTTTTTCTAGTCCCCCTGGTTTTGATCCTTGCCTGTTTCTGGACTTTGTACCCGCCTGCCTGCCTTGACCACGAGCCTGTCTGCCACTCTGTAACTCCTGGACTCTGATCTGGTTTTGACCTTTTTGTCTGTCCCCGACCATTCTCTTGACTACCCCTTTGGATTAATAAACATTGTAAGACTCCAACCATCTGCCCCCTCGTGGTTCTGCATCTGGGTCTTGCCTTGTGCCCTGATAAATTACATTTTAAAAAATCTGACGTTTCCAGCTACAATAGTCATTTACAACATAAACCATGTCTACACTGTATTTCTGATAAATTTGATGTTATTTTAATGGACAAAAAAATAGCTTTCTTTCAAAAACAAGGCCATTTCTAAGTGACCCCAAACCTTTGAATGGTAGTGTGTGTATTTGATTTTTTGCTCAAAACAGGGGGTTTGCCCCACCTGCCCTGAATTTCGGGTCACCACTGACCCCTACTAACCTCAAGTCATGTCAAAGTCGTTACTTAAAAAATGGTACCCCAGATGGGACATGAACAACATTGAGAAATAACCAATGCAAATATTTGGTTTGTGTGTGTGGAATTACAACATTGGATTCAACCCAAGAAAATGTGCTCTTCATTATCATACCTGTCAATGGGAATGCACGGCGTCATTCTGACATTGGAGCTTAAATGCAAATAACAGTGGGGACAATGCAAATAATGAGAATACGGATAATGTGAATGGAGATAATGGAGGTGATTTGGGCCAGAGTTCTGGGAATCTGAAGGCTCGGGCTGGACCACAGGCCACAGGAGGTCTAACCAGTTACTCTCTTATTGACATGGACCTGTGTGTGGAAGTTCTGAGCTAGCCCTTCCTCTGATACCCAACCTTCCTCCCTCTTCTGGTTCATCTCCAGAGGTCGTAGTCCTCCAGTTTCAAGGTAACATACTTGATATTCGTCGGACTCACATCTCCAAGCGCTCATCCACCATAAAATTCCAACGTCTGAGTGAAGAGCAACAATAGAGCACAATGGATCTCAGATTCACTGAGCACTCTAACCCGCTAATGAACAGAGCTCAGGAAGAGTGGAATGAGCGTTGCACTGAGGCCTGTACTCTGGAGCGGGATCGATTTGGAGGTGGAGGGTCCATCATGGTCTGGAGCTGTGTTGTCACAGCATCATCGGACTGAGCTTGTCGTCATTGCAGGCAATCTCAACGCTGTGCGTTACAGGGAAGACATCCTCCTCCCTCATGTGGTACCCTTCCTGCAGGCTCATCCTGACTTGACCCTCCAGCATGACAATGCCATACTGCTCGTTCTGTGCGTGATTTCCTACAAGACAGGAATGTCAGTGTTCTGCCATGGCCAGCGAAGAACCTGGATCTCAATCCTTTTGAGCTCGTCTGGGACCTGTTGGATCGGAGGGTGAGGGCTAGGGACATTCCCCCAAGAAATGTCCGAGAACTTGCAGGTGCCTTAGTGGAAGAGTGGGGTAACATCCTACAGCAAGAACTGGCAAATCTGGTGCAGTCCACGAGGAGGAGATGCACTGCAGTACTTAATGCAGCTGGTAGCCACACCAGATACTGACTGTTACCTTTTGATTTTGACCCCCCCCCCCTTTTGTTCAGGGACACATTCCATTTCTGTTAGTCACATGTCTGTGGAACTTGTTCAGCTTGTCTCAGTTGTTGAACCTTATGTTCATACAAATATTTACACATGTTAAGTTTGCTGAAAATGAACGCAGTTGACAGTGAGAGGACGTTTCTTTTTTTGCTGAGTTTACATGATTCCATATGTGTTATTTCATAGTTTTGATGTCTTCAGTATTATTCTACAATGTAGAACTATTTTAAGATAAAGAAATCCCCTTGAATGAGTTGGTGTGTCCAAACTTCTGACTGGTACTGTACATGATTGGGGTCCAAGTGTGGTAGTCTTCTCTGCTTTTGCTCCGGTACAGCTAACCCCTGGCAATCCTGCTGATGATCTCCTTTCACAGGCTGTTTAGAAGAGCTCAGCTTGAACAGCAATAGGAGTTAAGGCTGTGGGAACAGTTACAGAATAACTCAGATGTATGTACCTCAAAGCTGGGATGCAACGGGCTCCTTAAGCACAATATATTCCTTACACAGGAAATACCTAACAAGCAGAAGCTTTATTGTTTGTCAACAGCAAAGCTCATCATCCAAAGGGACTGATTAATGATATGGCGACACAAGATATAATTGAACGTTTCTCCTCTCCCGGGGCTGCTCCTGTTGTCCTCATCCACAAAAAGGCCGGTGGTCTTGGATTTTGTGTGGACTATAGGAAGACCATCAACATCTCCCAGACTGATGCCTATCCTCTTCCCTCCATCCAAATGATCCTGGAGTCATTGTCTGGCGCTGTTGTGTTCGCTACCCTTGACCTCAATAGTGGCTATTGACAGGTTGTGATGTGCCAGGACAGCAAGGTCAAGACTGCTTGTGTCTGTGCTGAGGGCCTGTTTTCCCTTAAGGTGATGCCTTTTGGATGAAAGAATGCACCTGCCATCTTCCAAAGACTCATGGAGATTGCGTTAGGTGAGCCCTGTTTAGTCTATCTGGACGATATAATTATCTAATCCCAGACCAGAGAACAACATTTTCAAAATCTTCAAGCAGTGTTGGACAAGCTAAGAGAAGCTGGTCTGACTGTGAACATGAAAAAGAGCAACTTCTGCCAAACCTCCCTGAAGTTCCTTGTCATATTCTGTCCTCTGATGGCATCCATGTAGATCCTGAAAAGACCAAGGCTGTACAAGACTTCCCTGTGCCAAACACCCTCAAGGCCCTTCAACTGTTCCTTGGGATGACAGGATGGTACCATCAGTTTGTGTCAAACTTCTCCCTGGTGGCAGAACCACTCAACGTGGAAAGGACCAAAGTTCCGATGGACGGCAGACTGCCAGACCTCCTTTGAAACCCTGATACGACACCTTATCACACCTCCCAGTTTGGGTCATCCAACTTTGATTGTCCTTTTGTTGTTTACACTGATGCAAGTGATGTTGGAGTTGTTGTCCTAGTCCAACGGACTGTAATTGGCTCTGAAGAAGTGCTGGTGTTCGCATGTTGAATGGAGCGAAACGGAACGATTCCAAAACCAAGCAAGAGTGTCTTGCAGTTGTCTGGGCTTTGGAAAGGTGGAGGAACCTGGAATGAAGATACTTCACTGACAATTCCTCCTCGTGTAGGTGTTCAAGACCAACAAACAAACCACCCCGCCGCTTCAGAGGGGCTCTATGGTTGCAAGAGTTCACCTTGGCTGTAGAATACAGAAATTAAAGTACAATACTGTTCCAGGTTCCTTAAGGCCTGTTACCCCTCGGCTGAAGAACTGGAGAAGATTGAGCACAGCAAGGTCCTGATATGTCTTTGAAGAGGAAAAAAAGTATTTTGTCGGATTCCGGGAACCAGAAGTCTCACGCTTGAAGGCCTGTTACACCTCAGCTGAGGAGAATGAGCACCGCCAAGTCCTGAATGTCTTTGGAGCGGAAAGTGAGGGGGAGACTTATCTCTGTTACCCAGACCAAGATGTGGCTTCCACAGCAGTGGTTGGCTTTTTTCAAGAGGGGGGGAGGGGGTGTGCGAAGGCCCCAAATTATGTCTGACTGTCTCAGTACTTCTCCTTCCGATGCTGCGCTTCCCCTTTATTTCCCCATTAAATTGCCAGCATTAGCTGCACAGAGATGGTTAAACCCTCAGTTCCATAGGTCCTTTAGATCGTTTTGTTATATTTAAGTGTGCATTGTAGCAGTGTTATACGATTAACAAGGATCAGATCCACTCATTTCTATTGATGGACAACTACAAATCTCCGTCGGTATCATCTGGTCTCTGGGGCCTTTCTCGATCTGTTGGCGGATTAGATTGACTGACCGACTACAACTCTTCCCAAGCGGTATTTCATTTGTTTTTATTGTGATTTACTCCGTTGGGTTATGTGTTCAGTTGTTGGTGAAAAGATAGTGAATCCTTATCATTGCTATTCCTGTGTGGAACAGGTGGTTATTGCATTCTGAATGTATGAATGGACAATTGCTTGCGACTAAGGTCACTTGGGGTTCACTCTAATCGTTTACCGGCCCGGACACATTTTTTTATGCCCGAGGTATGGGACATTTACAAGTGAACCTAAGGTATTATTATTTTGTGACTGTTGTGTTAGTTAGATCATTTATGTTGAATTTTCAATCAATGCAAAAGAACAGTTTTTTAAAGTTATTTTAAGTTAAGGGTTTATGCAAAGTGTATTTTACAACATTTACTTTTACATAAGTCCTTTGTATTGGTCTAGACTATGACCGACAGATGACACCGACTCACAAAACAAAAGAAAACATACCATTTCTCTTTTAGGTCGACATACCTGCCACCCCTACTAACCTCAAGTCAAAACTGTTAACATATGATGTAATTTGGAATTCAAAATGTATTGCATACTAAATAGATATTTCAAACATAGTGTGAGTTCAATCCTCCATTCTCCGCTATGTCATCAGCATTATAGCGTGAGAAAATTTTATACAGAAATATCCAATTTTCATAAGTATTCACACCCCTGAGTCAAATCATGTAAGGCAGAAATTACAGCTTTGAGTCTTTCTGGGTAAGTCTCTAAGAGCTTTAAACACCTGGATTGTACAATATTATTGAAGCTCTGTCAAATTGATTGTTGATCATTGCTAGACAACCATTTTCAAGTCTTCTCAGGAACGTTCACGGTCTTCTTGGTAAGCAACTCCAGTGTAGATTTGGCCTTGTGCTTTAGGTTATTCTCCTGCTGAAAGTTGAATTCATCTCCCTGTGTCTGGTGGAAAGCAGACTGAACCAGATTTTCCAGTAGGATTTTGCCTGTGTTTAGCTCCATTCCGTTTCTTTTTTATCCTGGAAAAACTTCCTTAACGATTACAATCATACCCATAACATGATGCTGCCACCGCTATGCTTGAAAATATGCAGAGTGGTACTCAGTGTTGTATTTATGACGACTCCGGGTGAGACCCAGATGCAGACACAGGAGGCAGACCGTTCGAATCTCAGATTTATTATACAAGAGGGGGCAGGCAAAGGTCAGTAATCCAAGGCAGAGTCAATACAGGGACAGAATGGCAGGCAGGCTCAGGGTCAGGGCAGGCAGAATGGTCAGAAACGGGAAGACTGCCTCTCGAGTGGCGCAAGGCGCTGCATCGCAGTGCTAGCTGTGCCACTAGAGATCCTGGTTCGAGTCCAGGCTCTGTCGCAGCCGGCCGTGACCGGGAGACCCATGGGCCAGCGCACAATTGGGCCACCGTCGTCTGGGTTAGGGAAGGGTTTGGCCGGCAGGGATGTTCTTGTCCCATCACGCTCTAGCGACTCCTGTGGCGGGCCTGGTGCAATGCACGCTGACACGGTCGCCAGGTGTACGATGTTTCCTCCGACACATTGGTGCGGCTGGCTGCCGGGTTATGCAGGCAATGTGTCAAGAAGCAGGGCAGCTTGGCTGGGTTGTGTTTCGGAGGACGCACGGCTCTCGACCGTACGGTATTTCGTATTGGTGTTTTATTAGAATCCCCATTAGCTGTTGCAAAAGCAGCAGCTACTCTTCCTGGTGTCACACAAAACATGAAACATAATACATAACGTCATTAGATAAGAACAGCTCAAGGACAAAACTACATTACATTTACATTTAAGTCATTTAGCAGACGCTCTTATCCAGAGCGACTTACAAGTACATACATTCATACTTTTTTGTACTGGCCCCCCGTGGGAATCGAACCCACAACCCTGGCGTTGCAAGCGCCATGCTCTACCAACTGAGCTACACGGGACTACATACATTTTTAAAAAGGCACACGTAGCCTACATATCAATCCATACACACAAACTATCTAGGTCAAATAGAGGAGAGACGTTGTGCCGCTAGGTGTTGCTTTATCTGTTTTTTGAAAACAGGTTTGCTGTTTATTTGAGCAATATGAGATGGGAGTTCCATGCAATAAGGGCTCTATATAATACTGTATGTTTTCTTGAATTTGTTCTGGATTTTGGGACTATGAAAAGACCCCTGGTGGCATGTCTGGTGGGATACGTGTGTGTGTCAGAGCTGTGTGTATGTTGACTAGCAAACAATTTGGGTTGACTTTCAACACATTAATGTTTCTTATAAAAAGAAGTGATGCAGTCAGTCTCTCCTCAACTTTTAGCCATGAGAGACTGGCATGCATAGTATTAATATTAGCCCTCTGATTACAATTAAGAGCAAAACGTGCCGCTCTGTTCTGGACCAGCTGCAGCTTAAATAGGTCTTTCCTTGCAGCAATGGACCACACGACTGGACAATAATCAAGATTATACAAAACTAGAGCCTGCAGAACTTGCTTTTTGGAGTGTAGTGTCAAAAAAGCAGAGCATCTCTTCATTACGGCTAGACCTCTGCCACCTTTGCAACCATTGAATCTATATGTTTTGACCATGACAGTTTACAATCTAAAGTAACGCCAAGTAATTTAGTCTCCTCAACTTATTCAACAGCCACACCATTCATTACCAGATTCAGCTGAGGTCTAGCACTTAAGTAATGATTTGTACAAAATACAATGCTCTTAGTTTTAGAGATGTTCAGGACCAGTTTATTACTGGCCACCCATTCCAAAACAGACTGCAACTCTTTAAGGGTTTCAGTGACTTCATTAGCTGTGGTTGCTGATGCGTATATCAAAGGCTGCACTGAAATCTAACAGTACAGCTCCCACAATCTTCTTATTATAAATTTCTTTCAACCAATCATCAGTCATTTGTGTCAGTGCAGTAGATGTTGAGTGCCCTTCTCTATAAGCATGCTGAAAGTCTTGTTACTTTGTTTACAGAGAAATAGCATTGTATTTGGTCAAGCACAATTTTTTCCAACAGTTTGCTAAAAGCTGGCAGGTAGCTTATAGGTCTGCTGTTAGAACCAGTAAAGGCTGCTTTACCGCTCATGGGTAGCGGAATTACTTTGGCTTCCCTCCAGGCGTGAGGACAAAGACTTTCCTCTCGGCTCAGATTAAAAATATGACAGATAGGAGTGGCTATAGAGTCAGCTACCATCCTCAGTAGCTTTCCATCTAAGTTGTCAATGCCAGGAGGTTTGTCATTATTGATCGATAACGTCATTTTTCCACCTCTCCCACACTAACTTTTACAAAATTCAAACTTGCACTGCTTTTTTTTCATTATTAGATTTTTTATACATGAATATAATTGCTCACTGTTTGTCATGGGCATTTCCTGCCTAAGTTTGCCCACTTTGCCAATGAAATAATCATTCAAATAATTGGCAACATCAAATGGTTTTGTGATGAATAAGCCATCTGATTCGATGAAAGATGGAGTTGAATTTGTCTTAATGTCCATAATTTAATTTAAAGTACTCAAGTTTTTTTCCATCATTCTTTATATCATTGATCTTGGCTTCATAAAGTTTCTTATTTTTGTTGAGTTTAGTGACATCATTTCTCAATTTGCAGTAAGTAAGCCAGTCAGATGTACAGCCAGACTTATTAGCCACTCCTTTTGCCCCATCTCTTTCAACCATACAGTTTCTGAATTCCTCATCAATCCATGGAGCCTTAACAGTTCTAACAGTCAGTTTCTTAACAGGTGCATGTTTATCAATAGTTGCAAGAAGAAATTTCATAAATTCATCAAGTGCAGCATCTGGATGCTCCTCATTAATCACATCAGACCAACAAATATTTTTAACATCCACAGCGATGGGACAAGACTCTAACTACCAATTGGATACCATGAAAAAGGGGTAAAAAATATAAATAAATGAAACAGAAAGACTAGAAAACAAAACTTAAGAAACAGGAAAACACACTGGAACAACCTGACAAGACAACACTAACTGGCACAGACAACCAGAAACTAGAAATACACAGAAGATAATGGGGACAAATTGGAGACACCTGGTGGGGGGTGGAGACAAGCACAAGACAGGTGAAACCGATCAGGGTGTGACAGTATTTGATTTGCCCCAAACATAACACTTTTTGCAGTATTACTTTAGTGCCTTGTTGCTAACAGGATGCATGTTTTGGAATATTTTAATTCTGTACAGGCTTCCTTTTCACTCTGTTAATTAGGTTAGTATTGTGGAGTAACTACAATGCTTTTGACCCATCCTCAGTTTTTTTCTGCAACAGTTTTAGTCACCATTGTCCTCGTGGTGAAATCCCTGAGCAGTTTCCTTCCTCTCCGACAACTGAGTTAGGAAGGACGCCTGTATCTTTGTAGTGACGCCATCCAAAGTGTAATTAATAACTTCACCATACTCAAATGGATATTCAATGTCCCCCCATCTACCAAAAGGAGCCCTTCTTTGAGACGCATCTTTGTGGTTGAATATGCTGGACTGAGAGACCTTACAGATATCTCTGTACCCCACATATAGAATTGAGGTCATGTTAAAGACTATTATTGCACACGGAGTGAGACCATGCAACTTATTATGTGACTTGTTAAAGGACATTTTTACTTCTGAACTTATTTGGGCTTGCCATATCAAAGGGTTTGAATACTTATTGACTCAAGTCATTTCAGCTTTACATTTTGTATTAATTTGTATATCTTTCAAAAAACATAATTCCACTTTGACATGAGGTGGTATTGTGTATAGGCCAGTGACAAAAAAAAATCTCAATTGAATCCATTTTAAATTCAGAATGTAACACAACTAAATGATGCACGTGCAAAGAGCGTGTATGAGGGCGCTAGCCTCCTTTTAGCCTGCCTGTGATTAGTCTGTGTCAGCACGTGGTCCTGTGTGATGATTAATGTAGGAGTCAGAATGGGTCACTATTTATTTAATTAAATATCTCAATTTGTAGCAAATTTTTTCATAATTCATTGGGGATCGAACTTGATCATAATAAACACATTTTTGTGGCCAAAACGTCCGTCTAAAAATGTTGGGGGGGCCGTTCTTCCGATCGTAACTTACATAGGCTTTCTAGAGCAGACCAGGGCTTTTGACACCGCTTGGTTGCTACGCAGTAGCCGTCCAGCAAAGCTGGTGACTTCACACTCCAGACCGGACATTGGGTGCCTGCTGTCAGTGCTTAGTGACGTAGGGTTCTGTCTGAGGCCCTTACATGGGAAAAGACCAGCCAGTTCTCTGAGAATACAGCCAGACTGTCTCAGACCATAACAAAGGCACATACAACACACACACACACACACACACACACACACACACACACACACACACACACACACACACACACACACACACACACACACACACACACTGTTTTATTACATTATGTAACCATGGGCATGCAGGCTCAAATCCTGGTAATGTCAGATCTCTCAAATAAAGATGATGGTCTGTATGGTTTAGCTCTCTGCAGACAGAGACATCGTTCAGTTCACCTCTGGACCAACCAGGTTATTGCTGTAAAATGTAAATGTTCTCAATAGTATACCTGGCTAAATAAAGGTTCAATGAATGACAGTATAGTCCGGTCTTATAACACATGAGCAACAGCATAGATGAAGAATCTGTCATTTTGCCTACTACAGATGATAAACACAGGGTAATCATTATTATTTTTAAATGGATGTTTTACTGTCACATACACCGTATACGTGCAGTGCAATGTGTTGTTTTACAGGGTCAGCCATAGTAGTACAGTGCCCCTGGAGCAAATTAGGGTTAAGTGCCTTGATCAAGGGCACATCGACACACTCCCTTCTCTCCATGGAGACCATGCAGGTAACACACACACACACACACACACACACACACACACACACACACACACACACACACACACACACACACACACACACACACACAGACAGAGAGAGAAATGCACACGCAGACACAAACAGGGATCAACCCACAGATCCACTCTATTTCCTCTAGCTAATCCCTTTGTTCTCTATGAAAGGGTGTGTCCCCCCTCTCAAAATATATCTCTCTCTTTCATTCTGGAAATATACCCCCCCCCCCTCTCTATCTCCAAAATACACACAGTCACGTGCAGGCTCAAAAACATTCACCCCCATTCCCTCAATACCCCCAACTGTCACCCATTTCTCCTCCCCTCCCCTGCTCTGCTCTCCCTCCCCACTTTCTCCCCTTAATTTCATCTCTCCCGTCTTTCTGCCTCCGTGGAGAGCATGTCTGTCTGCTTGTCTGCCTGCCTGCCTGCCTGTCTGCCTTGCCTGCCTGTCTGTCTTTGTGACTTTTGATCTCCCAAGGCTGCTCTCTGTCCTCCTGTTGGCTCCCCCTGCTGTTAAGAGTTGTAGAACATCCTCCCACTACTTATATGGGCGATAGTGGTGTTTTGTTTCCTACTGAAACTTCGCCAGGAAGTAGACTAAACTAAACTACTCATTCCTTATCAGTTATATTGATATGTCTGTTTTATTTTCACCAAAGAAAACAAGTGATAGACGACTAGGGCTGACCCCAATTAGTCGACTGGTCAGTTTGGTCATTAAGCTGTTGGTCGACCGAGATAGTTTTAGTCGTATAGAGAACTAATTCTTTGCGGAGACCTAGACTAAAAGCCAATTTATGCTTGATTCGAAAATGTGTTCGGAGGCTCCTTTATGGAGGGTGTGATGCAATTGTGTAGCCTCCAGAGGCAGGCAGAGGTCATATCGAGTTCTGTACCGCATGGCCATGCGCCTTCCAAATGTTGTAACAATGTGGAGGGCTCTGTAAAGCGCCACATTGACATGATTGGTTGCCTGTAGGTGGGGGCGGTACATCCTGTATAAACACAAACTCACTTCCTTGACAACAGCTCTGCACTGCTCCACATAGCGCAAGAGTGCCCTGAATGCCCTGACTTCTGCTGAGGCCATATCAACGTAAATTCTGCATGGACAATGCAGACGTCAGATTGACCTTGCACCCAGATGCACAATGTACTTCCCTCTCCACAATGCACTTCTCTCCCCAGAATGCGCTCTCTCCCGCCAATTTGTGCACATTCATTGTTTCATAACTTCATTGTGTGAATTGTTTGTGTTTGATTGTTAGTCTCTATCAATTCCCCATTACATATATCACCAGTAGTACATTTACCGTCAATTCCTATAATTTCAAATTTGTTATGGTCATTTATTTTTATGCATTCAATATTATTACAGTCTTCCTGTTCTCATTGTCCGAGTGGACACAAAGTTGGCAGAGTGCACAACCTATGCTACACTTGTGAGAAACAGGTTTTGGTTTATTTAATTCCATTTACGACTTCTGTCAATTTAGTCATCGTCTTGTTTGGAGCGCTGAGTAAGAACGCGCACGCATAGAAGTAGGCCTATAGGCTACCTGGCCTGAGCGCAAATGTAGGCATATAAATGTGGTCATTTGGGGATCTGATAGTATTTCTGATTGGCTTAACGCACCACCACTAATGAGCTGTGGAGCTTCTCAAAGTAAGGTTTTCACCTCAAACAGCAAGCGAACAAAAACTGTTTTTACATCCGTTGATAAGGACAATAGTTTCTCAATGTATTTGAAAAATCTTTCCAGCTCTCTCCCTTTCCATAATCACTCAGCATGAAAGGGAAAAATGTCATGCTCTGATCCAGTGGAATAGGCTTCTTAAAAGTGTTTGACTTGGACTGAAATAGGTTCTGGTTCTCATTTTGGGTGCTGGTACTGTTTATATTTATGTGCAGGAGAACCACAATACTTTTGAGCTAATATTCTATAAGAGGAACAGGAACTCAAGCAGGGTAACATTTGAGGTGCTGGTACTTGGCTCCGGTGAGCTCCTTCCCAAGTCAAGCACTGCTTCTTATCCCTTGCGCAAATCGACTACAGCTGTGTCTGTCCCGAGCTCACTAGCACAGGAAACTCTGAGGGCCCAGAATGTTTTATACAATATTGCAAGTTCTCTAGCTGCAAACTTCGGGCGCACTCAAATTTATAGTTGATACAATGTTTAAAATTTGGCTACACATGGTCTGTCTGCAACAATGTGATTTATAGGATATTTATTTTTAATCAGGGTGATTTCTACCTGCAGGCTGCAATGTTTTTTTTTTGGCTTTATATAGGCTATTTTTACATTGTTGGCAATGGCAATAGAAGTTACTTTTTAGGTTTGTATAATTTTAATTAATTTTGATTAAGCACATGACACAGATTTTGAGATATGAAGACATTATTATAAGTTAAATGAAACTGTTCCACAAACATTGTCATATGAAAATCATAAGGGGCACCCTCTGTAGAAATGGCGCCGGAGGAGATGGCTGCCGTTCTACGGTCTCCTAACCAATTGTGCTATTATGTGGGTTTTTTCACAATATTTGTAAATTATTTTGTACATAATGTTTCTGCAACCGTATCTTACGGCAGAAAAGAGCTTCTGGATATCAGGACAGCGATCACTCACCTCGGATTAGAAGAAGATTTCTTCAACAACAGGCAGGACTCAGACGATATTCTCCAAACACCCCACAGGGCAGACACCCCAATTATTCGCAAAAGGAAGCGACGCAGAGAACGAAGAGCCGGATGCCTCGTCCGGACCTGCAGAAGGCGAGTAGGAAAGCTGCCGTTACCGTCAATATTACTCGCCAACGTGCAATCATTGGACAATAAACTAGACGAGGTACGATCACGAATATCCTACCAACGGAACATCAAAAACTGTAATATGCTATGTTTCACGGAATCGTGGCTGAATGACGACATGGATATTCAGCTAGCGGGATACAAGCTGCACCGGCAGGATATAACAGCACACTCAGGTAAGACGAGGGGGGGCGGTCTGTGCATATTTGTAAACAACAGCTGGTGCACGAAATCTAAGGAAGTCTCTAGATTTTGCTCGCCTGAAGTAGAGTATATTGTAATAAATTGCAGGCCACACTACTTCCCTAGAGAGTTCTCAGCTATACTTTTCGTGGCTGTTTATTTACCACCACAGACAGATACGGGCACTAAGACCGCACTCAGTCAGCTGTATAAGGAAATAAGCAAACAGGAAACCGCTCACCCAGAGGCGGCGCTCCTAGTGGCCGGATACTTTATTGCAGGGAAACTTAAATCAGTTCTACTTCTAATTCTGGATCACCTGTACTCCACACACAGAGACGCATACAAAGCTCTCCCTCGCCCTCCATTTGGTAAATCCGACCACAACTCTATCCTCCTGATTCCTGCTTACAAGCAAAAATTAAAGCAGGAAGCACCAGTGACTCGGTCTATAAAAAAGTGGTCAGATGAAGCAGATGCTAAACTACAGGACTGTTTTGCTATCACAGACTGGAACATGTTCCGGGATTCTTCCGATGACATTGAGGAATACACCACATCAGTCACTGGCTTTATCAATAAGTGCATTGAGGACGTCATCCCTACAGTGACTGTACGTACATACTCCAAAGGGTAGAGCTGCCGCTTTCAAGGTGCGGGACTCTAACCTGGAAGCTTACAAGAAATCCCGCTATGCCCTGCGACGAACCATCAAACCGGCAAAGCGTCAATACAGGGCTAAGTTTGAATCATACTACACCGGCTCCGACACTCGTCGGATGTGGCAGGGCTTGCAAACTATTACAGACTACAAAGGGAAGCACAGCCGCGAACTGCCCAGTGACACGAGCCTACCAGACGAGCTAAATCACTTCTATGCTCGCTTCGAGGCAAGCAACACTGAGGCATGCATGAGCGCATCAGCGACGTGAGCGACGTAGCCGACGTGAGTAAGACCTTTAAACAGGTCAACATACACAAGGCCGCAGGGCCAGACGGATTACCAGGACGTGTGCTCCGGGCATGTGCTGACCAACTGGCAGGTGTCTTCACTGACATTTTTAACATGTCCCTGATTGAGTCTGTAATACCAACATGTTTCAAGCAGACCTCCATAGTCCCTGTGTACAAGAACACAAAGGCAACCTGCCTAAACGACTACAGACCCGTAGCACTCACGTCCGTAGCCATGAAGTGCTTTGAAAGGCTGGTAATGGCTCACATCAACACCATTATCCCAGAAACCCTAGACCCACTCCAATTTGCATATCACCCAAACAGATCCACAGATGATGCAATCTCTATTGCACTCCACACTGCCCTTTCCCACCTGGACAAAAGGAACACCTACAGTGGGGAGAACAAGTATTTGATACACTGCCGATTTTGCAGGTTATCCTACTTACAAAGCATGTAGAGGTCTGTACTTTTTATCATAGGTACACTTCAACTGTGAGACAAAAATCCAGAAAATCACATTGTATGATTTTTAAGTAATTAATTAGCATTTTATTGCATGACATAAGTATTTGATACATCAGAAAAGCAGAACTTAATTGATAAAAGATACAACTGTTATGCATGGAATTTTAGATCCACTTCTCCTTAATGCAACCGCTGTGTCAGATTTCAAAAAACTTTACGGAAAAAGCACACCATGCAATAATCTGAGTACGGCGCTCAGACGACAAATCAAGCCAATCCGCCATGTTGGAGTCAACATAAGTCAGAAATAGCATTATAAATATTCACTTACCTTTTAATGATCTTCATCAGAATGCACTCCCAGGAATCCTAGTTTCACAATAAATGTTTGATTTGTTCCATAAAGTCCATAATTTATGTCCAAATTACTTCTTTTGGTTCGCTCATTCAGTACACAATCTAAACTCAAGACGCGCGGGCAGGTCCAGGCAAAAGTTCAGACGAAAAGTCATATTACAGTCCGTAGAAACATGTCAAACAATGTATAGAATCAATCTTTAGGATGTTTTTAACATAAATCTTCAATAATGTTCCAACCGGAGAATTCCTTTGTCTTCAGAAATGTGATGCAACGCAGCTAACTCTCACATGAACACGCATGGTCAGCTCGTGGCACTCTGGGAGAGACCTTACTCAATCTCCTCTCATTCGCCCCCACTTCACAGTAGAAGCATCAGACAAGGTTCTAAAGACTGTTGACATCTAGTGGAAGCCTTAGGAAGTGCAACATGACCAATATCCCACTATCTTCAATAGGGAATGAGTTGAAAAACGACCAACCTCAGATTTCCCACTTCCTGGTTGGATTTTTTGTCAGGTTTTTGCCTGCCATATGAGTTCTGTTATACTCACAGACATCATTCAAACAGTTTTAGAAACTTCATAGTGTTTTCTATCCAAATATACTAATAATATGCATATGTTAGCAACTGGGACTGAGTAGCAGGCAGTTTACTCTGGGCATGCTTTTCATCCAAACGTGAAAATGCTGCCCCCTATCCATAACAAGTTAATTGACAGCATGCCAGGGCGGATTGCAGAGGTCTTGAAAAAGAAGGGTCAATGCTGCAAATATTGACTCTTTGCATCAACTTCATGTAATTGTCAAAAAAGCCTTTGACATTTATGAAATGCTTGTAATTATACTTTAGTGTTCCATAGTAACATCTTACAAAAAATATCTAAAGACACTGAATCAGCAAACTTAGTGTAAATTAATATTTGTGTCATTCTCAAAACTTTTGGCCAAAACTGTACATAAAGTTAGATTTTTTTAAACATTTAAATATAATTTGTTTATCTGGTACCATTCAGAAAATGTTGCCATTCAGAACATTTTGCCATTCCTGAGATGGCATCGTTAATTAGTGAATCAAAAGGATTGTGTGATAAAATCACATTGGTATCATCAGCAAAGAGAATGGCAGGTACAGTAGAAGACCCAGCAGCAAGGTCATTGATATACACTGAACACATTTTGTACACAAATTTGTTTACATCCTTGTTACTGAGCATTTCTCATTTGCCAAGATAACCCATCCACCTTACAGGTGTGGCATATCAAAAAGCTGATTTAAACAGCATGATCATTACACAGGTGCAACTTCTGCTGGGGACAATAAAAGGCCACTTTAAAATGTTCCGTTTTGTCACACAACACAATGCCACAGATGTCTGAAGTTTTTAGGGAGCGTGCAATTGGCACGCTGACTGCAGGAATGTCCACCAGAGCTGTTGCCAGAGAATTGAAAGTTCATTTCTCTACCATAAGCTGCCTCCAACGTTGTTTTAGAGAATTTGGCAGTAAGTCCAACTGGCCTCACAACTGCAGATCACGTGTAACCACGCCAGCCCAGGACCTCCACATTCAGCTTCTTCAGCTGTCAGATCATCTGAGGGGGGTGGGGAGGGGTGCTCAGGAGTATTTCTGTCTGTAATAAAGCCTTTTTGTGGGGAAAAACTCATCCTCATTGACTGGGCCTATGCCCTTCCTGGCCCTGTCTTGCCAAGTTAAATAAAGGTAAAATAGAAAAATGGCTGCACCTCTGCCCAGTCATGTGAAATCCATACATTAGGGCCTAATTTATTTATTTCAATTGACTGATTTCCTTATATGAACTGTAACTCAGTAAAATCTTTGAAATCGTTGCATGTTGCGTTTTATATTTGTGTTCAGTATAGGTTAAGAATAGCAATGTGGCACGCCACAGGATATCTTTGCCCTGGTAATGCATAAACATAACTATATAGCCAATTATATGTATAATCTTGAAAAGTAGTGTATTAATCCTCTCTCTATTTCACTCTTTCCCTTTTTCTCTGTCTTCCCTTCATCTCCTGCCACTATCTTCTTTTGCCCTCTCTTTCCCGTCTCTCTCTCGCCCTCTCGCTCTCCCCCATCTCTCCTTCTCTCTGTAGGTTGCAGATCGCCCAGGAGGAGCATCGTAGTGTGGAGGTTGAGAAGGTAACGTTGGAGCAACGTCTGAGGGACGAGATCAACGAAGCCAAGCAAGAGGCCCAGAGACTCGGTAAGCTACGGGAGGGAACAGAGAACGAGTGGAGCAGGCAGAAATACGCCGAGGAAGAGCTGGATCAGGTACACACACTGCATACACACATACAGTACACCTGGACATACACACACCTGTTTATACACATACACCTGTGTACTGTGCATACACAGCATACACACATTAACACACACACACACACACAAACTGCATACACAATGCATACACACACACAAATAAATATGCCTGTATACAGTGCATTTGGAAAGTATTCCGACCCTGTGACTTTTTCCACATTTTGTTACATTAGACTTTTTCTAAAATGTATTAAAGAGTTTTTTTATACACAATATACACACAATACCCCATAATGACAAAGCAAAAACAGGTTTTTAGAAATGTTTGCAAGTTTATTAAAAATAAAAAAACTCATATCACATTTACATAAGTATTCAGACGCTTTTCTCAGTACTTTGTTGAAGCGTTCCACCAAATCTATTAATTTTAAAATGTTAATTACTTCTACTTGCCTTTATTATTCACCTGATGAGAAGACATGTTTTTATACACATTTTTATTTGTTTTTTTCTAACAAATGTGACCGACCGCCTTGATTCGATCTTTTGTAGCAAAATGTGAAATTGTGTTTTTTACATTGGATAAAAGCAGAGACACAGAGCTACAAAATGGTATATCATACACTGCATTTGAGGAACAATGGGAAAGTAATTCTGCTTTGAAAGTTGATAAACTTGTAACCTCACTTTTGAGAAAATGGCCTTTGAATGTTTTGGTACCTACCGGAGAGCTCTTCTTTGTCTACACCCATTCAGCATCGTTCACACCCTCTTAATCTTTAGCCCCACCCATCTCTTTAAGGTTTGATCTGAGCGTTCTGTACTAACAACAACAGTCAAGCACCCAAGCTAACTGGCTAATGTCGGCTAGCTTGCTAGCTACTTCCAGACACAAATGAGAGAACAGCTCACTGACCATTTCACTCGCCCCAGCAGTGCTGGTTAGGCTGTTTTTATGTTATCCAGAGTGTTAGTGACTGCAACTGTGCTGCTGGCAACAATTTATGCTTTTTTGCCAACGTTTACTGACACCAGCCATATTCAACGGGTGTTGAGCGTTTGTAAATTCATCAGTTATTTTGCGCTCTGGCACACTCAGACGAGAGTGCCAAAGTACCAGCCACGTCTATCAACAGTTGTCGCAGTGACATTCTCTTGAAATGGTTACTTGCATGATGGAGTATTTTGTTAAGGCATGTAGCTAGCTAGCTATGGGGTGTGTTTGTGAATTCAATCTGGAGTGCACTCATAGTGAGCTCAGGGCGTTGGTAAATTCAGAGCGTTGTCAGATTGTCCTTTCATAAATTCAGAGCCTTTCGCTCTCGGAGCATTCAGAGCGCACACTGGACGCTCTGGCCGAGGAGTAGGGTTGATCTGAGCGTTCTGACCTCACAATGCCAGTCAAGCACCCAAGCTAACTGTCTTGCCAGCTACTTCCAGACACATAATGAGAGAACACCCCACTCTGACCATTTTACTCCCCCTAGCAGAGCTGGTTAGGCTGTTTTCATGTTATCTAGAGCATTGGTGACTGTAACTGTGCTGCTGGCAACAGTTTAATTACACTTTTTTTGGCCACCATTTACTGATTCCAGCCATATTCAACTGGTGTTGAGCGTTCGTAAATTCATCAGTTATTCTGCGCTCTGGCACACTCAGACAAGAGTGCTCTGAAATTGGAGTAGATAGCCAGAGCGAATCTACGAACGCACCAGAGGTAAACAATTCATTATAATCCCAACTCATGATGTTACTACCCTGCATGAATCTGCAGGTAGATAACCAACCAGGTTCAGTGTTAGCTAGCTAACATTAAGCTATAACTAGCAAAGCAAATGGCTCTCAGATACGAATAATGAGATCATACACATAACGTTAGCTAGTGAGCCAGCCAGCTATCGTTAGCTAGCTAGCTAACAGTACACATTAACTTGAAATGAAAATGTCTTTCTGTCAAAATTGAAAACAGGTAATATCTGAAAATGTAGCTAGCTAGACTATCTTACCCATAACGTTATGTCATGGATGGACGCTTCTCCCTGTCACGGATGCCATGGTTGCCCTTAGTTTGAAGATGTAATCCGGAGACAGGTGTTTTCTCCATCTCCTTAGCTATCAAACTGACCAACTCAAATAGACACAAGCGTACTATATGGCAGACCAATCCAAACTCATCTTTTGGCATGTCCAGCCCACTAATTTTCTCAGCCAATAATGGCTAGCGGGAAAGTTGCTGGCTTTTTCTGTGGCTAAACCAACTTGGTTCGTAATTATATGTATTATTTGTATTTACAGATGGCATACAAGTCTGTTATTAAGGCACACGAAAGTTCACATGTTCCAGTAGGCATTTCCTGCAAAAAAAACATATTTTGATAAAAAATAAGTTTTCGTTCAAATGGCTCTCCTGTGAAGTAGTGACCCGCGACATATGCCTAGTTTCCTGAATCGAGTCATATATGATGGGGGTCCCTGGGCAAGAAAAGTTTGAAAACCCCTGCCCTACTGTACTGTACTCTAAATCAAATCTCAAATCAAATCACATTTATTTATAAAGCCCTTCTTACATCAGCTGATATCTCAAAGTGCTGTACAGAAACCCAGCCTAAAACCCCAAACAGCAAGCATTGCAGGTGTAGAAGCACGTTGGCTAGGAAAAACTCCCTAGAAAGGCCAGAACCTAGGAAGAAACCTAGAGAGGAACCAGGCTATGAGGGGTGGCCAGTACTCTGCTGTCTCTAGAGAGTTGAAAACAGCAGGTCTGGAACAGGTCAGGGTTCCCAGAACAGTCGAAACTGGAGCAGCAGCACGGCCAGGTGGACTGGGGACAGCAAGGAGTCATCAGGCCAGGTAGTCCTGAGGCATGGCCCTAGGGCTCAGAGAGAGAGAGAGAGAGCGAGAGAGAGAGAGCATACTTAAATTCACACAAGACACCGGATAAGACAGGAGAAATACTCCAGATATAACAGACTGACCCTAGCCCCCCGACACAAACTACTGCAGCATAAATACTGGCTCAACTGTGCTTTACTGTACTGTACCGAAGTTTAATCTTACAATTTAAAATATTTACAAATGCGACCTGGCCAAGATAAAGCAAAGCAGTGCGACAAAAACAACATTGAAGAAAGAACCCATGGACTCTTGATCTAGTGGTCTTCAAATTTGTTTTTTAATAACTTGTCATGGTCTCAACTCAATGGGCCTGGATCTTTAGACCAATGTCCTGGTATAAATCTTGATCTAGGCTCCTGGATATTACATTAGTCTTTGGTTTACAAACCATAGGCAACCCAATTTGAAGAAGACAATGCTCTCCGATCATTGACTGATCACTCCCAACCCATAGGAATTCCCACTCAGATGACTACTTTTAGAATAGTGAAATCCCGCAATGACAATGTCTATACCAAAACGAGTTATTTCCATCTAGAGTCCTATTTATCTCTACGATTGACACTGAAACACTTGTTATTTTGGCAGAATAAGGATAAGTGATCATTTAAACATCTAACAACATAATAAAATGTTTGCATAAGTAAATGTAATACACTCAATTTTGAGATTCATACAATCAACATTAAACATTTTATAGAGAACAATAGCGATTATATTTCTCTCAATTAAATGTAAAAGTTTTGAAAATCATGCTAAAAAACTATTATTATAATTTTTTTTAATTTGGTATGCAAATATATATTTTTTAAAGACAGTGACACTTGGACAGATATTGACACATTCCATACTGCCTTGCACACTCTTGCCTGCATCTAGCTGATCTAGGGTGTAATCGTTAGTACAACAGTTGCAAACAAGAGTTTCTATTGGACAAATGCAGGTATGTTTATCCCAGTTTTGTTACGTTTGCTTCCGTTTCAGAAACGTTTTTCAACTGAATCTAACCCCTGATCATGCGTAAGCACAGTTCACTTTCATAGCAGCCACGTTGTATTCCTTCTCACATCTATGCGCTCTCCTCCTCTCACCTTTTCCCTTCGTTTGTGGACTTCAATGCACAGGCGAAGAGTCATCAGGCGAAAACACCTACACACAGCCTACATCGTTGTCACCATATTAGCTAAAGTAACGTCATAGTCAACATAGCTAATAGAAGTAACGCGTTAGTAAACACACTACAATCATGCAGTAACTTTACAGTGTATAGTCAGTTAACAGTTTAGCAGTTACACCGGCGGGCCCCGGTGGCAAGAAATTAGTAAAACCAAAAGCTTACCTTGACTTGGAAAAGTTCCAGTTTTGCGTTTGATAGCCAGCTAGCTAACATAGCATGTTTGAGTAGGGTAAACTAGCTAGCTGCATTTGCTAGCTAAGTAAGTGAGAAAAAAATGTATACTCTCTCTCTCTTGCTTATCCTTCATTTTAGAAGAAATTAATTTGTTCAAAACTTTTTAACTATTGTATTTCTCTCTCTTTGAGTCAACTATTCACCACATGTTATGCACTGCAGTGCTAGCTAGCTGTAGCTTATGCTTTCAATACTAGATTCATTCTCTGATCCTTTGATTGGGTGGACGACATGTCAGTTCATGCTGCAAGAGCTCTGATAGGTTGGAGGACGTCCTCTGGAAGTTGTCATAATTACTGTGTAAGTCTATGGAAGGAGGTGAGAACCAAACCATGAGCCTCCTAGGTTTTGTATTGAAGTCAATGTACCCAGAGTAGGACGGAAACTACCTGTCCTCCGACTACAACATGGTGCTACCCTACAAAGTGCTGTTGGGATTACTGTAGACCTTCATTGCAAAACAATGTGTTTTAATCAATTATTTGGTGCCGTGAATATATTTAGTATAGTTTTATCTAAATTACTTTTTTAATGTTTTACAATTTTTATTTTAAAAAAATTCACTGAGGATGGTCCTTCCCTTCCTCCTCTGAGCAGCCTCCACTGACCTGCATACACACCTCTACACACACCTGCACACACACACACACACACACACACACACACACACACACACACACACACACACTCATACCCACACATAACATACACTCATAGACATGTGTGTCTGTGAGCGTGCATGGGTGTGTGTGGGTGTATACCTGTGTGTGTCCATCTGTTTGTTTGTGTGTGCATGCACGTGTGCATATGTCTGTGTGTGCGTAGACCTGTGTATATACTTGTGTGTGTATCCAGGTGCGTATGGCCCTGAAGAAGGCAGAGCGGGAGCTGGAGTCTCGGGCCTGTTGGTCTCCCCCTGATGCCCTTAAGACCTGGCTGCAGCTGACCCACGAGATAGAGGTCCAGTACTACAACATCAAGAAACAGAGCGCTGAGAAACAACTACTTCAGGCCAAAGAGGGGGTGAGACACACGCATACATACAGAAATCAAATCATATCAAAACATTTTGGTCACATACACAAACAGTGGCGAGAAAAAGTATGTGAACCCTTTGGACTTACTTGGATTTCTACATAAATTGGTCATACTATTGTATCTGATCTTCATCTAAGTCACAACAATAGACAAACATAGTCTGCTTAAACTAATAACACACACATTATTGTATTTTTCTTGTCAATATTGAATACAATTTAAACATTCACAGTGTAGGTTGGAAAAAGTATGTGATCCCCTAGGCTAATGACTTCTCCAAAAGCTAATTGGAGTCAGGAGTCATCTAACATGTTCATCAGTCCACAGTAAGACAAATTGTCTATAAATGGAGAAAGTTCAGCACTGTTGCTACTCTCCCTATGAGTGGCCGTCCTGCAAAGATGACTGCAAGAGCACAGCGCAGAACGCTCAATGAGGTTAAGAAGAATCCTAGAGTGTCAGCTAAAGACTTACAGAAATCTCTGGAACATGCTAACATCTCTGTTGACTACTCTACGATACGTGAAACACTAAACAAGAATGGTGTTCATGGGAGGACACCACGGAAGAAGCCACTGCTGTCCAAAAAAACATTGCTGAAGTTTGCAAAAGTGCACCTGGATGTTCCACGGCGCTACTGGCAAAATATTCTGTGGACAGATGAAACTACATTCGAGTTGTTTGGAAGGAACACACAACACTATGTGTGGAGAAAAAAAGGCTCAGCACACCAACATCAAAACCTCATCCCAGTTGTAAACGTATGGTGGAGGGAGCATCATGGTTTGGGGCTGCTTTGCTGCCTCAGGGCCTGGACAGCTTGCTATCATCAACAGAAAAATTAATTCCCAAGTTTATCAAGACATTTTGCAGGAGAATATAGGCTATCTGTCCTCCAATTGAAGCTCAACAGATGGTGGGTGATGCAGCAGGACAACAACCCAAAACACAGAAGTAAATCAACAACAGAATGGCTTCAACAGAAGAAAGTACGCCTTCTGGAGTGGCCCAGTCAGAGTCCTGACCTCAACCTGATTTGAGATGCTGTGGCATGACCTCAAGAGAGCAGTTCACACCAGACATCTCAAGAATATTGCTGAAGTGAAACAGTTTTGTAAAGAGGGATGGTCCAAATTTCCTCCTGACTCTTGTGCAGGTCTGATCCGCAACTACAGAATAACTACAGGTTATTGCTGCCAAAGGAGGGTCAACCAGTTATTAAATCCACTTTCCCCACCCTGCACTGTGAATGTTTACACAGTGTGTTCAATAAAGACATGAAAATGTATAATTGTTTGTGTGTTATTAGTTTAAGCAGACTGTGTTTGTCTATTGTTGTGACCTAGATGAAGATCAGATAAAATTTTATGACCAATTTATGCAGAAATCCAGGTATTTCCAAAGGGTTGACATACTTTTTCTTGCCACTGTATTTTGCATATGTTGTTGTGGATGTAGTGAAATGCTTGTGTTCCTAGCTCGAACAGTGCGGTAGTATCTAACAATTCACAACAATACACACATCTAAAAGTAAAAGAATGGATTTAAGAAATATATAAAAATTTGATTGAGCAAAGTCGGAGTGGCATTGACTAAAATACAGTAGAATAGAATACAGTATATACATATGAGATGAGTAAAGTAGTATGTAAACATTATTAAAGTGACTAGTACAGAATGTTGCTGCTACTGTCTCTGACCACCAAAAATAACTTCTGGACCTCAGAAAAGCGATTACTCACCGCGGACTGGAAGAAACTTTTTCCTTTAACGAATCTGACGAGAAGGATATCCTGCTCTCACTGGAACAGGCCCAGATCCACACCTTTTGTGTGAAGAAAAGACGCTGGAAAAGGGACCACAGATCGGGAATCCTTCTGAAAATCCGGAGGCGGCGAGTAAACTCCCACTGCCTTCCATTCTTCTCGCTAACGTGCAATCATTGGAAAATAAAATGGAGGACCTGAGATTAAGATTATCCTACCAACGGGACATTAAAAACTAACATCTTATGTTTCACCGAGACGTGGCTGAACAAAGATACAGACAATATAGAGCTAGCGGGATTTTCCATGCACCGGCAGAACAGAGACGCTACCTCTGGTAAGACGAGGGGTGGGGGTGTGTGTATTTTTGTCAATAACAGCTGGTGTGCGATGTCTAATATTAAAGAAGTCTCGAGGTATTGCTCGCCTGAGGTAGAGTACCTTATAGTAAGCTGTAGACCACACTATCTACCAAGAGAGTTCTCATCTGTATTATTCGTAGCCGTCTATTTACCACCACAAAATGAAGCTGGCACTAAGACCGCTCTCAACCAACTCTATAAGGCCATAAGCAAAGAAGAAAATGCTCACCCAGAAGTGGCGCTCCTAGTGGCCGGTGACTTTAATGCAGGCAAACTTGAATCAGTTTTACCAAATTTTTACCAGCATGTCACATGTGCAACCAGGGAAGAAAAAAATCCTAGACCACCTTTACTCCACACAAAGAGATGCATACAAAGCTCTCCCCCGCCCTCCATTTGGCAAATCTGACCATAATTATATCCTTCTGATTCCTGCTTACAAGCAGAAACTAAAGCAGGAAGTACCAGTGACTCGCTTAATATGGAAGTGGTCAGATGATGCGGATGCTACACTACAGGACTGTTTTGTTAGCAAAGACTGGAATATGTTCCGGGATTCATCCAATGGCATTGAGGAATACACCACCTCAGTCCATCGGCTTCATCAATAAGTGCATCGATAACGTCGTCCCCACAGTGACTGTACGTACATATCCCAACCAGAAGCCATGGATTACAGGCAACATCCGCATCGAGCTAAAGGCTAGAGCTGTCGCTTTCAAGGAGCAGGACACTAATCCGGGCGCTTATAAGAAATCCCGCTATGCCCTCAGACGAACCTTCAAACAAACAAAGCGTCAATATAGGATTAAGATTGAATCCTACTACACCGGCTCTGACGCCCGTCGGATGTGGCAGGGCTTGAAACCTATTATGGACTACAAAGGGAAACCCAGACGCGAGCTGCCCAGTGACGCGAGCATACCAGACGAGCTAAATGCATTTTTTGCTCGCTTCGAGGTAAGCAACACTGATGCATGCACGAGAGCACCAGCTGTTCTGGATGACTATGTGATAACGCTCTCGGTAGCAGGTGTGAACAAGACCTTTAAACAGGTCAACATTCACAAAGCCGCTGGGCCAGACGGATTACCAGGACGTGTACTCAAAGCATGCGCGGACCAACTGTCAAGTGTCTTCACTGACATTTTCAACCTCTCCCTGACCGAGTCTGTAATACCTACATGTTTCAAGCAGATCACCATAGTCCCTGTGCCCAAGGAAGTGAAGGTTACCTGCCTAAATGATTACCGCCCGTGGCACTCACGTTGGTAGCCATGAAGTGCTTTGAAAGGCTGGTCATGGCACACATCAACAGCATCCTCCCGGACACCGTAGACCCACTCCAATTCACATACCACCCCAACAGATCCACAGATGGCGCAATCTCTATTGCACTCCACACTGCCCTTTCCCACCTGGACAAAATAAACACTTATGTGAGAATGCTGTTAATTGACTATAGCTCAGTGTTCAATACCATAGTGCCCTCAAAACTCATCAATAAGCTAAGGATCCTGGGACTAAACACCTCCCTATGCAACTGGACTTCCTGACGGGCCGCCCCCAGGTGGTAAGAGTAGGCAACAACACGTCTGCCACGCTGATCCTTAACACTGGGGCCCCTCAGGGGTATGTACTTTGTCCCCTCCTGTATTCCCTGTTCACCCACGACTGCATGGCCAAACACGGCTCCACCATCATTAAGTTTGCTGACGACACAACAGTGGTAGGCCTGATCACCGACAACGATGAGACAGCCTATAGGGAGGAGGTCAGAGAACTGGCAATGTGGTGCCAGGACAACAACCTTGCCCTCAATGTGAGCAAGACAAAGGAGCTGATCGTGGCCAACAGGAAAAGGCGGGCCGAACAGGCTCCCATTAACATCAACAGGGCTGTAGTGGAGCGGGTCGAGAGTTTCAAGTTCCTTGGTGTCCACATCACCAACGAACTATCATGGTCCAAACACACCAAGACAGTCGTGAAGAGGGCACGACAGAACTTTTTCCCGCTCAGGAGACTGAAAATATTTGGCATGGGTCCCCAGATCCTCAAAAGGTTCTATAGCTGCACAATCAAGAGCATCCTGACCGGTTGCATCACCGCCAGGTATGGCAACTGCTCGGCATCTGACCGTAAGGCGCTACAGAGGGTAGTGCGAACGGCCCAGTGCATCAGTGGGGCCAAGCTTCCTGCCATCCAGGACCTATATAATAGGCGGTGTCAGAGGAAAGCCCATAAAATTGTCAGAGACTCCAGGTACCCAAATTATAGACTGTTTTCTCTGCTACCACACGGCAAGCGGAGCGCCAAGTCTAGAACCAAAAGGCTCCTCAACAGCTTCTACTCCCAAGCCATAAGACTGCTGAACAATTCATAAAATGAACCCCCCCTCCCTTTTGTATATTCGTTGTTTGTTTGTTACCTATGCATGGTCACTTCGCCCCCACCTACATGTACAGATTACCTCAACTAGCCTGTACCCCAGTACACTGACTCAGTACCGGTGCCCCCTGTATATACCCTCGTTATTGTTATTCTTATTGTGTTACTTTTATTATTACTTTTTATTTTAGTCTACTTGGTAAATATTTTCTTCTTCTTGAACTGCACTATTGGTTAAGTGCTTGTAAGTAAGCATTTCAAGGTAAAGTCTACACTTGTTATATTCGGCACATGTGACAAAGTTTGATTTGATTAAGTGTTACATTATTAAAGTTACCAGTGATTCCAAGTCTATGTATATATGGCAGCAGCCTCTAAGGTGCAGGGTTGCGTAACTGTGTGGAAGCCAGCTAGTGATGGCTGTTTAGCAGTCTGATGGCCTTGAGGTAGAAGCTGTTTTTCAGTCTCTCGGTCCCAGTTTTGATGCACCTGTACTGACCTCACCTTCTGGATGATAGCGGGCGGAACAGGCCGTGGCTCAGGTGGTTGATGTCCTTGATGATCTTTTTGGGTGCTGTAGGTGTCCTGGAGGGCAGGTAGTTTGGGCAGGTAGTTTGCCCACGGTGATGCATTGGGCAGACTGCATCACCCTCTGGAGAGCCCTGCATTTGCGGGTGGTGCAGTTGCTGTACCAGGCGGTGATACAGCCAGATAGGATGCTCTCAATTGTGCACCTGTAAAATTTTGTGAGGGTTTTAGGGGCCAAACCAAATTTCTTCAGCCTCTTTACCACACTGTCTGTGTGGGTGGACCATTTCAGATCGTCAGTGATATGTACGCCGAGGAACTTGAAGCTTTCCACCTTTCCATCAGCTTCTTTGTTTTGTTGACCCTCCGTCAGGATGTCCAGGACACAGTAGCACAGGGCCGGGTTCAGACCCAGTGCTCCGAGCATAATGATGAGCTTGGAGGGTACTATGGTGTTGAATGCTGAGCTATAGTCAATGAACAGCATTCTTACATAGGTATTCCTCCTGTCCAGATGGGTTAGGGCAGTGTGCAGTGCGATGGCGATTGCATCGTCTGTGGATCTATTTGGGAGATAAGCAAATTGAAGTGGGTCTAGCGTGTCAGGTAAGGTAGAGGTGATATGATCCTTAACTAGCCTCTCAAAGCACTTCATGATGACAGAAGTGAGCGTTACGGGGCAATAGTCATTTAGTTACACAGATACACAGAAACACACACTCATACATGCTCACACACACACACACACACACACACACATGAACCTGGTGAGAAAGTTGATGATGGTGGTTTTGTGAATTATGATGGTGCTGATGATGATGATATAGGCTGACAAGATCAAGAAGAAGAGGAGCACCCTATTTGGGACGTTCCATGTGGCTCATAGCTCCTCCCTGGACGACGTTGATCACAAGATCCTGACTGCCAAGTAAGTTCAGTCAACCGACTTTACCTTGTTCTGCCAACCGACTTTACCTTGTTCAGCCAACCGACTTTACCTCGTTTAGCCAACCGACTTTACCTCGTTTAGCCAACCGACTTTACCTCGTTTAGCCAACCGACTTTACCTCGTTTAGCCAACCGACTTTACCTCGTTTAGCCAACCGACTTTACCTCGTTTAGCCAACCGACTTTACCTCGTTTAGCCAACCGACTTTACCTCGTTTAGCCAACCGACTTTACCTCGTTCAGCCAACCGACTTTACCTCGTTCAGCCAACCGACTTTACCTCGTTCAGCCAACCGACTTTACCTCGTTCAGCCAACCGACTTTACCTCGTTCAGCCAACCGACTTTACCTCGTTCAGCCAACCGACTTTACCTCGTTCAGCCAACCGACTTTACCTCGTTCAGCCAACCGACTTTACCTCGTTCAGCCAACCGACTTTACCTCGTTCAGCCAACCGACTTTACCTCGTTTAGCCAACCGACTTTACCTTGTTCAGCCAACCGACTTTTCAAACTGACTTCACCTTTTTCAGCCAACTGACTTGACTGTTCTGCCAACTGACGTTACGTTTTTCAGCAAGATGACTATACGTTGTTCAGCCAACTGACTTTACCTTGTTCAGCCAACTGACTTTGCCTTGTTCAGCCAACTGACTTTACCTTGTTCAGCTAACAGACTTTGACTTGTTCAGCCAAATGACTTTACAAACTGACTTCACCTTTTTCAGCCAATTGACTTCACATTGTTCAGCCAAATGACTTTAAATTGCTCAGCCAACAGACCACGTGACTTTACCTTGTTGGGTTACACACCTCTGAAGTCCTTGAGGCTCTTTCCATTTTTCTCTCTCCTCTTGTCTGTCACACCCCCCCTCCCTCTCTAGGCAGGCTCTCGGTGAGGTGACGGCTGCTCTGAGGGAGAAGCTTCACCGCTGGCAGCAGTTGGAGTCTCTTACAGGCGTACCATTGGTCAATAACCCCGGTCTGCCCGCCCTGGCCGCTGCCCTCAACCTAGACCCCGCCTTCCTGGGCCTGCACCCGTCCACCCCGCAGCACCTAATCCTATCAGACGATTTAGACGACATGGACGAGAATATGCTGTCCCCAGGGACGCTGCGGTGTACGTGTCATCACTTTGCGCTTCTCCGCACACCGACACATCACTCTGTGTTAGATAGAGTATTAGTGGCTCCGGGATGAAGTGTCCCTGTGGTACAGATTGAGGATCAGTTTCCCTTCACTCGATCCTAACCTTAACTGCAAAATGCAAAACTGTCAAAGTGCTATTTAACCACTCTCCTGTCCTGTCCTGTATCAGGGTTGATTGTATCAAACACCTCTTCCTGAACAAGTGATTTGTACTGGTGATTTGCTGTGCCAGGTCTATGGTATCCTATCTTCTCACCACTCTGTCTCCTTATTGGATGATCTCCTCAAATTCTGTCCTGATTGGTTGGTTTCCTCACATTCATCATCTGTCCCGTGATTGGCTATCCTCAGACGCGGCCTGGCAGATGGACCGGCGAGTGAGTGACCTCTGGCCAATGAGCGGCATCTCCGACAGCCAATCCCCATGGAAGTATTCTGGTTGGGCCCACCCTCCTTTACTCTCCTTGCCAATCCTAACCAAGCACTACTAATGTACCCTTCCAACCCCCCTTTTCTCTTTCCTCTGTGGATTCTCCCACATAGACAGACTACCCCTTCTGCTCCACTACCAGTGGATGGTCCACTGTCTCTCAGAAGCAGTGGGGTTGAGCCGGACGGGGAGAGGCGGGGAGATGGGGGGGGGTTGATCTTATCTTGTGGGGAAGCGACAAGAATTTGCCGCTTTATATCCACATGCCCTCTCTCTTTCTCTCCTCTCTCCCCCTATCTCTCTACAAATCAGACATTCTGTCCAACTGGAAGACTCTTACTCCTTTTTCACTCTCCTATATCCACTCGTCACATGCCCTCTCTCTTTCGCTCCTTCTCTCTCCCCCTATCTCTCTACAAATCAGACATTCTGTCCAACTGGAAGACTCTGACTCCTTTTTCACTCTTCCTTCAGAAAGGGGTGCTTATTATTTATCCTCCTCTCCTGTCCTCCCTCTGTTGCTGACTAACCTCCACTTGCAGGTCTACAGTTTTTCTGTCCCTCCACATCTTCTGGCTGGTACACCAGGATATTTGCACATTGGGTTTCAGTCAGAACACTTTATTTTCTCAGAACATCAAAAAGCCTGATAAAATATCATTTCTAGCATGTCTGTCACTTCCTATATACACTGAGTGTACAAAACATTAGGAACACCTTACTAATATTGCGTTTGCCATCAGAACAGTCTCAATTCGTGGCGTCGAAAGCGTTCCACAGGGATGCTGGTCCATGTTGACTCCAATGCTTCCCACAGTTGTGTCAAGTTGTCTGGATGCCCTTTGGGGGGGTGGACCATTCTGATGCACACAGGAAATGGTTGAGCCTGAAAAATGCTGCAGCATTGCAGTTTTTGACATACTCAAACCGGTGCGCCTGGCACCTACTACCATGCCCCATTCAAAGGCACTTAAATATTGTCTTGCCCATTCACCCTCTGAATGGCACACAAACAATCCACGTCTCAATTGTCTCAAGGTTTTAAAAAAACATATTTCAACCTGTCTCCTCCCCTTCATCTACACTGATTGAAGTAGATTTAACAAGTGACATCAATAAAGGGATCATAGCTTCCACCTGGATTCACCTGGTCAGTCAGTGTCATGGAAAGAGCAGGTGTTCTTAATGTTTTGTACACTCAGTGTAAATACAGTATCTGTGCCGAAACTCTCTACAGTATCTGTGCCGAAACAGACTTAAAAAATTCTATCAAAATGACTTTCATTTTTGCATTATATTAAGAACTTTTTTTTAAAGAATAGAAACTATTGGAACCAAGACTTAAAAGGAACTGAATGGTGGGACTAAAAACAACAAGATAACTCATGTAAAATATACCGTGTCCGTAAAATGTATATAGGTTCAGAACATTTATGAAACAGCACAGTTAAAAATGTCTGGCAAATAGAAATCCACCTAGATGGTCTTCTGAGATTGATGGGAGGGGGGTTGAGGGTAGCTGAAGGATGGGATTAAAAACAAACAGAAGATGACTATTGTAAAATACATTGTGTCCGTAAAATGTATATAGTATGTATAAGCTGGAAGTAGAAGTCTAAGTGTTGTTGTCCATTAGTTTACTCCAAACAGGAGAGGGGTGGTAGGGTTAGGGGGAAATCATAAAGGAAAATAGATTTGGGAGGGGAAAAAAAAAATATATATATATACTGTATTTGCAAAAAAATATATGGGAAATTGGAAATGAGGCAGACAATGACATTGATGTAAGCTACAATCGTATCTGCAATATTAAAGCTGACATACCCCCTAAAAAAATGTAAAATAATAAAAATACTTAAAAGGAACTGTTGGCACAAGATGGAGGGAAAATTGGAGCATAACTAACGAAATTACCAGTAACGAAAAGGTACGCTTAATCCAGTATAAATAAATGTATTATTCAAGAGACAAAATTCATAAATTCTACAGCACAATGACAGTCATGTCTTAAGTGTAAAACTAATATTGACTCAATAATCCCTGCTTTCTGGGAATGCTATCAAGTCCAAAAACGATGAGCGGAGCTAGGAAGTTGGCTGTCAGAAGTATTACTATTACAATGTAAAATGTAGTTTTATTCCGTCTGTCTGCATATTTCAAGACATGGCACATGGGGGTGTAGTGAGATACCCAATCGTCTGGACGATTCTCTTTTCATCGCTCATCTTGAAAAAACGTATACTAAAGCATGGAAATCAAACAATCCGCCATCATTAACACATTGGAAAAATGTTATGATTTATTATCGAAATATTGAAATAGCATGGGTGACCGAGAAAAACTAATTGGTACAATTTAAGGCCAAGTGGCAAACAATAATGGGGGCACTGGATGGGGGTGTGAGCATGCGTGTCTGGACTGATGAGATGTAGTCGTTTGTGTGCGTCTGTACGTTTTTGTCCTTATGTATATGGCTGTATTTGGAGTGAAAAAAATATGATTTAAAAAAAAAAATATATACATTTTTAAATAATACTGCAAACTTTACTGCAAACATACATGGGACTCTGTGTGCTAAGGACTTTAGTATTTTTCCAACAGTGCAGTTGAGTCTGGTTCTGCACACTCCCACCTCCAATCTCAGCTTCATTATGTCTAAACACTCCCAGGCTTTATCAGTACAGTATCATACCCTTATATCACATTCCTCTCTGTGGAGGATTATACTGTATTTGTGTATCATTGTGATGAGTGTGCATGTGTCTGCAGTATACAGTGTATAACGTTTTTGTGTTCCTTTCCTCCTTTTAGCTCCCAACCTGATGCCCCTGCGACAGCGCCCGGGAGACCCCTCACTGGCCCTGGGCTTTCAGAGGTTGGTAGAGGGGCTGGGCTCACCCGGAGGTACTCAGGGCAAGGGATGTGGTCTATAATCTTCCTGCCCACCCCAGCCACACGCTCACTAGTTTCGCAGCCACTTCATTGGCCAGCTGGAGTTCCTTCCTATGCCTTCTCTCTTCCTCCCCCTCCCATCCCTCCCCACTCGCTGTCCCCCCCTCTCCGTCCATCCATCCATCCGTCCGTCCTCTGAAGGCACTTGTTTTTCCACTCTGCTCTTCCACTCCTCCCATTTCCAGTCTCTGGAGGCTTTGTCTGATCTCCCACCCACAGGGGGCGCTACAGCCAGTCCACAACGCTCTGGCAGCTTTGTGTACACCCACACACACACATTCACAGCCAGAACCCAACGCTTAGACTCCTGCAGCTTTGGGTACACACACACACACACACACACACACACACACACACACACACACACACACACACACAGCCAGGTCCCAACGCTTAGACTCCTGCAGCTTTGGGTACACACACACACACACACACACACACACACACACACACACACACACACACACACACACACTCAGCATGACTTGGGACTTGGATGAGCTGGCCGGCTTGACCCATGCATGTTTCTCATATATGTCTCTCTTATGAGATTTTGAATCTGTAGTTGATCATATGCATTATATTTTTACATTTTAGTAATTTAGCAGACGCTCTTATCCAAGACCGACATCCAGTAGTGAGTGCATACATACTTATTTTCCATACTGGTCCCCCATGCCCTACCAACTGAGCCACATGGGACTAGTATAGTCTCACACTTCATTTGTTCATCCTCTAGCCCTCCATCCATCCTCTTCCCTTCTCTTTATTCTCCCCTCTCCATTTCTTACCTTGCCCCCCTCTCTTTACCTCCCCATCCCTCACCCCTCTCCCTTTACCTACCCCTTCCCTCACCCCTCTCCCTTTACCTACCCCTTCCCTCACCCCTCTCCCTTTACCTACCCCTTCCCTCACCCCTCTCCCTTTACCTACCCCTTCCCTCACCCTTTACCTACCCCTTCCCTCACCCCTCTCCCTTTACCTACCCCTTCCCTCACCACTCTCCCTTTACCTACCCCTTCCCTCACCACTCTCCCTTTACCTACCCCTTCCCTCACCCCTCTCCCTTTACCTACCCCTTCCCTCACCCCTCTCCCTTTACCTACCCCTTCCCTCACCCCTCTCCCTTTACCTACCCCTTCCCTCACCCCTCTCCCTTTACCTACCCCTTCCCTCACCCCTCTCCCTTTACCTACCCCTTCCCTCACCCCTCTCCCTTTACCTACCCCTTCCCTCACCCCTCTCCCTTTACCTACCCCTTCCCTCACCCCTCTCCCTTTACCTACCCCTTCCCTCACCCCTCTCCCTTTACCTACCCCTTCCCTCACCCCTCTCCCTTTACCTACCCCTTCCCTCACCCCTCTCCCTTTACCTACCCCTTCCCTCACCCCTCTCCCTTTACCTACCCCTTCCCTCACCCCTCTCCCTTTACCTACCCCTTCCCTCACCACTCTCCCTTTACCTACCCCTTCCCTCACCACTCTCCCTTTACCTACCCCTTCCCTCACCACTCTCCCTTTACCTACCCCTTCCCTCACCACTCTCCCTTTACCTACCCTATCCCTCACCCCTCTCCCTTTACTTCCCCTTTCCCCTCACCCTTTCTCTTTACCTACCCTATCCCTCACCCCTTTCTCTTTACCTACCCTATCCCTCACCCCTTTCTCTTTACCTACCCTATCCCTCACCCCTTTCTCTTTACCTACCCTATCCCTCACCCCTTTCTCTTTACCTACCCTATCCCTCACCGCTTTCTCTTTACCTACCCTATCCCTTACCCCTTTCTCTTTACCTACCCTAACCCTCACCCCTTTCTCTCCACCTACCCTATCCCTCACCCCTTTCTCTTTACCCACCCTATCCCTCACCCTTTCTCTTTACCTACCCTATTCCTCACCCCTTTCTCTTTACCTACCCTATCCCTCACCCCTTTCTCTTTACCTACCCTATCCCTCACCCCTTTCTCTTTACCTACCCTAACCCTCACCCCTTTCTCTTTACCTACCCTAACCCTCACCCCTTTCTCTTTACCTACCCTAACCCTCACCCCTTTCTCTTTACCTACCCTAACCCTCACCCCTTTCTCTTTACCTACCCTATCCCTCACCCCTTTCTCTTTACCTATCCTAACCCTCACCCCTTTCTCTTTACCTACCCTAACCCTCACCCCTTTCTCTTTACCTACCCCCTCCCTCACCCCTTTCTCGTTACCTACCCCATTCTTCACCCCTTTCTCGTTACCTACCCCATTCCTCACCCCTTTCTCGTTACCTACCCCATTCCTCACCCCTTTCTCTTTACCTACCCTATCCCTCACCCCTTTCTCTTTACCTACCCTAACCCTAACCCCTTTCTCTTTACCTACCCTAACCCTCACCCCCTTCTCTTTACCTACCCTAACCCTAACCCCTTTCTCTTTACCTACCCTATCCCTCACCCCTTTCTCTTTACCTACCCTATCCCTCACCCCTCTCTCTTTACCTACCCTTTCCCTCACCCCTTTCTCTTTACCTACCCCCTCCCTCACCCCTCTCCATCCCTTAATCCTGTACGTGCCCCCCCGGCTAACTGCATTTATCTGTAGATCTAGATTCTAGTGTTAAGATCTGATTTCAATTTGCAGTAGAAAGCTTTTGATAGTTGCTTTTTTATAAGCTTGTTTTTGCTGACAATCTTTTATGTATCTTATCAGCCTAACCTCTCTCTTTCTCCCTATCCCTCTCTCACCTACTCTCGCTCTGTCTCTCACTCTCTCTCATTCTCTTCTCTCCATCCCTCAGGGATCTGAACCGGTCTGACTCAGACTCCTCCCTCTTCCTGTCCCAGAGCGAATCACAGCGCACCTACATATCTAAGCCCCTCCCACCAAAGCCCCTCCCCCAGCAGGGCAGGGCTCCCATTGACAGCCCCTTGATGATGTCATACGGCCTGGAGAAGAGCTCCAGTCTCGGGGAGCTCCGCGGCGGAGGAAGTCCCACCCTCGCTCCTGCTTACTCCACACACTCCCTATGCCCCGCCTCCTTTGACCCTGATGCGCGGTCGGGGAAGGGGGACAGCCGTATCCCCCACATGCAGGCCAAGAAGAGCCCCCTGGAAGAGGACAGCTGTTTCACGGGCGAAGAGATCGACTCGGGCAACGGGCGCAAGAAACACACCTTCAAGATCTTCAAGAAGAGGAAGTAGGCGTTGTAAAATCACAGGGAGGCACCAGAGAGGAAGAGCTACATTCCCGTTGTTCACACTATAGGCTAGCATACCACTTAGAATAAACCAGTGTATTGGGCATGCATTCGAAGGGGTCTACAACTAGTATGGATATTAGAACATGGCCGTGTACTAAGAATAAATAATTGACATGGTCTAAAGACATAAATAAATTACATGAATTTAAGAAAAATAAATAAGTTACATGGACTAAAAACAAAAAAAGAAGTTACATAGACTAAAGAAAAAGAAATGTTGAAGAAATGTTTTAAGCTTTAAATGCGAATGCAGCAATAATTAAAGATATTATTTATAAAGTTGTTTGTGACCATACAGGCCAGCAAGGTTTTATTTGATATTATTTTTGTAATTTCTAATTTTAAGGGTACTTAAGTGTTTTTTTTTTTTTAGTTTATGTTTTGAAAGGGGTTTGGTACTAGGTACTTTACTTTTCCGGAGGCTGTGGGTACAGATAGATCACATATGTTCAATATTTATATATTTGAATGGAGTTGATACCAGTCAAAAGTTTGGACACACCTACTCATTCAAGGGTTTTTCTTTATTTTTACTGTTTTCTACATTGTAGAATAATAGTGAAGAAACCTATGAAGTAACGCCAAAAAAGTGTTAAACAATTCTAAATATATTTTATATTTGAGATTCTTCTAAGAAGCCACCCTTTGCCTTGATGACAGCTTTGCACACTCTTGGCATTCTCTCAACCAGCTTCATGAGGAATGCCTTTCAATTAACAGGTGTGCCTTGTTAAAAGTTAATTTGTGGAATTTCTTTCCTTCTTAATTTGTTTGAGCCTATCAGTTTTGTTGTGACAAGGTAGGGGTGGTATACAGAAGATAGCTCTATCTGGTAAAAGACCAAGTCCATATTATGGCAAGAACAGCTCAAATAAGCAAAGAGAAACGACAATCATAACTTTAAAACATGAAGGTCAGTCAATTCGGAAAATGTCAAGAACTTTGAAAGTTTCCTCAAGTACAGTTGCAAAAACCATCAAGCGCTATGATGAAACTGGCTCTCATGAGGACCACCACAGGAAAGGAAGACCCAGAGTTACCTCTGCTGCAGAGCATAAGTTTATTTTAGTTAAATGCACCTCAGATTGCAGCCCAAATAAATTCTTCACAGATTTCAAGTAACAGACACATCTCAACATCAACTGTTCAGAGAAGACTGCGTGAATCAGGCCTTCATGGTCGATTTGCTGCAAAGAAACCACTACTAAAGGACACATAAGAAGAAGAGACTTGCTTGGGCCAAGAAACATGAGCAATGGACATTAGACCGGTGTAAATCTGTCCTTTGGTCTGATGATTTTTGGTTCCAACCGCCATGTCTTTGTGAGACACAGAGTAGGTGAACCGATGATCTCTGCATGTGTGGTTCCCACCGTGAAACATGGAGGAGGAGGTGTGATGGTGCTTTGCTGGTGACACTGTCAGTGATTAATTTAGAATTTAAGGCACACTTAACGAGCATGTCTACCACAGCATTCTGCAGCGATACGCCATCCCATCTGGTGTATGCTTAGTGGAACTATCATTTGTTTTTCTACAGGACAATGACCCAAAACACCTCCCGGCAGTGTAAGGGCTATTTGACCAAGAAGGAGAGTGATGGAGTGCTGCATCAGATGACCTGGCCTCCACAATCACCCGATCTCAACCCAATTGTGATGGTTTGGGATGAGTTTTACTGCAGAGTGAAGGAAAAGCAGCCAACAAGTGCTCAGCATATGTGGGAACTTATTCAAGACTGTTGGAAAAGCATTCCAGGTGAAGCTAGTTGAGAGAATGCCAAGAGTGTGCAAAGCTGTCAAGGCAAAATCTTAGAAGATTTGCAAATATAACATATATTTTGATTAGTTTAACACTTTTTTGGTAACTATATGATTCCATATGTGTTATTTCATAGTTTTGATATCTTCACTATTATTTTACAATGTAGAAAATAGCAAAAATAAAGAAAAACCCTTGAATGAGTAGATGTGTCCCAAATTTTTTAAGGTGCTTTTTGTTGAAGTTTAGGCTCAATCCATGTCTGGGAAACCGGCCCAATGTATCCTGCCAAAGATGTACGCTACCGTTCAAAAGTTTGGGGCCACTTCGAAATGTCCTTGTTTCTGAAAGAAAAGCACATTTTTTGTCCATTAAAATAACATCAAATTGATCAGAAATACATTGTCGACATTGTTAATGTTGTAAATTACTATTGTAGCTGGAAATGGCAGATTTCTTTTATGGAATATCTACATCGGTGTACAGAGGCCCATTATCAGCAACCATCACTCCTGTGTTCCAATGGCACGTTGTGTTAGCTAATCCAAGTTTATCATTTTAAAAGGCTAATTGATCATTAGAAAATAATTTTGCAATGTATGTTAGCACAGCTGAAAACTGTTGTGCTGATTTAAAGAAGCAATAAAACGGGCCTTCTTTAGACTAGTTGAGTATCTGGAGCATCAGCGTTTGTGGGTTCGATTACAGGCTCAAAATGGCCAGAAACAAATAACTTTCTTCTGAAACTCGTCAGTCTATTCTTGTTCTGAGAAATGAAGGATATTCCATGTGAGAAATTGCCAAGAAACTGAAGATCTCGTACAACGCTGTGTACTACTCCCTTCACAGAAAAGCGCAAACTGTCTCTAACCAGAATAAAAAGAGTGGGAGGCCCCGGTGCACAACTGAGCAAGAGGACAAGCACATTAGAGGGTCTAGTTTGCGAAACAGATGCCTCACATGTCCTCAACTGGCAGCTTCATTCAATAGTACCCCCAAAACACCAGTCTCAACGTCAACAGTGAAGCGGCGAGTCCGGGATGCTGGCCTTCTAGGCAGAGTTCATCTGTCCAGTGTCTGTATTCTTTTGCCCATCTTAATTTTTTATTTTTATTGGCCAGTCTGAGATATGGCTTTTTCTTTGCAACTCTGCCTAGAAGGCCAGCATCCTGGAGTCGCTATGCTTTCAACCATCTAAAAGCACAACCAAATTCCAACGAAGTTGTCAGCGAAATGTTTATCACAGCGCTTTTAACCATTTAAAAATGCACAGCAAAGTTGAAATGGGAATGCAATGCCAGATATCTGTTTATTTATACAACAGATTAATGTTTTATCACTGTGCTTTATCTTATAGCAGAACCAAATGACCTAGATTGTAGATGATATTACATTAAAAGTACATAGTGCAAGTGATAAATGCGGTTCGAGATTCTGCACAGATTGTTACAGCCATTGTGAACATCTCCACAGACCTGCAACGACCTATGCATGCTATCTTGGACATGCACACTTGATATTATTACATAAGAATACATTTTTTGAGGCCTCCCGAGTTGCGCAGCGGTCTAAGGCTGCATCGCAGGGCTAGCTGCGTCACTACAGATCCTGGTTTGATCCCAGGCTGTGTCGCAGCCGGCTACGCCCGGGAGACGCATGAGGCAGTGCACAATTGTCCCAGCGTCGTCCGGGTTAGGGGAAGGTTTGTCTGGCTGGGTTGTTCTTGACCCATCGCGCTCTAGCGACTCCTGTGGCGGTCCGGGCGCAATATACAGTCGCCAGGTGTACGGTGTTTCCTCTGACACATTGGTGCAGCTGGCTTCTGAGTTAAGCGAGCATTTTGTCAAGAAACAGTGCTGCTTGGCAAGGTTGTGTTGTGCACAGCTCTTGACCTTCGCCTATCCCGAGTCCGTACAGGAGTTGCAGCAATGGGACAAAACTTCAATACCAATTGGGGAGAAAAAGGGGTAAAAAAAGAAGACATTTATAGTCACGGTAACCTCAATATGTGGCCATGGATGTTACTCATTTTAAAGTTGAATGTTAAATTAGTTTGTAAGATAGCCTTAACTTTAGGCTATTTGATAATTCAACCAAACATCAACATGTAAAAGGAGATGTATCCACTGCTTGGATAGTTTCATCTGAGCCACTGACTTAACCTCATTCTTTATCTTTTATTTTTGGGTGAGTTGGAGACGTGAGTCCAACATTCTATATACAAAAGTATGTGGACAGCCCTTCAAATTAGTGGAATCGGCTATTTCAACCACACCGTTGCTGACGGGTGTATAAAATCGAGTACACAGCCATGTAATCTCTATTGGCAAACATTGGCAGTAGAATGGCCTTACTGAAGATCTGAGTGACTTTCAACGTGGCACCGTCATAGGATGCCACCTATCCAACAAGTTTGTCCAATTTCTGCCCTGCTAGAGCTGCCCCGGTCAACTGTAAGTGCTGTTATTGTGAAGTGGAAATGTCTAGGAGCAACAACGGCTCAGCCGCGAAGTGGTAGGCCACACAAGCTCGCAGAACGGGACCGCTGAAGTGCATAGCGCTTAAAAATCATCTGTCCTCAGTTACAACACTCACTACCGAGTTCCAAACTGCCTCTGGATGCAACGACAGCACAATAACTGTTCATCTGGAGCTTCATGAAATGGGTTTCCATGGCCGAGCAGCTGCACACAAGCCTAAGATCACCATGCACAATGCCAAGCGTCGGCTGGAGTGGTGTAAGTCTCGCCGCCATTGGACTCTGGAGCAGTGGAAAAGCGTTCTCTGGGTGATTAATCATGCTTCACCCATCTGGCAGTCCGACAGACGAATCAGGCTTTGGCTGATGCCAGGAGAATGCTACCTCCCCAATGCATAGTGCCAACTGTAAAGTTTGGTGGAAGAATAATAATAGTCTGGGGCTGTTTTTCATGGTTCGGGCTAGGCCCTTTAGTTCCAGTGAAGGGAAATCTTAACGCTAGAGCATAGAATGGCATTCTGGACTATTCTGTACTTCCAACATTGGGGCAACAGTTTGGGGAAGGTCCTTTGCATGACAATACCCCTGTGCACAAAGCGAGGTCCATACAGAAATGGTTTGTGGAGATCGGTGTGGAAGAACTTGACTGGCCTGCACAGAGCCCTGACCTCAACCCTATCGAACACCTTTGGGATGAATTGGAATGGCGACTACGAGCCAGGCCTAATCGCCCAACATCAGTGCCCAACCTCACTAATGCTCTTGTGGCTGAATGGAGCATGTCCCTGCAGCAATGTTCCAACATCTAGTGGAAAGCCTTCCCAGAAGAATAAAGACTGTTATAGCAGCAAAGGGGGGACCATCTCCATATTAATGCCTATGATTTTGGAATAAGATGTTTGAAAAGAAGGTGTCCACATACTTTTGGTCATGTAGTGTATAATTTGTTAACTTGTCCACAAGGATCACACCCTTTTTTTTCAAATTTCACCTAAAATGACATAACCAAATCTAACTGCCTGTAGCTCAGGACCTGAAGCAAGGATATGCATATTCTTGATACCATTTGAAAGGAAACACGTTGAAGTTTGTGGAAATGTGAAATGAATGTAGGAGAATATAACACATTAGATCTGGTAAAAGATAATACAAATAAATATCCATGTGTGTTTTTGTATTTGTTTTACCATCATCTTTGAAGTGCAAGAGAAAGGCATTATTATTATTCCATCCCAGGCACAATTTAGATTTTGGCCACTAGATGGCAGCAGTGTATGTGCAAAGTTTTAGACTGATCCAATTAACCATTTCGTTTCTGTTAATTTTTTAAAATCAAGACTGCCCAAATGTGCCTAATTGGTTTATTAATACCTTTTCAAGTTCATAACTGTGCACTCTCCTCAAACAATAGCATGGTATTCTTTCACTGTAATAGCTACTGTAAATTGGACAGTGCAGTTAGATTAACAAGAATTTAAACTTTATACCAATATCAGATATGTCTATGTCCTGGGAAATGTTGTTACTTACAACCTCATGCTAATCGCATTAGCCTACATTAGCTCAACCGTCCCGGGGGGGCCCACCATACCTGTAGAGGTTAGTAGGCTATTTATTGTATTTCAAAAGTGATATTGAATTTTTCGGTTTTCAATGCCACTAAATATCAAAACTTGAAGGAAATGTATCTTCTGCTTGGATAGTTCCATCTGTGCCACGGACTTAGTCTGGCTTTAATTTCAGTTTGTCTACAAATTAATGATTGTTATTTGTATTTATTATGGATCCCCATTAGCTACTCTTCCTGGTGTCTGGTGAAATTAAGGCAGTTATACAATTTTAAAAACATAATACATTCATCAGAGAATTCACAACACACTTAAGTGTGTGCCCTCAAGCCCATACTCCACTACCACAGATCTACAGCGCAAAAGCCATGTGTACGTGTGTGTATAGTGCATATGTTATCATGTGTGTATGCATGTGTCTGTGCCTATGTTTGTGTTTCTTCACAGTCCCCTTCACAGTAGATGTATTTTTACCTGCTTTTTAAATCTGATTCTACTGCTAGCATCAGTTACCAGTCTCTTCTGGACTTGGGGACTGTGAAGAGACCTCTGGTGGCATGTCTTGTGGGGTATGCATGGGTGTCCGAGCTGTGTGCTAGTATTTTAAACAGACAGCTCGGTACTTTCAGCTTATCAAAACCTCTTACAAAAACAAGTAATGAGGAAGTCAATCTCTCTTCCACTTTGAGCCATGAGAGATTGACATGCATGTCATTAATGTTAGCTCTCTGTGTACTTTTAAGGGCCAGCCGTGCTCCCCTGTTCTGAGCCAACTGCAATTTTCCCAAGTCCCTCTGTGGCACCTGACCACACGACTGGTGCGACAAAACCACAGACCTGCCTTGTTGATAGTGTTGTTAAGAAGGCAGAACTGCGCTTTATTATGGATAGACTTCTCCCCATCTTAGCTACTGTTATATCAATATGTTTTGACCATGACAGTTTACATTCCAGGGTTACTCCAAGCAGTTTAGTCACCTCATCTTGATCAATTTCCACATTATTATTCATTACGAGATGTAGTTGAGGTTTAGGGTTTAGTGAATGATTTGTCCCAAATACAATGCTTTTATTTTTGGAAATATTTAGGACTAGCTTATTCCTTGCTACCTATTCCGAAACTAACTGCCAGCTCTTTGTTAAGTGTTGCAGTCATTTCAGTCACTCTAGTAACTGACGTGTATAGTGTTGAGTCATCCGCATACATAGACACACTGGCCTTACTCAATGCCAGTGGCATGTATTATATTGGATTCACACCTCTATCTCAACCAAAAAGTAAGTTCAAGAATAGGAGTAAATCAAGTCAAACTTTAAATGCAATTTAAATCTTCCAAGCAGAAGATACATCTCCTTCAAATGTTGATAATTGGCTGCGTTGACAACCAAACACAACTCAATATCACTAAATATCATTACATTTGAAATCAATCAGAGCTTGAAACCCTAGGCCTTTCATCATTCATTTGCTCTGTTAAACTTACCCTTTGGAAGCAACAGTGGATCTATTGAATTTTTAAGTGGAGTGTTCTACAGTCATTGTCATGATAGCACATTGAGAATAGTCAGTGATTGATATCATAGCTAAGCAGGGCTGGGCTTGGTTAAAAACCTTGATTGGAGACTAAAGAGTAGCTGTAGATAGATCAATTCTCCACTAGGAGGTGCTGCTAAGCCTACTGTTTTCTTCTGATTGTTGAAGATCTGTTGTTTTAAAGGTACAAATTCAACAGATTTTTACATGGTTTGTTTATGTTGAAATGTGGTTACCATGATGACATAATCCTGTGGTTGAGGACATATTGTGATGTCAAATTCCACTTCACAATACGTTGTCAAATTACATTGAAACAAAGTTGATTCAACACGTTTGTGCCCTGTAGGTTGTTTCCACCTGTAGATAAAGATGTGATCTAAAGCTTTGTAACACATATACACACACACACACACACACACACTGTTCACTCTGTTTCAGTATAGTTATTGTATGCATGTTATTGAGTGTATCATGACTAGGCGGCTTTTCATCTAACTTCCTGTCTGGGAATAATCAGTACTATGAAGAGAGTTTGTTTTCCTCTTGTTTTGCAAAGCAAATAAATATAAATCTCTGATTGTGTGATTCACTTGTTAAGGAGAATATGATTATGAACACAGATAGGTATCTTCTCTCCTTTAACTCAGCTGTATGACTGGGTATGAGTCCTAATCCATATAAAGTGCACTACTTTTGTAGTATTTTCTAGGGGATAGGGCATAGTTGCGGGAATTAAGGATGCCCTTTCTTACACCCACATTTTGTAGGGTAAGTCACTACTTTGATGCTTGCAGAGAATAACAGGGTGCAGAGAATGACACGGTGCCAAGGTTCTTCGCACTCTGGGACAGAGACACTGTGAAGTTGTCAACCGTGATGGAGATGTCTTGGAGCGGGCAGGCCTTCCCCGGGAGGAAGAGCAGCTCCATCTTGTCGAAGTTGAGCTTGAGGTGGTGGGCCAATATAGAGTGTGCACAACCTGAGACGACCAGTCCTGAGAGGGTGGAGAGGATGATCTGATGGTTCACGGTGTAGAAGGCTAGGAGGACGAGAACAGAGGAGTTATGGGTAAAAACAAAACATCCACATCAAATGAAATATTTTTCTTAATCAAATACCATGGAAAACAACCACTTTTTTTGCAGTATTAATTGACCATCCTTACAAACCAAATGTACATCACTGTATTGCAGATAGGATGGTCATCTAGGTTAGCACCTGTAGACTTTCAATCACCATGATGAAAAAAATGCACAATACAGTAATTGAGTACATTGAGACATCAAGTGGTTTGTGATGGTGTGTTGTGTCTCAGTTGGTAGAGCACGGTGCTTGCAATGCTAAGGTTGTGGGTTCAAGTCTTGCGGGGGACCAGTATGAAAATGTATCCAGTTACTCTAGATAAGAGCATCTAGTGAAAAGGAATGAATAGACCATTTCAATTTTCACGTAGAAATAAGTTGCATTTGCAAAGTGCTTCAAGAAACTGGAAAACGTGTACCAAGCAAGTGTTTTATATTCCACAAGTATTATCAGATTAACTGTTTTGTACAGATAATTATCAGACAAGTTATAAATACTGGTAAACACTCAAATACATTTAATAAAAAAATTAAAAGTTGTGCACTGGGCCTTTACTAGTCTTGTATACGCGGACCGTCTTGTGACAAGCCATTGTTGACAGACGGCTCGTTGTGGAAGCTTCCGTAGCTTGGCGAAAGGGCGAGCCTGGATACAAACGTGTTTTAAACGCTTATTTGACAGCGAAGAACACATCTAATCACTACAAGGCAGCTCTTAGAAATGGACTCTTATGCTCTTTTGCTAGCCCTGCTATGGCTAGAAAGGAGGATACTGCCTAGCATTTGTACTAATTTGTATTGTAAATTGAAGCCGCTGCTGTCTCGGGTAATGCGTACTACTATTACGTCTCAATGCCAACAGTATGTAGGGCGGATTGGGGTCAATTTTGACAATTTAATTTCCATTGCTATGCAGCCTTTGGTTATCAATAATAGGTTGGAAAGTAATGACCCGGCGTTTGTTGACACTCCATGTGATTTCAAAGCCTGAAAAGGTTTGAAATTCATTTGCCTAAATGTTCCCAGCCTTTTTAGTCCAAAAATGGACTACATCAAGATCTGGGCTGACCAGGCGGATCCAGATATTTGTAATTGATCAGAAACATGGTTATCTGAGAACATTGTGGATTCTGAGGTTACTATTGATGGTTTTCAGGGCTGATAGCAACACCACCACCTTTGCCCATTCTATCTACACAAAAAAGTTACCTTTCTGTTTCTTTTAAAGGCTTTGTCCAGTCCTAAGCAATTAGAATGTATAGCTTTACGTATTCAACTAGGTTCTAATTGTAAAGTAACTGTTCTGGGAGTCTACCACCCTCCCTCCGCTAAGAAATGTTTGTTAACTAGTCGCACTGACGAAATATCTTCCTTTTCTACTTCTGAAATGTTGGTCATAGGTGACTTTAACCTGTCCTGGGGAACTCAAGACTTTTAAAGGGTTTTTGTAATAACCTCACTCAGTTGATTACTAAACCCAAATGTCCAAATCTGAGGGATTCTACTAAATCAACAATAATTGACCTTGTCAAATACTCCAGAGAGATTTGTGGCTAGAGGTGTTTTCTCCCTTGATGTTAGTGATCACTGTCCTACTGTTTGTATTAGAGATGTTAGGACTCATAGGGGAAAACCATGTATTATTATCAGGATACATTTTAAACTATTTTGAGAACAAGGTTTTTCTACATGACGTCTACCATTGTGATCTTAATGGTGTCTTAGCTATACCTGTAACGACGAGAGTCTGGAAGGAAGTTCAGGGAATGAGTGATTTAATAAATAAACAATACAAACCAGGAACAACGCACAGACATGAAACAGAAACAATAACGCCTGGGGAAGGAACCAAAGTGAGTGACATATATAGGGAAGGTGATTGAGTCCAGGTTAGTGTCATGAGACGCTGGTGCGTGTAATGATGGTGACAGGTGTGCGGGATAATGAGCAGCCTGATGACCTAGAGGCCGGAGAGGGAGCACACATGGCAGTACCCTCTCCCAGAGGCGTGGCTTCAGCCGCAGGACGTCGACCAAAGGGGCATTTCCTGGGATCAGGGAACCTGTCAATCCGGCTGAGTCTCCCGAGCATGGTGACCTAGAGCGCCGGAGAGAGAGAGCATGTGACAATACCGGATTCTGAATTGTCTCTAAGTCACTTTAAAACTGTTTTTAACAACATTGCAGATAAGCATACCCTGTTTAAAAAAACGAAGAGGTCAAAATAGATTGAATTCTTGGTTCACACCTGAATTATCTGAGTTCATACGCAATAGAGATATTGCCTGGGCCATGGCTAGAAGTACTGACTCTGGCCGGGACTGGCAATCCTTCCGAAAATTGAGAAATCTATGTGTAAAACTTCTTTGAAAAGCGAAGTCTGATTATTATATTAACACTCTAGCTGACTGTACTGGAAATCCATATAAATTCTGGGAAACTGTGAAAACGTTAAAATGTTCCCTTACTCTTCCCTTACAAATGAATGTAGCGTCTGACACGATTACTGACCAAGGTAATATAATTAATGAATTGAATCAACATTTTACTTCTGCAGGCTCTCTCTTTGATAGAATTCAAAAACCTACTCACTGTGACAATGTACTGGATGTTGATGGGGGAATTTTACTGAATCATTTTGAAAATGTCAGACAGGGTCCTTGCTGTGATGTTGGCATTAGACATTAAGAAATCTCCAGGGGCCGACCATTTGGATCCAGGTCTGCTCAAGTCTGCAGCGTCCCTTATTGTTGGTTCAATAACTCACATCCTTATTTTAATATGTATCAGGAAATATTCCAAAAGTGTGGAAATCATTGTATGTGCTGCCCCTACATAAGGGAGGTGATTGTTGTGATCTTGATAACTATCGTCCCATATCAAGGCTTTCTTGTCTAACTAAGATTCTTGAAACCTTGGTGAATGTGCAACTTCGTTCTGTTTTTATCTGTGAACTGTATTTTGAATGTACATCAATCAGGGTTTAGACCAGGGCACAGTACTAGTACTGCAACCACATCAGTTCTAAATGATATTGTCAATGCTTTTGGATGCTAATATGCATTTTGCTGCCCTTGTTATAGATTTGTCAAAAGCTTTTGATACAGTTGATTATTCTATCTTATTGAGTAAGTTGTCTGTGTTAGGCCTTGGCACTGATGCCTGTTTGTGGTTTCAGAATGATCTTAGTGACAGAACCCAAGCTATTATGATAGACAGGGTTAAATCCACATTTCTTGAAGTACTTAAAGGGGTACCCCAGGGTTCGATTGTGGGGCCATTGTTGTTCACATGGTATATAAATTACATTGGAAATACTGTTAACTTCTTTGGGCTGCAAGCCCGAAGCCGGGCACAATATGACAACAGCCACTTCAAGTGCAGGGCGCGAAATTCAAAATATATTTTTTTGAAATATTTAACTTTCACACATTAACAAGTCCAATACAGCATATGAAAGATAAACATCTTGTGAATCCAGCCAACATGTCCGATTTTTTAAATGTTTTACAGCGAAAACACCACATATATTTATGTTAGCTCACCACCAAATACAAAAAAGGACAGACATTTTTCACAGCACAGGTAGCATGCACAAAGCCAACCTAACTAACCAAGAACCAACCAAACTAACCAAGAAACAACTTCATCAGATGACAGTCTTATAACATGTTATACAATAAATCTATGTTTTGTTCGAAAAATTTGCATATTTGAGGTATAAATCAGTTTTACATTGCAGCTACCATCACAAATAGGACCGAAGCAGCCAGAGTAATTACAGACACCAACGTCAAATACCTAAATACTCATCATAAAACATTTCTGAAAAATCGATGGTTTATAGCAAATTAAAGACAAACATCTTGTGAATCGAGCCAATATTTCCGATTTTTTAAGTGTTTTACAGCGAAAACACAATATAGCATTATATTAGCTTACTACAATAGCCTACCACACTACCGCATTCATTCATCAAGGCACGTTAGCGATAGCAATAGGCACGTTAGCGATAGCGAATAAACCAGCAAAAGATATATAATTTTTGACTAATCTTGATAAGCTTCATCAGATGACAGTCCTATAACATCAGGTTATACATACACTTATGTTTTGTTCGAAAATGTGCATATTTAGAGCTGAAATCAGTGGTTATACATTGTGCTAACGTAGCATCTTTTTCCCAGAATGTGCGGATATTTTTATGGCACTCAACTATTCTGACCAAATAACTATACATAAACGTTACTAAAAAATACATGTTGTATAGGAAATGATAGATACACTAGTTCTTAATGCAATCGCCGTGTTAGAATTCTAAAAATAACTTCATTACGACATCCAGCTTAGGTATAGCGAGAGGGTACCCAAAATCTGGGCGCAAACGACTATTTCACATGTTCGACAGATATATGAAATAGCATCATAAAATGGGTCCTACTTTTGATGATCTTTCATCAGAATGTTGTACAAGGGGTCCTTTGTCGGGAACAATCGTTGTTTGGATTTAGAATGTCCTCTTCTCCAGTCAATTAGCACGGAAAGCTAGCAAAGTAGCGCGAAGCTCTCCTTCCTGAACAAAGGCACACAACGCAACACGCCTAACGTCCCGAATAAATTTCAATAATCTAATAAAACTATATTGAAAAAACATACTTTACGATGATATTGTCACATGTATCAAATAAAATCAAAGCCGGAGATATTAGTCGTCTATAACGACAGCTGTACAGAAGGCCTCCCGGGTGGCGCAGTGGTCTAGGGCACTGCATCGCAGTGCTAGCTGCGCCACCAGAGTCTCTGGGTTCGCGCCCAGGCTGGGCTGGGTTCGCGCCCAGGCTCTGTCGCAGCCGGCCGCAACCAGGAGGTCCGTGGGGCGACGCACAATTGGCATAGCGTCGTCCGGGTTAGGGAGGGTTTGGCCGGTAGGGATATCCTTGTCTCAGTATGTAAAAAAATAATAAAAAAAATAAAATGTATGCACTCTACTGTAAGTCGCTCTGGATAAGAGCGTCTGCTAAATGACTAAAATGTAAATGTAAAAATGTAAGGCAAAACCAGGTCCCTTCACGCGCTCTCCAGAAAACAGGAAACTGGTGACACATCATGCAAAGAGCTTTTATTCGACCCCAGATCAAGTTATACACTCCATTTCTTCTCTCACTGCCTGTCGACATCTAGTGGAAGACGTATGAAGTGCATGTATACTGATATATATCAAGGACATTTATAGGCAGGCCCTAGAACAGAGCATCGATTTCAGATTTTCCACTTCCTGTCAGGAAGTTTGCTGCAAAATGAGTTCTGTTTTACTCACAGATATAATTCAAACGGTTTTAGAAACTAGAGAGTGTTTTCTATCCAATAGTAATAATAATATGCATATTGTACGAGCAAGAATTGAGTACGAGGCCGTTTGAAATGGGCACCTTTTATCCGGCTACTCAATACTGCCCCTGCAGCCCAAACAGGTTAACACCTGTAACATTCATCTCTATGCAGATGACACAGATATTTATTCAGTGCGACGGGCCATTTGTGACCTTTCAGTGTGATTTTGACTCAATCCAAAAATCACTTACTGATGTTAAATTAGTGTTAAATGCAAATAAAAGCAAGTTTATGCTGTTCTCTAGGTCTTGACACTGAGGACTTGCGTATTTACACTCCAAATGGAGCCCAAATTGAGCAACTTTCTCACTATAAGTACTTGGGTATTGTCACGATCGTCGTATGAATCGGACCAAGGTGCAGCGTGGTATGCGTACATTCTTCTTTATTTAAGAATGAACACTGAACAAACAAACAAAATAACAAAACGTGAGGCTAATATGAGTAGTGCAGACAGGCAACTAAACATAGAACAACAACCCACAAACAGCAAAGGGAAAATGGCTACCTAAATATGATCCCCAATCAGAGACAACGATAAACAGCTGCCTCTGATTGGGAACCATATCAGGCCACCATAGACATACAAATCACCTAGACCTACAAAAACGCTAGACATACAAAAAAGCCTAGACAATACAAAAACTAACGTACCCACCCTAGTCACACCCTGACCTAACCAAAATATAAAGAAAACAAAGAAATCTCGGGTCAGGGCGTGACAGGTATCTGGATGATGACAAGATGTTTTTTGAAACACACATTGAAAACTTGACAAAGGAGATGAGATCTATGATTGTTTTTTATCTAGAAATAAATCCAGCCTCTTTTTTGAAAATAGAAGGACGATTGTTCAAACAACACTTCTCCCTGTAATAGACTATGGTGACATTATTTATATGCATGTGGCAGCCTCTGTTTTGAAACCATGGGACTCAGTATTCCATTCAGCAATACGTTTTATCACTGTGGATGGTTTTAAGACTCATTGTATTCTTTGCGAACATGTGGGATGGACCTCTCTGTCTGTAAGAAGAGCTGCGCTTTCTTTCATTTAATTACAAAGCGGTCTTGCAGAAACTTTCTCTGTACATTACTTCATTGATTAATATTAGACGTACAAATTACCAAACCCGTTCTCAGGAATGGATAACTCTGGAGATCCCACAGAATTGGGAATTGGGAAAATCTGCTTTTAGTTTTTTTGCTCCTTGTGTATGCATAATTCCTTGTAATTAGATATTCTGGTGCTTTTCTAGCATTTTACATTATTGATTGGAGACTTGTGTTACAGAATAGGATTGCTTTTCTTAAATATATTTAATGTTGTGTATTATGTGTTTTATTATAGTGTTTTATTGATGTATTGGGTTTTTATTTGTAAACGTATACAGGGCTCTCTTGTAAAAATAGTTTTATCTCAATGTGACTCACTGTTTAAATTAATGTTAATAAAAATGTAACACGTGAAATTGTAAATAATGTTCCTATAGATACTAAACATGCCTCTGTTGACTGGAAACGTTATTTTAGTGAAACCGCATAGTTTCGATTTGGTTAATCAAGGACACCAGGCTCTGGAAGCTTCCGCAACGAGCCGTCTGTAAACAAGGGCTTGTTGTGGGACGAAGCAAAGTACGCAACAGGACTACAAATGATCTCATTCACAAATCAGGAGTGTCCCTGACGTCAGAGCTTGTAAGAAAGGTCCCTCTTTAAATAAAGCCAGTCTTTGTGGATCAGGTATAATCCAGACATTTTGACATGTTAAAATGTGCATTTTTACATTGAATTCATGGCTTATACATTGGATTGTTCCATGAGTGATTCATTTCCATTTCCACCCCTGGGTATAATATAATCATGGTGCAAGCTCACTTCATCAAGCTTTGTTTTATGCATTGGAAATCAATAGTACACTCCAAATAACTTGGTTTGAGCACGATGGTAGCAACATCAAGAATCTGGGTTTAGTTTTGTTATGCATTACATTTCTTGGGATAAATTACTGCTAATTAAATGACCATAGCTACATCCCAAATGGCACCCTATATAGTGCACTACCTTTGACCAGGGCCCATAGGGTGCAGAAGTGTTACAGCGATAAAATAGCTAATGAATGCGTAACCTCATCACCAGGCTTTGAGAGGAAGTGTGTGGTGTTTGAGTAACGGGTGAGTGACTGCAACATCAAAAATCACCAGTCAGTCGTCAATGAATCACATTTATTTATAAAGCCCTATTTACAGCCGCCGAGGTCTCAAAGTGCTGTACAGAAACCCAGCTTAAAACCCCAAACAGCAAGCAATGCAGATGTAGAAGCACTGTGGCTAGGAAAAACTCCCTAGGAAGGCAGAACCTAGGAAGAAACCTAGAGAGGAACCAGGCTCTGAGGGGTGGCCAGTCCCCTTCTGGCTGTGACGGGTGGAGATTATAACAGTACATGGCCAAGATGTTCAAACGTTCATAGATGACCAGCAGGGCCAAATAATAATAATCACAGTGGTTGTAGAGGGTGCAACCGGACAGCACCTCAGGAGTAAATGTCAGTTGGCTTTTCATAGCCGATCATTCAGAGTTAGAGACAGCAGGTGCGGTAGAATGAGAGTCCAAAACAGCAGGTCCGGGACAAGGTAGCACGTCCGGTGAACAGGTCAGGGTTCCATAGCCGCAGGCAGAACAGTTGAAACTGGAGCAGCAGCACGACCAGGTGGACTGGGGACAGCAAGGAGTCATCAGGCCAGGTAGTCCTGAGGCATGGTCCTAGTGCTTAGGTCCTCCGAGAGAAGGAGAAAGAGAGAAAAAGAGAGCGAGAATTAGGGGGAGCATAGTTAAATTCCACATCTTAGCTCAGCTATTGGAGTTAGGGTTGAGCCGGGATGTGGACTAGATGTAAGGGTTATGGGTTGAGCCAAGATGAAGTGAGGGTTAGGGGCAGGGTTGAGGTTTGAGCCGGGATGTGGACTAGATGTAAGGGTTATGGGTTGAGCCAAGATGAAGTGAGGGTTAGGGGCAGGGTTAGAGTCTGGCATGAGCCTGGAGTTGACATGAAGCTAGAGTTTGGTTATGGTTATGTTTGAGCTGGGAGTGGACATGAAGCTAGAGTTAGGGTTATGGTTAGGGTTGACCTGGGAGTGGACATGCAGCTAGAGTTAGGGTTTGGTTAGGGTTGAGCTGGGAGTGGACATGAAGCTAGAGTTTGGTTATGGTTATGTTTGAGCTGGGAGTGGACATGAAGCTAGAGTTAGGGTTATGGTTAGGGTTGAGCTGGGAGTGGACATGCAGCTAGAGTTAGGGTTTGGTTAGGGTTGAGCTGGGAGTGGACATGCAGCTAGAGTTAGGGTTATGGTTAGGGTTGAGCTGGGAGTGGACATGAAGCTAGAGTTAGGGTTTGGTTAGGGTTGAGCTGGGAGTGGACATGAAGCTAGAGTTAGGGTTTGGTTAGGGTTGAGCTGGGAGTGGACATGAAGCTAGAGTTAGGGTTTGGTTAGGGTTGAGCTGGGAGTGGACATGAAGCTAGAGTTAGGGTTTGGTTAGGGTTGAGCTGGGAGTGGACATGAAGCTAGAGTTAGGGTTTGGTTAGGGTTGAGCTGGGAGTGGACATGCAGCTAGAGTTAGGGTTTGGTTAGGGTTGAGCTGGGAGTGGACATGCAGCTAGAGTTTGGGTTTGGTTAGGGTTGAGCTGGGAGTGGACATGCAGCTAGAGTTAGGGTTATGGTTAGGGTTGAGCTGGGAGTGGACATGAAGCTAGAGTTAGGGTTATGGTTAGGGTTGAGCTGGGAGTGGACATGCAGCTAGAGTTTGGTTATGGTTAGGGTTGAGCTGGGTGTGGACATGCAGCTAGAGTTAGGGTTTGGTTAGGGTTGAGCTGGGAGTGGACATGAAGCTAGAGTTTGGTTATGGTTAGGGTTGAGCTGGGAGTGGACATGTAGCTAGAGTTAGGGTTATGGTTATGTTTGAGCTGGGAGTGGACATGAAGCTAGAGTTTGGTTATGGTTAGGGTTGAGCTGGGAGTGGACATGCAGCTAGAGTTAGGGTTTGGTTAGGGTTGAGCTGGGAGTGGACATGCAGCTAGAGTTAGGGTTTGGTTAGGGTTGAGCTGGGAGTGGACATGCAGCTAGAGTTAGGGTTTGGTTAGGGTTGAGCTGGGAGTGGACATGAAGCTAGAGATAGGGTTTGGTTAGGGTTGAGCTGGGAGTGGACATGCAGCTAGAGTTAGGGTTTGGTTAGGGTTGAGCTGGGAGTGGACATGCAGCTAGAGTTTGGTTATGGTTACGGTTGAGCTGGGAGTGGACATGAAGCTAGAGTTAGGGTTTGGTTATGGTTGAGCTGGGAGTGGACATGCAGCTAGAGTTAGGGTTATGGTTAGGGTTGAGCTGGGAGTGGACATGCAGCTAGAGTTAGGGTTTGGTTAGGGTTGAGCTGGGAGTGGACATGCAGCTAGAGTTAGGGTTGAGCTGGGAGTGGACATGCAGCTAGAGTTAGGGTTTGGTTAGGGTTGAGCTGGGAGTGGACATGAAGCTACAGTTAGGGTTATGGTTAGGGTTGAGCTGGGAGTGGACATGCAGCTAGAGTTAGGGTTATGGTTAGGGTTGAGCTGGGAGTGGACATGTAGCTAGAGTTTGGTTATGGTTAGGGTTGAGCTGGGAGTGGACATGAAGCTAGAGTTAGGGTTTGGTTAGGGTTGAGCTGGGAGTGGACATGCAGCTAGAGTTAGGGTTTGGTTAGGGTTGAGCTGGGAGTGGACATGCAGCTAGAGTTAGGGTTATGGTTAGGGTTGAGCTGGGAGTGGACATGCAGCTAGAGTTAGGGTTATGGTTAGGGTTGAGCTGGGAGTGGACATGCAGCTAGAGTTAGGGTTTGGTTAGGGTTGAGCTGGGAGTGGACATGCAGCTAGAGTTAGGGTTTGGTTAGGGTTGAGCTGGGAGTGGACATGAAGCTAGAGTTAGGGTTTGGTTAGGGTTGAGCTGGGAGTGGACATGAAGCTAGAGTTAGGGTTTGGTTATGGTTGAGCTGGGAGTGGACATGTAGCTAGATTTAGGGTTATGGTTAGGGTTGAGCTGGGAGTGGACATGCAGCTAGAGTTAGGGTTATGGTTAGGGTTGAGCTGGGAGTGGACATGCAGCTAGAGTTAGGGTTTGGTTAGGGTTGAGCTGGGAGTGGACATGAAGCTAGAGTTAGGGTTATGGTTAGGGTTGAGCTGGGAGTGGACATGCAGCTAGAGTTAGGGTTTGGTTAGGGTTGAGCTGGGAGTGGACATGAAGCTAGAGTTTGGTTATGGTTATGTTTGAGCTGGGAGTGGACATGAAGCTAGAGTTAGGGTTTGGTTAGGGTTGAGCTGGGAGTGGACATGAAGCTAGAGTTAGGGTTTGGTTAGGGTTGAGCTGGGAGTGGACATGAAGCTAGAGTTAGGGTTTGGTTAGGGTTGAGCTGGGAGTGGACATGAAGCTAGAGTTAGGGTTATGGTTAGGGTTGAGCTGGGAGTGGACATGAAGCTAGAGTTAGGGTTTGGTTAGGGTTGAGCTGGGAGTGGACATGAAGCTAGAGTTAGGGTTATGGTTAGGGTTGAGCTGGGAGTGGACATGAAGCTAGAGTTAGGGTTATGGTTAGGGTTGAGCTGGGAGTGGACATGAAGCTAGAGTTAGGGTTATGGTTAGGGTTGAGCTGGGAGTGGACATGAAGCTAGAGTTAGGGTTATGGTTAGGGTTGAGCTGGGAGTGGACATGAAGCTAGAGTTAGGGTTTGGTTAGGGTTGAGCTGGGAGTGGACATGCAGCTAGAGTTAGGGTTTGGTTAGGGTTGAGCTGGGAGTGGACATGAAGCTAGAGTTAGGGTTTGGTTAGGGTTGAGCTGGGAGTGGACATGAAGCTAGAGTTAGGGTTTGGTTAGGGTTGAGCTGGGAGTGGACATGAAGCTAGAGTTAGGGTTATGGTTAGGGTTGAGCTGGGAGTGGACATGAAGCTAGAGTTAGGGTTTGGTTAGGGTTGAGCTGGGAGTGGACATGAAGCTAGAGTTAGGGTTATGGTTAGGGTTGAGCTGGGAGTGGACATGAAGCTAGAGTTAGGGTTATGGTTAGGGTTGAGCTGGGAGTGGACATGAAGCTAGAGTTAGGGTTATGGTTAGGGTTGAGCTGGGAGTGGACATGAAGCTAGAGTTAGGGTTATGGTTAGGGTTGAGCTGGGAGTGGACATGAAGCTAGAGTTAGGGTTTGGTTAGGGTTGAGCTGGGAGTGGACATGCAGCTAGAGTTAGGGTTTGGTTAGGGTTGAGCTGGGAGTGGACATGAAGCTAGAGTTAGGGTTTGGTTATGGTTGAGCTGGGAGTGGACATGCAGCTAGAGTTAGGGTTTCGTTAGGGTTGAGCTGGGAGTGGACATGAAGCTAGAGTTTGGTTATGGTTAGGGTTGAGCTGGGAGTGGACATGAAGCTAGAGTTAGGGTTTGGTTAGGGTTGAGCTGGGAGTGGACATGAAGCTAGAGTTAGGGTTTGGTTATGGTTGAGCTGGGAGTGGACATGAAGCTAGATTTTGGTTATGGTTCTCAATCCTAGACATAGCCCTAACCTTAATCAAATCAACAATTATTTAATTTGCCCTTCCCCCCGCCACATGGCAAAAATAAATGCCTCTCTAGATGCCTGACCTGGAGTTAATGTGCTTTTGAGTGACATTGGCAGAACTGTTGAGGCTAGAAAGCGAGGGGAGAATCAAAAGACAGACAAATGAGAGAGGAGGCATATGGAGGGAGATGAGAGGAAGGGTTGAGAGGAAAGGGAGGCAGGGAAAGAAAGAAGGAGGGAGAGAAAAGGAGGAGAAGGGGGAGAGTGAGGGAGAGAGAGAAGGAGGGAGATAAAGAGAAGGGGAGAGGTTGGAGGGGTTAAAGAACGGGAGGGAGAGAGAAGAGAATGAGGGGGATAAAGGAGGTATAGAGACAGTCATGAGATAAATGAGAAAAATGTCAAACCAACATCTATTCCCATTGAATGAAATCTATTGAGAAAAACATCAACCCTGTGACACTAATCGTTTCCTACTGACTGCAATGTATTGAGAAAAATGTTAACCATGCGACACTCCTCTTTTCCTATTTACTGCAATGTACAGTATTGAGAAAAACATCAACCCTGTGACACTCATATTTTCCCATTGACTGCAATCTATTGAGGAAAATGTCAGCTACTGTGACATTACTATTTTGCAAAAACCTGCCAGATGACATTTTCCTATGATATCGTGTTGTGAATCTGTTTAATTTTTAATTGGGGGATTCTCAATAATCATTTCCACGATAACACATTGGTAGTAGTCAGTTAATAATATCAAAGCTTTGTTAAAACCCTGAATGGGCGACCAAAGGGCAGCTGTAGATAGATAAATTCTCCAGTAAGAGGTGCTGCCTAGTGGCTGGTCACCAGCATATAGATTCTGGCATATAAGATCTGACATTGTTTCAAAGGTACAAATAATACATTTTTTATTCATGGTTTGTCTATGGTTATCATGATGACATAATCCTGTGGTTGAAATTCACCCTCAAAACAACAGTTTGTTGATGACTTTTTTTAAATTCAATGTATTTAAACATAGATTCCAGGTCACAATACCTTGACAAATTACTTTGAATTAAGTTGATTCAACAAGTTTGTGCCCAATGGAAAGACAAACATCTCAGCAGAGACAGGCTAATTACTGATGCCAATCTAGATTTATGACTCTCTCTCTCTCTCAGGCTAGCTAGAGATCTTATCTCAAAGGCAAAACATCAAGTCCCAGCACGGCCCTATTCTGGTGTGTCAGAACTGATTTAATCGACAGGCTCAGCCCGACTTCATTTTCCGTCTCCCAGATCTAAGCGGAGACTGCCAATGTCTTGCCAGAATCCCCCCAGAAGTGGCCCTATGCAAATTTGTATTAATATTACCCATGCACCCCCCTGATAGTTTTCAATTAAGTTGCATTATACTATATAAAAATACAAACAACTGTAACAACCTTAAACAATGAACAACTAGACATGGAGTCGTTCATTATCATGCTGAAACATGAGGTGATGGCAATGGATGAATGGCACGACAATGGGCCTCAGGATTTCATCACGGTATCTCTTTGCATTCAAATTGCCATCGATAAAATGCAATTGTGTTCGTTGTCCGTAGCTTTTGCCTGTCAATACCATAACGCCACTGCCACCAAGGGGCACTCTGTTCACAACGTTGGCATCAGCAAACCGCTCACCCACACAACGCCATACACGTGGTCTGCGGTTATGAGGCCAGTTGGACGTACTGCCAATGTCTAATGAACATTAATTTCAGCTCAGGTGGACATTCCTGCAGTCAACATGTCAATTGCATGCTCCCTCAAAACGTTAGACATCTGTGACATTGTGTTGTGTAACAAAACTGAACATTTTAGAGTGCCCTTTTATTGTCCCCAGCACAAGGTGCACCTGTGTAACAATCAGGCTGTTTAATCAGGCTTTTGATAATCCATCCACCTTACAGGTGTGGCTTATCTTGGCAAATGAGAAATGCTCACTAACAGGGATGTACACAAATCTGTGCACAAATTCTGAGAGAAATAAGCTTTTTGTGCATATGGAACATTTCTGGGACCAACACTTTATATGTTGTGTTAATATTTTTGTTCACTGTACATTACTTCCCAAGCAAAGTACATTTTTTGTTGTAGCTCAGCCTCTGAATGTCAAAGAAGTATTCCCGGGTCACTCGATTACTCCGTGCAGGCAAGCAGTTCCTTCTCCATACACTCTGCTCATGGTGGCTCTGAGTGTGTGTTTCTATAGCAACGGCTTCACTTGGGCTGCTCTGCTCAATGAAGAGATATAGTATGAAAGAGCAGTTAGCTAGTAACTTCTTTATCACTCTAAACTCAGCCAAAACTCAAGGAACCTTATTATTTTATCTGAAATAATCTCTCGTCTTAAATTTGATGAGGTTGAAACACTTCTGACACGATGTTATGATCTTAGTCAGATAAACTAAGCAAAAAAAGAAATGTCCCTTTTTCAGGACCCTGTCTCTCAAAGATAATTCGTAAAAATCCAAATAACTTCACAGATCTTCATTGTAAAGGGTTTAAACACGGTTTCCAATGCTTGTTCAATGAATCATTAACAATTAATGAACATGAACCTGTGGGGCGGTCATTAAGACACTAACAGCTTACAGACGGTAGGCAATTAAGGTCACAATTATGAAAACGTAGGACACTAAAGAGGCCTTTCCACTGACTCTGAAAAACATCCGAACATCACACCTGCGGGACAGGTATAGGATGGCAACAACAACTGCCCAAGTTACACCAGGAACGCACAATCCCTCCATCAGTGCTCAGACTGTTCGCAATAGACTGAGAGAGGCTGGACTGAGGGCTTGTAGGCCTGTTGTAAAATAGGTCCTCAACAGACATCACCGGCAACAACGTCGCCTATGGGCACAAACCCACCATCGCTGGACCAGACAAGATGGCGGCCTTCTGGTGGCCGCCTTCTGGTGGCGGCCTTCTCCCTCTCCTGTGGGAGAGAGCGAAACCGAGAGAAAGAGGCAGGGGTGGTGTATGATTTCAGAAAGCATAGCAGTCGTCATCTGAGCTCTCAGCAATAGGACTTCTATTTTCATCTGAGTTCTCATCTACATCAGAGTCATCAAAAATATCCCCTTCTCCCAGAATCAGATTGTGGTAGGTATTCCTGGTGTTGACTTGGTCTTGTGTCAGTTCACTCAATCTTCTCTTCAGGTGGCAGAGAAGGCCATTCCTCCCTCCCTCTGACAACTCCAGTCCACTGCACGTAAAGCAGGAAATAATTTACAATTCCACTACACAAAATAGTGTGGAGGGTAGTTCAGTCCAAATGTAGTATAAACCTCAACTTCCTCTGAACTTGCAGCTGCTGGGACAGTGCCTCCAGAGTTCCTGTGGCTCTTTGTAGGCTCCCCAAGTGGCTCTTCATCTCCTGCAGTCTGTTCACCAACATCAGTCTGTCCAAGATTGTATCTTTGATGGCAAGATGACTGCTGCCTGTGAGATGTAAACTCACAGAGGTATATAACAGAACAACAGCAATGATTGCAGCCTACCCTGAAGGTAAAAATGTAATCACAACAGATACCTTCTGCAATCATATACTTACTGGTGCCAAGTCTCTCCCATGGCCACACAAAGTTGTCAGTATTGATCAGCTCATCCACTGTGGGGAGCCTAAACTCTGCCTGCTGCTCGTGAAGTTGAACAATGGCAGTTGTCAAGGCTGACTTGTCCTCAACAATTTTTCTCAGAATCTGATGCCTCCTCTTGATGTCGTCTGAATAAAAGGGGTGATTAGACTGACTGTAGATTCAGATATATTGCATGACTATAAGTTACAGAGCTACTATAGAGGCACAAACAAAGAGATTACAAAGAAATCAACTAATTTCTAAAGCATTTGTTGTCATGCAGGTATAACATTCTACAAGGCACGCAGAGTTGTGGTTCACAAGGTACTGTCGTGTCTTTGGCATTATTAAATTGAAGACTGTTATTTTATCAAATCACTTCTCTGTAATTATTATTACGTGATTAAACGAATCATGTAAATGTAATTAACTAGGAAGTCGGGGCACCAAGGAAAACTTTCAGATTACAAAGTTATAATTTTTTATTATCTGATCAATTAGTCTTCTAATTAATGAATTATTCTTTACCTCACGTTACTCTCATTCCAAACGTCAAAAGTTGTTGGTTATCTGCACAAACCCAGCCTTCACTATGAATCATCCATACATCAATTGTCTTAATCATTTATTTATTAACGAACTAAATAATCACAGAAATGCATAACAAACAAACAGTAGATATGGTTACAAGGAAATGATAGGGGAGGTTCCCTAGTGGGCTATGCCGGTATGACGGCTTGGTAGACAAAGGGAAGTGGGTGTGGACTGAGAAGGGCGCGAAAGACAAAAGTCACAACACAGTTGATAATTATAGTGTTTGAAATGCTAATCCTTTACACATGAACGCTCACTCATTCGGGAATAATTGTAATCAATATATACAGTTGTGGCCAAAAGTTTTGAGAATGACACAAATATAAATTTTCGCAAAGTTTGCTGCTTCAGTGTCTTTGGATATTTTTGTCAGATGTTACTATGGAATACTGAAGTATAATTACAAGCATTTCATAAGTGTCAAAGGCTTTTATTGACAATTACATGAAGTTGATGCAAAGAGTCAATATTTGCAGTGTTGACCCTTCTTTTTCAAGACCTCTGCAATCCGCCCTGGCATGCTGTCAATTAACTTCTGGGCCACATCCTGACTGATGGAAGCCCATTCTTGCATAATCAATGCTTGAAGTTTGTCAGAATTTGTGGGGTTTTGTTTGTCCACCCGCCTCTTGAGGATTAACCACAAGTTCTGAATGGGATTAAGGTCTGGGGAGTTACCTGGCCATGGACCCAAAATATCGATATTTTGTTCCCCGAGCTACTTAGTTATCGGTTTTGCCTTATAGCAAGGGGCTCCATCATGCTGAAAAAGGCATTGTTCATCACCAAACTGTTCCTGGATGGTTGGGGGAAGTTGCTCTCGGAGTAGGTGTTGGTACCATTCTTTATTCATGGCTGTGTTCTTAGGCAAAATTGTGAGTGAGCCCACTCCCATGGCTGAGAAGCAACCCCACACATGAATGGTCTCAGGATGCTTTACTGTTGGCATGACACAGGACTGATGGTAGCGCTCACCTCGTCTTCTCCGGACAAGCTTTTTTTCCGGGTGCCCCAAACAATCGGAAGAGGGATTCATCAGAGAAAATGACTTTACCCCAGTCCTCAGCAGTCCGATCCCTGTACCTGTTGCAGAATATCAGTCTGTCCCTGATGTTTTTCCTGGAGAGAAGTGGCTTCTTTGCTGCCCTTCTTGACACCAGGCCATCCTCCAAAAGTCTTCGCCTCACTGTGCGTGCAGATGCACTCACACCTGCCTGCTGCCATTTCTGAGCAAGCTTTGTACTGGTGGTGCCCCGATCCCGCAGCTGAATCAACTTTAGAAGACGTTCTGGTGCTTGCTGGGCGTTCTTGGGTGCCCTGAAGCCTTCTTCACAACAATTTAACCGCTCTCCTTGATGTTCTTGATGAGTCGATAAATGGTTGATTTAGGTGCAATCTTACTGGCAGCAATATCCTTGCCTGTGAAGCCCTTTTTGTGCAAAGCAATGATGACGGCACGTGTTTCCTTGCAGGTAACCATGTTTGACAGAGGAAGAACAATGATTCCAAGCACCACCCTCCTTTCGAAGCTTCCAGTCTATTACTCCAACTCAATCAGCATGACAGGGGCAGTATTGAGTAGCTTGGATGAAAGGTACACAGAGGTGCCCAGAGTAAACGGCCTGCTCCTATGTCATAGTTGCTAATATATGCATATTATTATTAGTGTTGGATAGAAAACACTCTGAAGTTTCTAAAACTGTTTGAATTATGTCTGTGAGTATAACAGAACTCATATGGCAGGCAAAAACCTGAGAAGTTCCACTTTAGATTTTTTCTGGGGGTGGCAGATTTTCAACCAAGCTCCCAATGAAATTAGATGTCAACAGTCAATATAACTTTGTCTGATGACTAATGTGAAGGGGGGCCGAAGGAGACAGGAATGAGTAATCACTGCCATGAGGTGACCACGCATTGAACAGGCGCGTTCACATGAGAGGGAGCTCCGTTCCATCGGTCAACTGAAGTCAATGTAATTCTTGCAGACTAGTAATTAGTATTGAAGAGTTGCTCTTATTCTGTCGGAATCGATAGTCTCGGAGTTTCAACAACCATTACAACCTTAGCTTATACTGAGATTCTTGTGGTCTCTACTCAAACCTTAGCTCCCTCAGCTGACCGAGGGAGGCATGGTCTGCAGGGAATTTCTTCAGGTGGGGGTTATATTTGTAACAGTAGAAAAGGGCTGTCCCATGAAGCCAGATCTATGTCTGTGCTCATGGGGGCAGGCCAATCACTTAGTTAAACTTTAAACAGAAATACAATTTTCTCACATTAACTTTTCAACATCACCTTAACATCACCATAATTTCTCAAATAGTTTCATCTTTACTCATTCATTTTATACAATAATTAGATGCAAACCGCATAACGGAGGCTCCTGTATAAACAGAGTTATGGTAATGTGGCTGTATTGGTTTTCCATGAGGTCACAACATGAAACAAAATGGACCGGTGGTAGCTTGTTTGTCCACCGACCATTTACACATTCTCCAAAACATGGATATTGTTCAGTTCTCAAGTTCTGTGATGTAGAAGAAGTTCCTTTGTTCCTTTGTTCTACTGTGAAACTTTCTCTCTCTATACTGCCTGGCCATGAGGGAGAGAGTCTCCTCCAGGAATTTACAACCTGTGATAACAGAACCTGGGTGTAAGAGGGAGAGAGGGGGAAGGCACTCGCTATACCCAAAGAGGGCCACGTCATGACAGTACTCTGCTGTTTATGGTCACGTAATCAGTTGAATGAAATATTTTTACATTAGATCAATTAATAACATAGATCATGCCTACATTTGATCATAAACATGGTCTGATGTGTATGGGTAGTGTTGCAAAGGGGTGGAAACTTTCCCAGAAATGTACAGAAATTTTCCATTGGAAGATAAGCCCGGGAATTTGGGGGACTGTCTGAGCCAAAGATGCTTTCTGGTCATTTTTAATTACAATACTGGGTGGGGTGAATATATTTTATATGACATACATGTTTTTGTGTTACCTAGTAAATAGTAGCCTACAGCAAAGTGTGTTTAAATCATTTCAAATTTGTTAACAATTTCTGCTAGTTAGTTTTTGCTACCATGTGGGTTTGTAGCTAGCTTGGGCCTGCCAACTGAGGAGTCTTAAATCACCTGTTTCCATACATGTTTCATTTTAAAACAGGGCAGGCAGGTAGCCTAGTGGTTAAAGCGTTGGGCCAGTAACTGAAGGGTTGCTAGATCGAATCCCCGAGCTGACAAGGTAAAAATCTGTCATTCCGCCCTTGAACAAGGCAGATAACCCACTGTTCCTAGGCCGTCATTGTAAATAAGAATTTGTTCTTAACTGACTTGCCTAGTTAAATACATCTTAAAAAGGAGTTGTTTGATCTAACTGCTTAACTATTTATCTGTACATGGAATTGTATTTGTTTTTCCTTTACTCATTTTTTTCTAATCTTTACAGGAAAATGCAGCAGGCACTATCTGATGTGTGGAGATATTTCACTGCAGCTAATGTGAAAGGAAAAGCTGTGTACATTTGCAATTACTCTGAGAAATCATATGTGAAGAATGCAACAAAGATGCAGAATCATCTGGCCAAGTGCATAAAGTTCCCTCAGCGCTCACAACAAGCAACCTCTGACAAAAGTCCCTCTACTTCTATTTGAGGTGAAAATTATGAATCAGACACCTTATCGATAGCAACAGCTCATGGTCCTCCTGGAATCAGACATTTTTTTGACTGAATGGAGGAACGTAGTCAGAGAAATGCTGATGAATGTTTTGCTCGAGCTGTGTATGCAACTGATTCACCTCTGATGCTCACAGGTAGTGTGTATTGGAAGAGATTTCTGAATGTTCTTCACCCAGCATACACACTCCAACCAGACATGCTTTATCTACTATTTTGCTGGATGCAGAGTTCAACAGTTCAAGTGAAGGTCAAGCAAATCATAGAGAAAGCAGACTGTATAGCAATCATCTCTGATGGGTGGTCGAATGTTCGTGGGCAAGGAATAATTAACCATATCATCTCCACCCCTCAACCAGTATTCTACAAGAGCACAGACACAAGGGACAACAGACCCACCGGTCTCTACATTGCAGATGAGCTGAAGGCAGTCATCAATGACCTTGCACCACAGAAGATATTTGTACTGGTGACAGACAATGCTGCGAACATGAAGGCTGCTCGGTCTAAAGTGGAGGAGTCCTACCCTCACATCACACCCATTGACTGTGCTGCTCCTGCATTGAATCTGCTCCTCAAGGACATTGTGGCACTGAAAACAATGGATACACTCTTCAAGAGAGCCAAGGAAATGGTTAGGTATGTGAAGGGTCATCAAGTTATAGCAGCAAATCTACCTCACCAAGCAAAGTGAGAAGAATAAGAGCACCACATTGAAGCTGCCCAGCAACACCCATTGGGGTGGTGTTGTCATCATGTTTGACAGTCTCCTGGAGGGGAAGGAGTCTCTCCAAGAAATGGCCATATCACAGTCTGCCGATATGGACAGCCCCATCAAGAGGATCCTCATTTCAAGGTCCTGGAGTGGCCTAGCCAGTCTCCAGATCTCAACCCCATAGAAAATCTTTGGAGGGAGTTGAAAGTCCGTTTTGCCCAGCAACAGCCCCAAAACATCACTGCTCTAGAGGAGATCTGCATGGAGGAATGGGCCAAAATACCAGCAACAGTGTGTGAAAACCTTGTGAAGACTTACAGAAAACGTTTGACCTCTGTCATTGCCAACAAAGGGTATATAACAAAGTATTGAGATAAACTTTTGTTATTGACCAAATACTTATTTTCCACCATAATTTGCAAATAAATTCATTAAAAATCCTACAATGTGATTTTCTGGATTTTTTTTTCTCATTTTGTCTGTCATAGTTGAAGTGTACCTATGATGAAAATTACAGGCCTCTCTCATCTTTTTAAGTGGGAGAACTTGCACAATTGGTGGCTGACTAAATACTTTTTTGCCCCACTGTACTTAGGTTGGAGTCATTAAAACTTGTTTTTCAACCACTCCACAAATTTCTTGTTAACAAACTATAGTTTTGGCAAGTCGGTTAGGACATCTACTTTGTGCATGACACAAGTCATTTTTCCAACAATTCTTTACAGACAGGTTATTTCACTTATAATTCACTGTATCACAATTCCAGTGGGTCAGACGTTTACATACAAAGTTGACTGTGCCTTTAAACAGCTTAGAAAATTCCAGAAAATTATGTCATGGCTTTAGAAGCTTCTGATAGGCTAATTGATATCATTTGAGTCAATTTGAGGTGTACCTGTGGATGAATTTCAAGGCCTACCTTCAAACTCAGTGCCTCTTGCTTGACATCATGGGAAATTCAAAAGAAATCAGCCAAGACCTCATGATTTTTTTTTGTATATCTCCACAAGTCTGATTCATCCTTGGGAGCAATTTCCAAACGCCTGAAGGTACCACGTTCATCTGTATAAACAATAGTACGCAAGTATAAACACCATGGGACCACGCAGCCGTCATACCGCTCAGGAAGGAGACAGATTCTGTCTCCTAGAGATGAACGTACTTTGGTGCGAAAAGTGAATATCGATCCCAGAACAACAGCAAAGGACCTTGTGAAGATGCTGGAGGAAACAAGTACAAAAGTATCTATACCCACAGTAAAACGAGTCCTATATCAACATAACCTGAAAGGCCGCTCAGCAAGGAAGAAGCCACCGCTCCAAAACCGCCTTAAAAAAGCCAGACTACTGTTTGCAACTGCACATGGGGACAAAGATCGTTCTTTTTGGAGAAATGTCCTCTGGTCTGATTAAACAAAAATAGAACTGTTTGGCCATAATGACCCCTGTTGTGTTTGGAGAAAGGGGAGAAAGGGGGAGGCTTGCAAGCCGAAGAACACTGTCCCAACCGTGAAGCACGGGTGTGGCAGCATCATGTTGTGGGGGTGCTTTGCTGCAGGAGGGACTGGTGCACTTCACAAAATAAATGGCATCATGAGGAGGGAAATGATGTGGATATATGGAAGCAACATCTCAAGACATCAGTCAGGTAGCGCACGGATCCTCTTGGCGCACGGATCCCTTTAGCGGGATCATTTTCATCAACAACCGCTGAATTGCAGAGCGCCAAATGTTTTAAAAATTACAACAACAAAAAATAATTTCATGAAATCACAAGTGCAATATAGCAAAACACAGTTTAGCTTGTTGTTAATCCACCTGTCGTGTCAGATTTTGAAAATATGATTTACAGTGAAAGCAATCCAAGCGTTTGTGTGAGTTTATCGATCACTAGACAAAACATTACAAACACCTAGCAGCAATGTAGATTGGTCACGAAAGTCAGAAAAGCAATAAAATGAATTGCTTACCTTTGATGATCTTTGGATGTTTGCACTCCCGAGACTCCCAGTTACACAATAAATGTTCCTTTTGTTCGATAAAGATTATTTTTATATCAAAAAAACATCATTTGTTTGGCGCGTTATGTTCAGAAATCCACAGGCAGGTCATGAAGGGCAGACGAAAATTCCAAATAGTATCCGTAAAGTTCGTAGAAACATGTCAAACGTTTTCATAATCAATCCTCAGGTTGTTTTTAACATAAATAATCGATAATATTTCAACTGGACGGTAAACTATTCAATAGAATAGAGAAAGAAAATGTTGAGCTAGCACTTTCGCGCACAAGAACTAATCAAAGGACACTTGGCTATCCACTGACGCGATTTGATAAATCTCGCTCATTTTTCAGAATAAAAGCTTGAAACTATGTCTAAAGCCTGTTCACAACCTCTGGAAGCCATTGGAAAAGGAATCTGGTTGATATCCCTTTAAATGGAGGATAGGCAGGCAATGGAACAGGGATTTTTCAAAATAAGAGGCACTTCCGGGTTGGATTTCCTCAGGTTTTCGCCTGCAAAATCAGTTCTGTTATACTCACAGACAATATTTTGACAGTTTTGGAAACTTTAGAGTGTTTTCTATCCTAATCCGTCAATTATATGCATATTCTAGCATCTGGGCCTGAGAAATAGGCCGTTTACATTAGGAACGTTATTTTTCCAAACATAAAAATTCTGCCTCCTAGCGTCAAGAAGTTAAAGCTTGGTCGCAAATGGGTCTTCCAAATGGACAATGACCCCAAGCATACTTCCAAAGTTATGGCTTAAGGACAACAAAGCCAAGGTATTGGAGTGGCCATCACAAAGCCCTGACCTCAATCCCATAGAGAATTTGTGGGCAGAACTGAAAAAGTGTGTGCGAGCAAGGAGGCCTACAAACCTGACTCAGTTACACCAGCTCTGTCAGGAGGAATGGGCCAAAAGTTACCCAACTTATTGTGGAAGGCTACCCAAAACGTTTGACCCATGTTAAACAATTTAAAGGCAATGCTACGAAATACTAATTGAGTGTATGTAAACTTCTGACCCACTGGGAATGTGATGAAAGAAATAAAAGCTGAAAGAAATAATTCTCTCTACTATTATTCTGACATTTCACATTTTTTAAATAAAGTGGTGATCCTAACTGACCTAAGACAGGGAATTTTTACTAGGATTAAATGTCAGGAATTGTGAAAACTGAGTTTAAATGTATTTGGTTAAGGTGTGTGTAAACTTCCGACTTCAACTGTATATTCCTGTTAATTCCCATATATTCCCGTTAATTCCTACGGAAGGTTTCCACCTCTGAATATTCCCCAGAATGTGTAACCCTCTGTATGAGTAATGCATTTTCTTTCACAAATGAGTTTTACCGCTTGATTAATCATGTGTTTGAGGTCATATTGTTGTTGGGCCTTACCTGTCAACGGTAGAGGTAGTGTTTCCTCTGTTTCACACTGAGGTAAAGACCTGTCTGCCCTGTCTGACTATCCTGTCTAATGGTAGAGGTAGTGTTTCCTCTGTTTCACACTGAGGTAAAGACCTGTCTACCCTGTCTGACTATCCTGTCTAATGGTTAGAGGTAGTGTTTCCTCTGTTTCACACTGAGGTAAAGACCTGTCTACCCTGTCTGACTATCCTGTCTAATGGTTAGAGGTAGTGTTTCCTCTGTTCCACACTGAGGTAAAGCCCCTCAATCTTCTTCTGGAGATGCCCTGTCTGACTATCCTGAAGTGTGGCTGTCAAACATAGGGCAAGTTACAAACATTACTCCACTGACATCAATGCAATTATGAAGTTGAGAGACAGAGAAATATTTACTTTTCTACCTGTTTGATTCTGGCTTGAAATATATTTATTCCTGTCATCATCTTAGAACCTATTGATTACTTTACATGTATAAGAAATGTATATGTTAGGGGTCAATGAAGGGTGAATAAGAACTTTGTGTATAGAAAGTTATTGAGTGAGACAAGGGGAAGTGCAGAAAGTTCATATTCTGTTCAAAAGAGTATTCATATTTCTAAAGGAAGGAGGCAAAGGGTAGCAGTCTGGTTTCAGTTCCTGATAAGGCAGGCCAGCTGCTGTGGAACTAGGACAATGAGGGATGTGGAACTCAACTCAAGATAAGTCAACCGTTGAAGAGAGAAGACACTGCTGGGAGGGGGGCCATAGGGGCCTTTCCCATACACACACACTTCCACGCCCATGAGGGTCCTAGACTTAGGCAGGCCATGACAATGCCAGTTAGAGGAACAGACTGAGTTTCTGCCTAACAACAGAGAAGGAGTATTTATCTTAGACATGCAAGGTGGCAACTTTTTCTGGTTGTCCGTTTCAGTTTTTGCTCTATTTGTTCAGAACCTAACATACCTTCAGACCACTGCTGCACATCAGCAACCTACTCCTGAAGCAAAACGTCATTGATATCCAGCTCTGCCCGCTTTTCTTTAAGGAGGCTGGTCACGTGCTTCAGTCTTTTGACATTCAGAAAAAATACAATTCAATTAAGGAATAACATAGGTGAAGGATTTCATTTTTCAAGTGAATCACACTAAAAGATTTTACTTTAATGTATACAATCATTTTGATGTTTTCCTACATCAAGATGACTAATACAATTATAAAAAGCTGAGCCAGGAATGCAGACAGAAGATCACGTATAAATAGATAGACAAGAATGAGAAAGCAGAAACAGGTTAACCTGTTGAGGACAGAGGGCGCTGTTTTCACTTTGGGGGAAAATCGTGCCCAATTTAAACGGCCTCGTACTCAATTCTTGCTCGTACAATATGCATATTATTATTACTATTGGATAGAAAACACTCTCTAGTTTCTAAAACCGTTTGAATTATATCTGTGAGTAAAACAGAACTCCTTTGGCAGCAAACTTCCTGACAGGAAGTGGAAAATCTGAAATCGATGCACTCTTCTAGGGGCTGCCTATTAAAGTCCTTGTTATTTATTAGTTTAGATGCACTTCATACGTCTTCCACTAGATGTCGACAAGCAGTGAGAGAAGAAATGAACTGTGTAACTTGATCTGGACTCGAATCATAGCTCTTGGCATGACGTGTCACCAGTTTCCTGTTTTCTGGAGAGCGCGAGGCGGTACTTGGATTTGCCTTCTGATAAGCTGCCGTTATGGACGACTAATATCTCCGGCTTTGATTTTATTTGATACATGTGACAATATCATCGTAAAGTATGTTTTTTCAATATAGTTTAATCAGATTATTGAAATTTTTTCGGGAGTTTTGCTGTGTTCCGTTCTCTTCCGTTTGTTGACATGGAGAGATTCGCGCCACTTGGCAAGTGTGCTTGCTAAATCGAGAGGGAAAAAGGCCGTTCTAAATCCAAACAACGATTGTTCCCGACAAAGGACCCCTTGTACAACATTCTGATGAAAGATCAGCAAAAGTAGGACCCATTTTATGATGCTATTTCATATATCTGTCGAACATGTTGTGCTAGTCGTTTGCGCCCAGCTTTTGGGTACTCTCTCACTATACCTAAGCTGGATGTCGTAATGAAGTTATTTTTAGAATTCTAACACGGCGATTGCATTAAGAACTAGTGTATCTATCATTTCCTATACAACATGTATTTTTTTGTTATGTTTATGAATAGTCATTTGGTCAGAATATGTGTGTCAGAAAAAGTGTCAGAAAAATAACCGGACGTTGTGGGAAAAAGTAGCTACGTTAGCACAATGTATAACCACTGATTTCAGCTCTAAATATGCACATTTTCGAACAAAACATAAGTGTATGTATAACCTGATGTTATAGGACTGTCATCTGATGAAGCATATCAAGGTTAGTCAAAAATTATATATCTTTTGCTGGTTTGTCACGATCGCTAACTTTTACTACTGGTAAATGGCTTGTGTTTCTGGCTATTGTGGTAAGCTAATATAACGCTATATTGTGTTTTCGCTGTAAAACACTTAAGAAATCGGAAATATTGTCTGGAATCACAAGATGCCTGTCTTTCATTTGCTGTACACTATGTATTTTTCAGAAATGTTTTATGATGAGTATTTAGGTATTTGACGTTGGTGTCTGTAATTATTATGGCTGCTTTCGGTGCAATTTCTGATTGTAGCTGCAATGTAAACTATGATTTATACCTGAAATATGCAAATTTTTCGAACAAAACATAGATTTATTGAATAACATGTTATAAGACTGTCATCTGATGAAGTTGTTTGTTGGTTAGTTTGGTTGGTTCTTGGTTAGTTAGGTTGGCTTTGTGCATGCTACCTGTGCTGTGAAAAATGTCTGTCCTTTTTTGTATTTGGTGGTGAGCTAACATAAATATACGTGCTGTTTTCGCTGTAAAACATTTTAAAAATCGGACATGTTGGCTGGATTCACAAGATGTGTACCTTTCATTTGCTGTATTGGACTTGTTAACCTTTTGTCAATAGGGGGTGCTATTTGCACTTTGTAATAATTTCGTTCCCAAATTAAACTGCCTCGTACTCAATTCTTGCTCGTACAATATGCATATTATTATTACTATTGGATAGAAAACACTCTCTAGTTTCTAAAACCGTTTGAATTATTTATCTGAGTGAAACAGAACTCATTCTGCAGCACATTTCCTGTCAGGAAGTGAGATTTCTGAAATCGAGGTCCCTGTTCTAGGGTCAGTTTATAAGTCCCCATGTAAGCTATGGGGCTACATGCACTGCATACGCCTTCCTCTAGATGTCAGTAAGCGGTGAGAATTTGAATGGAGTGGATTGCACCATCTGGGGGACTATAAAAGCTCATGGAACGGAAGTACCGTTCTTTTCAACGGGGCGCCTGGCGCAAGAGGGACATCACAATGGCGTCCTGCAAAAGCTTTCGTTTTAGCAGTTCTATATCTCCGGTCATGTTTTTATTCGTTATAGGTGTTAAAGACATCATAAGGTAGTTAATTTAAACCGACTTATAGCAGTTTATATCAGTTTATTGCGATTTTCTGGGATTTCTTTGTGACGCGCTATCACGAGATGGACACCTCTCCAGTGGATGGCTATCGTTAGCTGCTATTTCTACAGGAGAAGAGGACATCTTTCAACCAAAAGACGATTGTTCTGGAGAAAGGACACCTTGCCCAATATTCTGATGGAAGCTCAGCAAATAGTAAGCAGTCTTTATGCTGTTAATTCGTATTTATGTTGACAAATGTCAAATAATAATTCCGCCATGAATTTCGGTGCGGTCTCGCTTTAGCGCACGCTGTATTGCGCAGTAACGTTAATTTTAAAAATCTAACACAGCGGTTGCATTAAGAACTAATGTATCTTTCATTTGCTGTCCAACCTGTATTTTTTTAGTCAAGTTTATGATTACTTATCGATTAGAATAGGTGCCTCTCCAAGATGGCGCCGGACAGATTGCTTGAAGTTTTGGCCACTAATCACATTGTATAACCACGATTTGTGCCGCTAAATATGCACATTTTCGAACAAACCCTATATGCATTGTGTAATATGATGTTACAGGACTGTCATCTGATGAAGAATATCAAGGTTAGTCAAAAATTATATATCTTTTGCCTGTTTGTTACGATCGCTAACCTTTGCTGCTGGTAAATGGTGTTGTGTTTCTGGCTATTGTGGTAAGCTAATATAATGCTATATTGTGTTTTCGCTGTAAAACACTTAGAAAATCTGAAATATTGGCTGGATTCACAAGATCTGTGTCTTTCATTTGCTGTACGCTGTGTATTTTTAAGAAATGTTTTATGATGAGTAATTAGGTAATACACGATGGTCTCTGTAGTTATTCTAGTTGCTTTGGTGAGAGTTGTGATGGTGGCTGCAATGGTAAACTATGATTTATACCTGAAATATGCACATTTTTCTAACAAAACATATGCTATACAATAAATATGTTATACAAATAATATGTTAGTGTTGGTCAGGACGTGAGCTGGGTGGGAATTCTATGTTGTGTGTCTAGTTCGTCTGTTTCTATGTTCAGCCTGATATGGTTCTCAATCAGAGACAGCTGTCAATCGTTGTCCCTGATTGAGAATCATATATAGGTGGCTTGTTTTGTGTTGGGGATTGTGGGTGGTTATTTCCTGTCTCTGTGTTTGTGTTCTGCACCAGCTAGGACTGTGACGGTATGTTCTTTTGTTATTTTGTATAGTGTATTGTTTTGTGTTGATTAAATTCATTATGGAAAATTACCACGCTGCGTATTGGTCCTCTGATCCTTCTCGCCTCTCCTCGTCTGAGGAGGAGGACGACTTAGACTGCCGTTACAGAACCACCCACCAAACAAGGATCAAGCAGCGTGGCAACGGGCAGCAGCGACAGCAGCAGCGGTACCAGGAGGAATGGTCATGGGAGCAAATATTTAACGGAGAAGGACCCTGGGCTAAGGTTGGAGAATATCGCCGCTCTCGGGAAGAGATGGAGGCAGCTAAAGCCCAGGAGCGGTGGTCTGAGGAGGCAGCACGGAAGCGGGGCTGGAAGCCCGTGAAGAAACCCCAAAAATTTCTTGGGGGGGGGGGGGGGGGGGGGGGGGGGGCTAAAGGGTAGTGTGGCGAGGGCAGGTAGGAAACCTGCGCCCACTTCCCATGCTTACCGTGGAGAGCAGGAGTACGGGCAGACACCGTGTTATGCGGAAGAGCGCACGGTGTCTCCTGTACGGGTGCATAGCCCGGTGCGGGTTATTCCACCTCCCCGCACTGGGCGGGCTAGAGTGAGCATTGAGCCAAGTGCCATGAAGCCGGCTCTACAGATCTGGCCTCCAGTACGTCTCCTCGGGCCGGTGTACATGGCACCAGCCTTACGCATGGTGTCCCCGGTTCGCCAACACAGCCCAGTGCGGGTTATTCCACCTCCCCGCACTGGACGGGCTACGGGGAGCATGCAACCAGGTAAGGTTGGGCAGGCTCAGTGCTCAAGGGAGCCAGTACGCCTGCACGGTCCGGTATATCCGGCGCTACCTTCCCGCTCCAGCCCAGTACCACCAGTGCCTACACCACGCACCAGGCTTCCAGTGCGTCTCCAGAGCCCTGGTCCTCCTCCACGCACTCTCCCTGGGGTGGGTGTCTCCAGCTCGGTACCACCAGTTCCGGCACCACGCACCAAGCCTCCTGTGCGTCTCCAGAGCCCTGTACGCACTGTTCCTTCTCCCCGCACTCGCCCTGAGGTGCGTGCCCTCAGCCCGGTACCTCCAGTTCCGGTACCACGCACCAGGCCTATAGTGCGCATCGAGAGTCCAGTGTGCCCTGTTCCTGCTCCCTGCACTAGCCTTGAGGTGCGTGTCTCCAGTCCGGTACCACCAGTTCCGGCACCACGCACCAGGCCTACTGTGCGCCTCAGCAGGTCAGAGTCGGCCGTCTGCCAAACGCCGCCTGTACTGCTCGTCTGCCCAGCGCCGTCTGAGCTGCCTGCACTGCTCGTCTGCCCAGCACCGTCTGAGCTGCCTGCACGGCTCGTCTGCCCAGCACCGTCTGAGCCATCCGTCTGCCCAGCGCCGTCTGAGCCATCCGTCTGCCCAGCGCCGTCTGAGCCATCCGTCTGCCCAGCGCCGTCTGAGCCATCCGTCTGCCCAGCGCCGTCTGAGCTATCTGTCTGCCTAGCGCCATCTGAGCCATCTGTCTGCCCAGCGCTATCTGAGCCATCCGTCTGCCACGAGCCATTAGAGCCGCCCGTCTGTCCCGAGCCATTAGAGCCGTCCGTCAGTCAGGAGCCGCTAGAGCCGTCCGTCAGTCAGGAGCTGCCAGAGCCGCCAGCCAGTCAGGAGCTGCCAGAGCCGCCAGCCAGTCAGGAGCTGCCAGAGCTGCCCTACAGTCATGAGCTGCCCTCCAGTCATGAGCTGCCCTCCAGTCATGAGCTGCCCTCCAGTCATGAGCTGCCCTCCAGTCATGAGCTGCCCTTCAGTCATGAGCTGCCCTCCAGTCATGAGCTGCCCTCCAGTCATGAGCTGCCCTCCAGTCATGAGCTGCCCTCCAGTCATGAGCTGCCCTCCAGTCATGAGCTGCCCTACAGTCATGAGCTGCCCTCCAGTCATGAGCTGCCCTCCAGTCATGAGCTGCCCTCCAGTCATGAGCTGCCCTACAGTCATGAGCTGCCCTACAGTCATGAGCTGCCCTACAGTCATGAGCTGCCACCCAGTCCGGAGCTGCCACCCAGTCCGGAGCTGCCACCCAGTCCGGAGCTGCCACCCAGTCCGGAGCTGCCACCCAGTCCGGAGCTGCCACCCAGTCCGGAGCTGCCACTCAGTCCGGAGCTGCCATTCAGTCCGGAGCTGCCATTCAGTCCGGAGCTGCCATTCAGTCCGGAGCTGCCTCTCTGTCCTGAGCTACCTCTCTGTCCTGAGCTACCTCTCTGTCCTGAGCTACCTCTCTGTCCTGAGCTACCTCCTAAATCATGTGGGGGCCTTGGGGAGGATTCTTAGGCCAAGGTCGTGGGTGAGGGTCGCCACTCAAAGGACGCTAAGGAGGGGGACAAAGACAGTGGTGGAGTGGTGTCCTCGTCCACCGCCGGAGCCGCCACCGCGGACAGATGCCCACCCAGACCCTCCCCTTGAGTTTTAGGGGTGCGTTCGGAGTCCGCACCTCAGGGGGGGGGTACTGTAACGTCCTGACCAGAGTTCTTATGTGTTTTGCTTGTTTAGTGTTGGTCAGGACGTGAGCTGGGTGGGAATTCTATGTTGTGTGTCTAGTTCGTCTGTTTCTATGTTCAGCCTGATATGGTTCTCAATCAGAGACAGCTGTCAATCGTTGTCCCTGATTGAGAATCATATATAGGTGGCTTGTTTTGTGTTGGGGATTGTGGGTGGTTATTTCCTGTCTCTGTGTTTGTGTTCTGCACCAGCTAGGACTGTGACGGTATGTTCTTTTGTTATTTTGTATAGTGTATTGTTTTGTGTTGATTAAATTCATTATGGAAAATTACCACGCTGCGTATTGGTCCTCTGATCCTTCTCGCCTCTCCTCGTCTGAGGAGGAGGACGACTTAGACTGACGTTACAGCTACTGATGCAGTAAAAAAATGGTGGAGTAAAAAAAGTGGTGTCTTTTGCTAACGTGGTTAGCTAATAGATTTACATATTGTGTCTTCCCTGTAAAACATTTTAAAAATCAGAAATGATGGCTGGATTCACAAGATGTGTATCTTTCATCTGGTGTCTTGGACTTGTGATTTAATGATATTTAGATGCTAGTATTTACTTGTGACGCTATGCTAGGCTATGCTAGTCAGCTTTTTTACTGATGGGGGTGCTCCCGGATCCGGGTTTGGGGGGAACTAGAAGTTAATGTGTGAAAGTTAAATATTTCTAAAAAATATATTTTGAATTTCGCGCTCTGCCTTTTCAGTGGAATGTGGGAGGAGTTCCGCTAGCGGAACGCCAGAGTCAGACAGGTTAAAAAAATAAAGGATTACAAAAGCCCCCCCCAAAAATACCTTCATGCTCCGGCTCGGATTTTATTGGATACATATGAGAAAAACATCATAAAGTTGGATTTTCAACCGAGTTTGACCAGTTTATTCGACGTTTATTGGGACTTTTGGGATTGTTCGTTCCATGCGCTAAGAGTTCTTGGACATGTGCCCTCCACATGGCTAGCCAAAGTTGCTAATTCGACAGAAGAAATGGACATTCTAAAACAAAACAACGATTTATTCTGGAACTAGGACTCCTTGCACAACATTCTGATGGAAGATCATCAAAAGTAAGAGAATATTTATGATGTTATTTCGTATTTTTGTGGTTTGTGTTGGCTCCAAGGCGGAGAATTGTTGGGCGCTGTCTCACAATATTGCATGCTGTACGTTGTACTAAAGTTATTTTTTTTAAATCTAACACAGCGGTTGCATTAAGAACCAGTGTATCTTTCATTTGCTGTACAACATGTATTTTTTAGTAAAGTTTATGATGAGTTTTTTGGTTAGATTACGTGACTGTCCAAAATATCTCCGGACAATTTGGTGCATTATGGCTACGTATTCACAATGTAAAACCACGATTTGTACCTCTAAATATGCACATTTTCGAACAAAACATAAATGTATTGTATAACATGATGTTATAAGACTGTCATCTGATGAAGTTGTTCAAAGGTTAGTGATTCATTTTATCTCTATTTGTGGGTTTTGTGAAAGCTATGTTGGCGGGGAATAAATGGCGTTGTGTGTTTGGCTATTGTGGTGAGCTAATATAAAACATTAAAAAAATCGGAAATGATGGCTGGATTCACAAGATGTTTATCTTTCATTTGCTGTATTGGACTTGTGATTTCATTAAATTATATTATATGATATCCCTGTGGCGCTAGGCTAGGCTATGCTAGTCAGCTTTTTTGATGAGGAGGATCCCGGATCTGGGAGGGTGACTCGTCAGAGGTTATTAACTTCTTCTGGCTGCAGCCCGGTGTCGGTACACTTATGACAACAGCCAGCTCAAGTGCAGGGCACGAAATTCAAAAGATATTTTTTAGAAATATTTAACTTTCACACATTAACAAGTCCAATACAGCAAATGAAAGGTACACATCTTGTGAATCCAGCCAACATGTCCGATTTTTAAAATGTTTTACAGCGAAAACAGCACGTATATTTATGTTAGCTCACCACCAAATACAAAAAAGCACTAACATTTTTCACAGCACAGGTAGCATGCACAAAACCAACCAAACTAACCAAGAACCAACCAAACTAACCAACAAACAACTTCATCAGATGACAGTCTTATAACATGTTATTCAATAAATCTATGTTTTGTTCGAAAAATTTGCATATTTCAGGTATAAATCATAGTTTACATTGCAGCTACAATCAGAAATTGCACCGAAAGCAGCCAGAATAATTATAGAGACCAACGTGAAATACCTAAATACTCATCATAAAACATTTCTGAAAAATACATAGTGTACAGCAAATGAAAGACAAGCATCTTGTGAATCCAGCCAATATTTCCGATTTCTTAAGTGTTTTACAGCGAAAACACAATATAGCGTTATATTAGCTTACCACAATAGCCAGAAACACAAGCCATTTACCCGCAGCAAAAGTTAGCGATCGTAACAAACCAGCAAAAGATATATAATTTTTGACTAACCTTGATAAGCTTCATCAGATGACAGTCCTATAACATCAGGTTATACAATACACTTCTTTTTTGTTCGAAAATGTGCATATTTAGAGCTGAAATACGTGGTTATACATTGTGCTAACGTAGCTACTTTTTCCTAGAATGTCCGGATATTTTTATGACACTCACCTATTCTGACCAAATAACTATTCATATACTTTACTAAAAAATACATGTTGTATAGGAATTGAAAGACAAATTAGTTCTTAACCCTCCCGTTGTCCTCCTATTATGCCTAGCACACAGTGTCCCCCCCGGGTCACCCTGTCCCGTCTTGGCTAAAGGCCCAGTGGGCACAAGTGTGACAGTATGGGTGTGAACAGCCTTTGCAGATGTATTTCTTACACCTGCAGCACGCGGTGTGTGTCTTGGCGTCCTTCTTGGGTGGGCAGAGCTGACACCTCTTCCTCTTACTCGCCCCCAGCGGGGCGGCCGGGGCGGCGGCGGCGGCGGCGGCGGCGGCGGCGGCCGGGCCTGCGGTTTGCTCAAGGGCTTGCGGACGAGCCTCGGCGGATACACGCTCGCCCCGTATGACTTTGACAAGTGCTGAGGCGGCTTCGGTGCGGGGGAGACGCTGCCTTCTTCGGATCAAGGGCTTCACGAGCGCCTTTCCGAGCTGCTCCAGGAACACCCTCCTCTTGTTCCGCTTCCCAGGCATCCAGTCGGGGTTGATCTCTCGCCATATGACAAAGGCGTTGTAGGAGGACACGTCGAGGATGTTGTGGAAGATGACCAGGGGCCAGCGGGTGGTCATCCGTCTGCAGCTGTAGGTCCCGACCACCTTGTCTAGGTTGTCCACGCCGCCCTTGTTGCAGTTGTAGTCTAGGATGAGGGCCGGCTTCCGGTCTCGGCGATCGCTAACGTCGGGCTCCGCGTGCCGCGTGCTCAGAAGCAGCACGTTCTTATTTCTCTTTGCCAGGTAGGACACTAGAGTGGCGGTGGGCGTGAAGGCGAACCTGGAGGACGAGACCTGTCTGCCCTTGGACTGGAGCAGCGCGGGAGGGAGCTCGGGCTTGTTCTTTCGCACCGTGCCCACCATGGTGAGGTTCCTCTCGAGGAGCCGCTGCCCGAGTTCGTAGGAAGTGAAGAAATTGTCACACGTGACGTTGTGACCGCCCGGCAGTCCCTCGGTCAGATCGAGGACGACGCGCGCGCCCTGGTTCTTCTCGGGGCCTCCGCCGGCCGCCTTGCCGGTGTACACTTGCATCTTCCAAGCGTAGCTGGACTTGGCGTCGCAGGCCACCCACGACTTGATGCCGTATTTGGCCGGCTTGCTGGGAATGTACTGTCGGAAAGGACAGCGTCCTTTCGGCGGGGAGAGGGGAAGGAGAGGAGAGGGAGAGGAGATTAGCAGCGTCATCGTTACCGGCTCACCATCGGGGTGCACTGCGTTTACGTTACACGTTGCTACTCTTGCCGATTGCTACTACTGCCCGTGCTACTACTGCCCGTGCTCTCTATGCTACACGTACATAGACAGATACATTGACTGCCCGTGCTCTCTATGCTACACGTACAAACACAGATACATTGACCGCTACCGCTCTCTACGCTACACGTACAAACACAGATACATTGACCGCTACCGCTCTCTATGCTACACGTACATACACAGATACATAGACTGCCCGTGCTCTCTATGCTACACGTACATACACAGGTACATAGACGGTACCTCTGAACGGGACCAGTTGTTCGTCCACCGTCACTTCGGGCCCCGGGTTGTAGAGGGCCTGCAGCCGCTCCTCCCACAGGTCCCACACCTCTCTTACGGCCGCCAGTCTGTCTGTGGCGAGTCTCGCGGGTCTCGACTGGCGGTCGTCGAATCGCAGCAGCCTCGAGTACTTGTGAAACACCTTGAGCGGCATGGTGGCGCGGAACACGGTCCTGCCGCTCTCGGCGTCCCACAGGCTGGCCGCGGCCTCGCCTCGGGACCTGTAGACGCCGGCTAGGATCAACAGCCCTACGTAGGCGCGCAGGTCGGTGGAGTCCATGGGTCGCCAGCCGTCACCGTATTTTCTCACCCCCTGCAGATTCGTCATGTCCACAATGATCCTTTCTATCGCCGGTGTGACAAACAGCCGGAAGGCAGACGCGATGTCGAGCGCTCGCGACGCGGCGTAGGCCGTGGGGCCCGGCGTCACGGCGGGGCAGGGCCGGCGGATGGCGCGGGGCCGGTCCGGGCCGCGATAGGCCACGGAGGACCATTTGATTTTGCCGTTTTTTGACAGCAACGTCTCCCTTTCTCGCTCTGGCTCTCTGGCTCTGTCTCGCTCTCGCTCTCTGTCTCTGGCTCGCTCTCTGTCTGGCTCTCTGTCTCGCTCTCGGGCAGCGGCCGCGTCTCCCTCTCGCTCTCCCTCTCGCTCTTCCTCCGAAGAGGAGCACGACCGCGAGGCCGAGTCGTCTTCGTAGTCGTCCGCGTCGCGCTCGGGGTTGTATTCCTCACCGTCTTCATCTTCCGAAACGTCCTCCTCTTCGGAATCGCAGTAGTCTTCTTCGTCTTCTTGGTCGACGCTGGAGGATATCTGTTCCAGGACCTGAGCCGCGCTGAAACCAGGACTGCGAGGCGTCGTAGGCGGAGGGCTCACGCTCGGCGGGGTCGTATTCCTCGTCGTCGTCGTCGTCGTCGTCCTCCTCGTCGTCGTCCTCATCATCGTCCTCATCTTCTTGTTCTTCTTCCTGACAATATTAGTAGGCTCTCTACGCCCTGCTTACAGTCGTAGGCGGAGGGCTCACGCTCGGCGGGGTCGTATTCCTCCTCGTCGTCGTCCTCGTCCTCGTCCTCATCTTCTTCTTCTTCTTCTTCTTCTTCTTCTTCTTCTTCTTCTTCTTCTTCTTCTTCCTGACAATATTAGTAGCCTCTCTACGCCCTGCTTACGGTGGCAACGTGAATGGGACGAGGCACGCGAATGGACGAGGCGCGTGGTCGGCCCTGCCTGCTCCTTCGGCCCTTCGGCCCATCGTCCCGTCCCGTACGCTCGGCTGGCCTCTCCGTGTGATAGCACCGAGGTCGTGCACTGAGTTCTTGGGGACAACTGGTTCCTGACGGGGTCACTCTGACCCGGCCCAGACAGAGGGGAACAACTCCTAACACAGGGCCGGGGTCACTCTGACCCGGCCCAGACAGGGGTAGGAGGGTTACAACATACACCTTGCTAACGCTGCCAGGGTCACTCTGACCCAAGCCCCCGGGACAGAGGGGAACAACTCATAACACAGGGCCTACAACAGGGCCCGGGTCACTGTGACCCGGCCCAGACAGGGGTAGGAGGGTTACAACATACACCTTGCTAACGCTGCCAGGGTCTCTCTAACCCACACAGACACTGGGAATCGACTCGTAAAGCTTGGCCGGGGGTCACTCTGACCCGCCGAGGCAAGGGGAAGGTTGTGTAACAGCCATACCCAAAAGGCACAATATCCACAACCAAGGGAAAGTAGTTTGTAGGGGGGCGTTTTTAGAATCAATATCCAAACTCACACGGGGCCCAAGGGCCCGTTTGCGGGGACAGAGGGCCGTATTCACACAGGGCCCTTGCCCGGAATGTTGCGCGTGTCAATTTTGGGGCAGGACCTTTGACTAGTATCCAGCAGGTGGTGGTGTTGGGTCACTATGACCCGGCCCACACAGGGTTAGGAGGGTTACAACATACACCTTGCTAACGCTGCCGGGGTCACTCTGACCCACACAGACACGGGGGATCGACTCGTAACGCTGCTCCGGGGTCACTCTGACCCCTCTGACGTCACTATGACCCCGCCCACACAGGGACAGGAGGGTTACAACATACACCTTGCTAACGCTGCCAGGGTCACTCTGACCCCTCTGACGTCACTATGACCCCGCCCACACAGGGGCAGGAGGGTTACAACATACACCTTGCTAACGCTGCCAGGGTCACTCTGACCCACACACAGACACGGGCAATCAACTCGGAACTGCCCGGGGTCACTCTGACCCGCCGAGACAACGGGAGGGTTAATGAAATCGGCGTGTTAGAATTCTAAAAATAACTACATTACCACATCCAGCTTACGTTATAACGAGAGAGAGCCCAATATCTGGGCGCAAAATAATTGTCAACATATTCCGACAGATATATGAAATATCATCATAAAATGGGTCCTACTTTTGATGATCTTCCATCAGAATGTTGTACAAGGGTGTCCTTTGTCCAGAACAATCGTTGTTTGGTTTTAGAACGGCCTTCTTCCCTCTCGAATTAGCAAGCTAACTAGCCAAGTGGCGCGAAGCTCTCCAACTTCACCATACCCAGAGAACGCAAGACGCCTAAACTCCCGAAAATATTTCAATAATCTGATGAAACTATATTGAAAAAACATACTTTACGATGATATGATCACATTTATCAAATAAAATCAAAGCCGGAGATATAACACGTCTATAACGATTGCTTTTCAGAAGCCATTACCGGTGACCTCTATGCGCTTCCTGGACAGAGGAATTCTGGGGTCATGTCATTCCAAGAGCTCTCTTTTCACCATAGAAACACCTAGAAACCCCATTTCACCTCTCACAGCCTATGGGACATCTAGTGGAAGGCGTATGAAGTGCATGTATACTCATACATATCAAGCACATTTATAGGCAGGTTCTAGAACAGAGCATCGATTTCAGATTTTTCACTTTCTGACAGGAAGTTTGCTGCAAAAGGAGTTCTGTTTTACTCACAGATATAATTCAAACGGTTTTAGAAACTAGAGAGTGTTTTCTATCCAATAGTAATAATAATATGCATATTGTACGAGCAAGAATTGAGTACGAGGTCGTTTGAAATGGGCACCTTTGATCCGGCTACTCAATACTGCCCCTGCAGCCAGAAGAAGTTAACACATTTTAGAATAAGGCTGTAACGTAACAAAATGTGGACAAAGACAAGGGGTCTAAATACTTTCTGAATGCACTGTATACAGTGAAAAAGCAGCAGTGAAATTTCCCATGGAACGGCTATACAAGACAGATTGACAAAGGCTTGAAGAAAATAGCAAACAGCTGGAGGCAGAGCTTTCTCCTATAGAGCTCCATTTTTATGGAATGGTCTGCCTACCCATGTGAGAGACGCAGGCTCGGTCTCAACCTTTAAGTCTTTATTGAAGACTCTTCTCTTCAGTAGGTCCTATGATTGAGTGTATTCTGGCCGAGGAGTGTGAAGGTGAACGGAAAGGCACTGGAGCAACGAACCGCCCTTGCTGTCTCTGCCTGGCCGGTTCCCCTCTCTCCACTGGGATTCTCTGCCTCTAACCCTATTACAGGGGCTGAGTCAGTGGCTTACTGGTGTTCTTCCATGCCGTCCCTAGGAGGGGTGCGTCACTTGAGTGGGTTGAGTCACTGATGTGATCTTCCTGTCTGGGTTGGCGCCCCCCCTTGGGTTGTGCCATGGCGAAGATCTTTGTGGGCTATACTCTGCCTTGTCTCAGGATGGTAAGTTGGTGGTTGAAGATATCCCTATAGTGGTGTGGGGGCTGTGCTTTGGCAAAAGTGGGTGGGGTTATATCCTTCCTGTTTGGCCCTGTCCGGGGGTATCATCGGATGGGGCCACAGTCTCTCCTGACCCCTCCTGTCTCAGCCTCCAGTATTTATGCTGCAGTAGTTTGTGTCGGGGAGCTAGGGTCAGTTTGTTATATCTGGAGTACTTTTCCTGTCTTATCCGGTGTCCTCTGTGAATTAAAGTATGCTCTCTCTAATTCTCTCTTTCTCTCTTTCTTTCTCTCTCTCGAAGGACCTGAGCCCTAGGACCATGCCTCAGGACTACCTGGCATGATGACTCCTTACTGTCCCCAGTCCACCTGGCCGTGCTGCTGCTCTCCAGTTTCAACTGTTCTGCCTGTGGCTATGGAACCCTGACCTGTTCACCGGACGTGCTACCTGTCCCTGACCTGCTGTTTTCAACTCTCTAGAAACCGCAGGAGCGGTAGAGATACTCTTAATGATCGGCTATGAAAAGCCAACTGACATTTACTCCTGAAGTGCTGACTTGCTGCACCCTCGACAACTACTGTGATTATTATTATTTGACCATGCTGGTCATTTATGAACATTTGAACATCTTGGCCATGTTCTGTTATAATCTCCACCCGGCACAGCCAGAAGAGGACTGGCCACCCCTCATAGCCTGGTTCCTCTCTAGATTTCTTCCTAGGTTTTGGCCTTTCTAGGGAGTTTTTCCAAGCCACCGTGCTTCTACGCCTGCATTGCTTGCTGTTTGGGGTTTTAGGCTGGGTTTCTGTACAGCACTTTGAGATATCAGCTGATGTAAGAAGGGCTATATAAATACATTTGATTTGATTTGATGGTCTTGGTGATATGGCTCACTGGCCAGGATGCTTGAGGCAGTTGAGGGTCCACTATCATTACTACTTGGCCAGTGTCCAGGCTGGCTGTTTCTTTCCGCCGTTTCCCTCTGTGCTGTGGGCTTGGTAGGTAATCCAGAATGAATCGGGCCCACCGGCATCTGCCAACGAGGTTGGTATCAGCATACATGGTTTTAGGAAGTGAGGCATCTCGACACCCCATCAAGAGCAGATTTGGTGTAACCGGATTTGGGTCAGCGATGTCTGCAGAGAGATATCCCAAGGGTTTTGAGTTCAGTATCCCTTCCACCTCTATCAATATGGTCCGCAAGACAGTTTCAGTAACAGTTTGGTCACCCAGGATGACTCGTAAAGCCTTCACAGATTTGATATCTCGCTCCCACGTTCCTCCAAAAGGAGGAGCTCCTGGAGGGTTGAATTTGAAGGAGATTTGTTGGTCCTTCAGTTCATCCTGGTGGGTTGGTTCCATTGCTTGGAAGGCTTCCTCCAACCTGGCTTCTCCTACCATGAAGTTTGTGCCCCTGTCAGCCAGGATCTCATAGGGATTCCCCTGTCGGGAGATAAACCGCCATAGGGCCATGAGAAAGGCTCCAGTATGCAAACTCTCCTGTTGGTCCAGGTGGACACATCTAGTTGTCAAACACTTTAACAGAAAGCCCCAGCGCTTCTCCACTCGACGACATAGCTTGATCGTAAAGGGTCCAAAGCAATCTACTCCTGTTGACCAGAAGGGGGGTTTGAGGAGGCGCAAGCAAGCAGGGGGCCATTTTGGGCACAGTTGCTCAGGCCCGCCATCTCTGACATTCTATGCAGGAGTATTGGTGCTTACGAATGGCTCCTCGTCCTCCAAGTATCCAGTACCTTCGCCTCATCTCCCCATATACTCTCTCTGGCCCCATGTTTCATCAAAGCCAAAATGAAACATGGCTTTGATGTCTTCACTGATAACTTTGGAGTGATGCAGGAACCGGAGAAGGACACCCAGCAAGGAAGGACCTTAGGTTGGTTCCGGGGAGCAGACAGTCATTCTGGCGTTGACCAGCGGCTTGGAATGAACAGTTGAAGACAAGTCTGTACTTCCCACCGTGTTGCAGGATAACATGGTGAGGGAGATATCAGGATTCGCTTAGTGGGTTTCCCTCTTCATGAGCTGTCACTTTGGTGACATATCCTGCCTTCACAAGGTTATTCATCTCTCGGTTATGAACTTCAGCAAGCTCAGGATTCTTTACCAGTCACTGCTCCATTCCACAGAGTAGTTGGAGTACAGCCCGTGTTGTGGTTGTCAGAGGAGGATGGTTGGGCGCCCGTAGCAGTGAGTTGCATACCTCTGAATGCCATCCATTTCAGTGGTGGTTTCTCCAGAAGGTCATGTTTCGAGCGACGGACCTCTTGTAGCTTCCGGTTGGAGAAGGTGTCCATCTTCCAGAGCATCTCCAAATTCCAAAGTAGGTCAGTGGCTGGACAGGGGGATGGAGCTGGACTTCTTCTGGTAAAAGGGACTTGCTGTGACTGTACAGCTTGGGTGGAGAGAAGTAGAAGGGCTGGACCCTACACAGCCCAACTCAAGGATGTAAGGACAGCAATGGGCGCTCCTTCTGGTCCAGCTCGTATAGGCTCGGTCGGGGTGATAAGGTGTGGGTGGTCTGACCCGATCAGGATGAGTGGCACAAACCTGGCCATGTTAGGAAGAGGCTGAGATGAGGATATTGCTTCTGTAGAACACTCACCGGGCAGGGGTGCTCTGTGAGATTCAGGCCATCTGCCGTGAAGGCATTGGTGATGTTATAGGTCACGTCCCTCTGTCCTGAAGGTGAAAAGCAGGAGGTCACGGCAGAGCCTTTTACTTGGATAACATCATGTCGCACCATTCTGAGGTTAAGGGTCTCAGGGGTCCCCTTCAGGTTAAGCTGCAAGGAGAATGGTTGTTCTTTCAGACCCATCATCTAGAACAGCAAATGTATCCATGCTCCTCCCTTCGCTTTGCAGAGTGACCTTTACCACCTTCAACACGACCCTTGGAGACGGGTTTGGCTGGTCGAGGTAGAGCTCCTTTGCGGCTCCTACCATGAGCATACTCTACTCCTTTGCTGCTTGGGGAATTACATCATGCAACACTGTGAGATGGATTTCCTTACAGTGATTTCCTTACAGTGATTTGGCCTTTTATGACCCGCCTTGCGTTCAAACTCCTTCCTTACCCCAGAGGCTGTGGCTGAGATTGAGGCCTGGTGAGCGATGCCCTTCGCCCTCACCTTCACCTGCAACCATGCTGCCAGGTCCCTGAGGTCATAGGTGCCTCTCGAGCCCTCTTTCAGGATGCTGTTGGTCAAACAATGTTCAATGAAACTGTCTCTGCGGTAGGCTGGAAGCTTGCCAAGTAGCCTACATTTCAGCTCGTTCTTGTCTTCTCCTTCAATGGATTGGAGCATCGAGGTCAGCAAGGTCAGGGGTTGGACAGGGAGGGAGAACCTGTTGGAAGGTAGCATGGTCTCCTGTTTTGATTGGAGACGTGTTATTCTGTTTCCTTTGTTATGCAGCACCGACAACCTACCCAGTAAATATATCACTTTGTGGTTAAAGGAACTCCTGCCTCAGTCTCCTCCATTCCTCTGTCACCTGACCCGTGACCACCTGTTCACCTTCACTGTTGTCAGTCATCCTATCTGTCCAGCTACCCACACAGATTCCAATAATCTTTCAATGGTCCTTCAAGCCAGTTTTTTTTATATTACTAGTTCCAAACTGGAGCAGTGGAACCGCGTTCTCTGGAGTGATGAATCACGCTTCAGCATCTGGCAGTCTGACGGACAAATCTGTGTTTGGCGGTGGCGAGGAGAACGCTACCTGCCCCAACCCATAGTGTCAACTGTAAAGTTTGGTGGGGGAGGAATAATGGTCTGGGGCTGTTTTTAATGGTTCGGGCTAGTTTCCAGTGAAGGGAAATCTTAACGCTACAGCATACAATGACATTCTAGACGATTCTGTGCTTCCACCTTTGTGGCAACAGTTTGGGGAAGGCCCTTTCCTGTTTCAGAATGACAACGCCCCATGCTGAGATCAGTGTGGAAGAAATTGACTGGCCTGAACAGAGACCTGACCTCAACCCCAACCCATAAGTTAGCTAGCTAAACAACTACTGGTAGCCATATCTATGACTAAAAATAGAAGAGGTTTTACAATCTGAGATCTTTTGTATCTCAATTGTAAAACCTCTTCTCTTTTTAGTTGTATAGCTACTAAACAGCAAGCTACAATATTACAACCAGCCACCTAAATGTAGGCTTACCAGCAAACATTAGCACATAACTGGAGTTATGCGCCTGCTAACTTGTTATGCGCCACAACTTGCACTTTTAACTTGTTAGCAAACATGTGTAACATCAGCAACTGTAAATCCTTGTACTAGCTAGCTACGTAACATAAATGATGAGGGTTGACATTGGTTATCATCAATCTCACAAAATTATAGGCATTAAGTAATATAGTATTCCAAATAGATGTAAATAACAAGTATTGCATATCCAGCAATCTAACTAGCTAGTTAAGTTTACTACCAAAGAGTGTGAAACAATGATGCAACAATTTAGTGTTGTAAATCTCTAAAACTGAAGATTTCTTACTATACAAATATTTGCCTAAGCATGCCTGATAGACATGGCTGTAGGTAGACACTGTCTGCTTACCTACATAGGCTCATTTGTACAGTCTGGTCACTGTGCAACAGTTGAGGGTTATGCCATATTTCTTTCTATTAGGCTAGATAATGTTGTAAATGTAATCTCTGTGCCAGTATGCATGTTCATACAGGCACAACTCTTCTTAAGTTGGACAACTGACTAGATATCCCCCTTTCCCTTGCTGTTGCTGCCCCATGATTTTTCCACAAGTCCTGACTATCTTGCGTAACCTATTTTTCTGTGCAACCTTGATATTCCCAAACCAGCAGGTCAAGTAGTAGGACAGAATGATCTCAATGAATGATTTATAAAAGAGAACCATGATGGTTAGATCAATATAAAAAAGTGCAGTTTCCGTAGGAAATACAGTCTCTGTTGGCCTTTCTTAAAAATAGCGTCAGTACACTGATCCCAGGACAGCTTGTTGTCAATGACCAGCCCAAGGTGTGTGTTCTCCTCCACTATTTCAATGGGCTCACCTTTTATCAGTGATGGTGTGTGCATGGTGTTCTTTCCAAAGTCAATCACCATGTCTTTTGTTTTTGATGTACTTAATATTAGATGGGACGACTCACACCAGACAGTCAAATCATTCAGAGCCAGTCCGTGCTCTGTCTCATCCCCTTCAAGAAGACTGACCAAAGCAGTATCGTTTGATCAGGTAGCGCCCTGCGAACTGGCTCCGCCAGCTGTCTGTATACAGTATATATCGTACTGGTGAAAGAACACTGCCCTGTGGGGTTCCAACTGAGAGAGTGTGTTGCCAACTCGTACCTGCTGAGACCTATCAGTTAGGCGGTTGGTGTTCCATGTGATAAGCATAGCATCAAGTCCGAAGTCTCCTTTGTCTGACCGCGAGGACCAACGGATTGATTGCGTTAAATGCCGAGGAGAAATCTGTGAACATGATACGCACATGGGTCTTACTGCCCTCCAAATGCATGTACGGCAGATGTAAGAGTGAGAGGATGGCACCATCTGTCCCTCTCTCTGACCAGTATGCTAACTGGAGGGGGACAAGAAGGTGTCTGGTGGTGTTGATGATGTATGCCTTGATGATATTCTCAAGAGATTTAATCAAGAGAGGTAAGAGCGACAGGTCTGTAATCATTTGATGCAGATGGATGAGAGGTTTTTGGGACAGGCACAACAATAGATTTTTCCATAAAGATGTAGTTTCCAATGTATCCATGGACCGCTGAAAGAGAGATCAGAAGACACCTCTCAGCTGAGTGGAACAGTGTTTCAAGACACGACCACTGATGTTATCAGGCCCCGGGCTCTTTCGTGCTCTAGTGTTTTTGAACACTCGTTGTACGACTTCCTCATTGATGACAAGCACGCTCTTGGTTGCCATGACATCCTCCTCAAGACAGACCAGGGGAGCGGGGGCAACCAATGTTTCAAAGCGGGTTTTGAACTAATTTAGTTCATTGGCTGTAGAGAGGCACACCTTCTCATCCAGGCAGGGATCGATACGTTGCCTACCTTTGAAGGGGTTGTTTGCCATATTCTTAATTCCCAACCAGGCAGACCGAGAGTCTCCCTGTAACATTATCTGTTCCTTGTACTGACATCTCGCCTTTTTTATCTCTTTGTTCACCTCTCTCTGTACCTCTTTTCTTTCCAGTGGATTCCCGGAGGCAAACACTTGTTTCTTCTTATTAAGCACCACTTTACATTTTTTGGTCACCCATGGTTTGTTAGGAAATATCTTACATGTTTTTTTGGAGATCACCAAACCAACACAGAATTCAAAATAGCCAGATTTTACGTTATAAGTCAACTTGTTGAGGTCAGCTGATGATTCTTCAAATATACTCCAAATCAAAGTGTATTTGTCACATGTGCCGAATACAACAGGTGTAGAACTTACAGTGAAATGCTTACTTACAGGCTCTAACCAATAGTGCAAAAAAGGTATTAGGTGAACAATAGGTAGGTAAAGAAATAAAACAACAGTAAAAAGACAGGCTATATACAGTAGCAGCGCTATAAAAGTAGCGAGGCTACATACAGACACCGGTTAGTCAGGATGATTGAGGTAGTATGTACATGTAGATATGGTTAAAGTGACTATGCATATATGATGAACAGAGAGTAGCAGTAGCGTAAAAGAGGGGTTGGCGGGTGGTGGGTGGCGGGTGGCGGGACACAATGCAGATAGCCCGGTTAGCCAATGTGTGGGAGCACTGGTTGGTCGGCCCAATTGAGGTAGTACAGTGGGGCAAAAAAGTATTTAGTCAGCCACCAATTGTGCAAGTTCTTCCACTTAAAAAGATGAGAGAGGCCTGTAATTGAGATGGTTTGGGATGAGTTGGTTTGGGACCGCAGAGTGAAGGAAAAGCAGCCAACAAGTGCTCAGCATATGTGGGAACTCCTTCAATACTGTTGGAAAAGCATTTCTCATGAAGTTGGTTGAGAGAATGCCAAGAGTGTGCAAAGCTGTCATCAAGGCAAAGGGTGGTGTCACGACTTCCGCCGAAGTTGGCTCCCCTGCCTGTTCGGGCGGTGCTCGGCGGTCGTCGTCACCGTCCTACTAGCCGCCACCGATCCCTTTTTCGTTTGTCTGTTTGTTTTGTCTTATTAGTTGCACCTGTGGTTTTTTGGTTTCGTAAATGAGCTTCCCTATATTTAGGAGTTTGACCCGCCCTTGTTTTGTGCGGGATTGTCTTTTGGTTACGTGTGTGTGTTTTGGGTTTTGCAAGTGTTTCTCTGCGCCCTGGATGTTCGGGCTTATCATTTTTTGTAAATATTTTTCCCAAGCGGCTCTCTCTCTGCGTCTGATTCTTTCACCCACCTAGTCCCGCGTGACAGAATCCCGCACCACCAAATGGAATCAGCAGGAGCAGCCGCGTCTCCTCTCCCATCGATGGAGGAAAGGGTCCTCCATCACACCAGTGTTCTCCACAGAATTGGGTCAGCTATGGACCAAATGATGGAGAGGATGGATCGATGGGAGAGGAGTGGCCTTCCCACCTCATCTCCAGCACCCCCTCCTCCAGCACCTCCTGTTCCTGTTACCGCATCCGGCTCCGGGGCTCTTCGGCTGGCGCTCCCACGGGAGTATGATGGAACGGCGGCCGGGTGTCAGGGTTTCCTTCTCCAGCTGGAGCTTTACCTGGCGACCGTTCGTCCTACTCCCTCCGGAGAGGAGAGCGTGAGCGCCCTCGTCTCCTGTTTGACTGGACGAGCTCTCGAGTGGGCCAACGCAGTGTGGAATGGCCCAGACTCGGCGAGGGATCATTACCCTGAGTTCACCCGCCGATTCCGAGCTGTGTTTGACCACACACCAGAGGGTGAATGGCTGTTCCACCTGCGTCAGGAGACGAGGAGCGTACAGGACTTTGCCCTGGAGTTCAGGACCTTGGCCGCAGGAGCAGGGTGGAACGACAGGGCCTTAATAGACCATTTCCGATGTAGCCTTAGGGAGGACGTCCGCACGGAGCTAGCGTGTCGGGACACCACACTCACGCTGGATGAACTCATTGACATGGCCATCCGTCTCGACAACCTGCTGGCTGCCCGCGGACGTTCGGAACAGGTCCTGTCGTTTCCACCTCCCAGACCTCCTGCTCCTATCCCTATGGAGTTAGGGGGGGCAGCGTCAAGGGGGATCGGAGGAGGAGTGTCCTCCTGCACCAGTTGTGGTCGGCGAGGGCACACGGCCGACCGGTGCTGGAGGAACTCTTCTGGGAGTTGGGAGGGCAGGCGGAACACTACTCGATCACCCCAGGTGAGTCAGCACCAGACTTACCCAGAGCTTCCTGTCAGTCATATGTATGTGTTAACCTCTTTCCCCGAGTTTTCTCCCTCTCTACAGCATAAGGCGCTAGTCGATTCAGGCGCAGCTGGGAATTTCATAGATTGGGGGCTCGCATTAAGGCTAGGGATTCCCCTTGTGTCGTTAGACCTACCTTTCCCCGTGCACTCCTTAGATAGCCGACCATTAGGGTCAGGAATGGTCAGGGAGGCCACGGTACCACTGGACATGGTAACGCAGGGTAGTCATAAGGAGCAGATTAGTCTGTTCCTTATCGACTCACCTGCGTTTCCAGTGGTGTTGGGAATTCCCTGGCTAGCTCAGCACAACCCGGTGATTTCCTGGCAACAGGGGGCTCTTAAGGGGTGGTCAGAGGAGTGTTCAGGCAGGTGTATAGGAGTTGCCGTTGGTGCGACTACGGTGGAGAGTCCAGACCAGGTTTCCACCGTGCGCATTCCCTCTGAATATGCCGATTTGGCTATCGCCTTCAGTAAAAAGAAGGCGACCCAATTACCACCCCATCGTAGAGGGGACTGCGCGATAAACCTCCTGGAGAACGCTGCACTTCCTAGGAGTCACGTGTATCCTTTATCTCAGGAGGAGCGGCTATGGAGACATATGTTACTGAATCACTGGGACAGGGATACATTCGGCCCTCCGCATCAGCTGTCTCCTCGAGCTTCTTTTTTGTGAAGAAGAAGGATGGCGGTTTACGCCCGTGCATTGATTATCGAGGTCTAAATTCCATCACAGTGGGGTTTAGTTACCCACTACCTCTCATCGCTACGGCGGTGGAATCATTTCACAGGGCGCGCTTCTTCACAAAATTGGACCTGAGGAGTGCGTATAATCTGGTGCGTATCCGGGGAGGAGATGAGTGGAAAACCGCATTTAGTACTACATCTGGCCATTATGAGTACCGCGTCATGCCATATGGGTTGAAAAATGCTCCAGCTGTCTTTCAATCCTTCGTAGATGAGATTCTCCGAGACCTGCTCGGGCAGGGAGTGGTAGTGTACATTGATGACATCTTGATCTACTCTGCCACACGCGCGGCGCATGTGTCTCTGGTGCGTAAGGTACTTGGGCGACTGCTGGAGCATGACCTGTATTGCAAGGCGGAGAAATGTGAGTTCTTCAAACAGGCCGTTTCCTTCCTGGGTTATCGTATTTCCACCTACGGGGTGGTGATGGAGGATGACCGCGTTACAGCCGTGCGTAATTGGCCGACTCCGACCACGGTGAAAGAGGTGCAGCGGTTTTTAGGGTTTGCCAATTACTACCGGAGGTTTATCCGGGGTTTTGGTCAGGTGGCTGCTCCCATTACCTCACTGCTGAAGGGAGGACCGGTGCGCTTGCGTTGCTCAGCAGAGGCGGACAGAGCTTTCAGTCGTCTGAAGGAGCTGTTCACCAATGTGCCCGTGTTGGCGCATCCGGACCCCTCTTTAGCGTTCATAGTGGAGGTGGACCACCCAAGCTCCGCCCTTGTGCCTTCTTTTCGAGGAAGCTCGGTCCGGCGGAGCGAAACTATGACGTGGGGGACCGGGAGTTGTTAGCTGTAGTCAAGGCTCTGAAGGTGTGGAGACATTGGCTTGAGGGGGCGAAACACCCTTTTCTCATCTGGACTGACCATCGTAATCTCGAGTACATCCGGGAAGCGAGGAGACTAAATCCGCGTCAGGCTAGATGGGCCATGTTTTTCACCCGGTTTCAGTTCACCATCTCGTACAGACCAGGCTCCCAAAACACCAAAGCCGACGCGCTGTCCCGTCTCTATGATACCGAGGAGCGGTCCGTTGAGCCAACTCCCATCATTCCACCTTCATGTCTCGTGGCACCAGTGGTATGGGAGGTGGACGCGGAGATAGAGAGAGCCTCACGGTTAGAGCAGACCCCCCCTAACTGTCCAGCGGGGGTTCAGTACGTGCCGGGGGGGGGTCCGGGATAAGCTAATCCGTTGGGCTCATACTCTCCCCTCCTCGGGTCATCCTGGCATCGAAAGGACAGTGCGGAGTCTTAGAGGGAGATACTGGTGGCCCACGTTGGCTAAGGACGTGAGATTTTATGTCTCCTCCTGCTCGGTGTGCGCTCAGAGCAAGGCTCCTCGGCACTTGCCTAGAGGGAAGTTACAGCCCCTCCCGTTCCACAACGGCCGTGGACACACTTATCGGTGGACTTTCTTACCGATCTTCCCCCGTCCCAGGGAAGTACTACGATTTTGGTCGTTGTGGATCGGTTTTCTAAGTCCTGCCGTCTCATCCCGTTGCCCGGTCTCCCTACGGCCCTGCAGACTGCGGAGGCCTTGTTTACCCATGTCTTCCGGCACTATGGGGTGCCTGAGGACATCGTTTCTGATCGGGGCCCCCAATTCACGTCCAGAGTTTGGAGGGCGTTTATGGAAAGACTGGGGGTCTCGGTCAGCTTGACCTCGGGTTTTCACCCCGAGAGTAATGGGCAGGTGGAGCGCGTAAACCAGGATGTGGGCAGGTTTCTGCGGTCATATTGCCGGGACCGGCCTGGTGAGTGGGCGAGGTATGTTCCTTGGGCTGAGCTCGCTCAGAACTCCCTCCGCCACTCCTCAACGAATATGTCCCCGTTTGAGTGTGTGTTAGGTTACCAGCCGGTCCTGGCCCCATGGCATCAGAGTCAGACCGAGGCTCCTGCGGTAGAGGAATGGGTACAGCGCTCCAAGGACACCTGGAAAGCCGTCCAGGAATCGCTAAAGTTAGCAGGACAACGGCAGAAGAGGAGCGCTGACCAGCACCGCAGTGAGGCCCCCGTGTTCACACCGGGGGACAGGGTCTGGCTCTCGACCCGAAACCTGCCTCTCCGCCTGTCCTGTCGGAAGCTGGGGCCGCAGTGTGTGGGGCCGTTTAAAGTCCTGAGGAGAATAAACGAGGTGTGTTATAGGTTACAACTCCCTAGGTATTACCGGATTAACCCCTCGTTTCATGTGTCTCTCCTCAGGCCGGTGGTGGCTGGTCCCCTGCAAGAAGGTGAGGTGCCTGAGGTCCCTCCACCCCCTCTGGAGATCGAGGGGTCCCCGGCGTACACAGTACGTGCCATTCTGGACTCGAGACGCCGGGTGAGGGGCCTACAGTACCTCGTGGACTGGGAGGGGTACGGTCCGGAGGAGAGATGCTGGGTTCCGGTGGGGGACATTTTAGATCCTTCTCTACTGAGAGACTTCCACCGCCTCCACCCGGATCGCCCGGCACCTCGCCCTCCGGGTCGTCCTCGAGGCCGGTGGCGGCGCGCTGCGGGAGCCGCGCGTCAGGAGGGGGGTACTGTCACGACTTCCGCCGAAGTTGGCTCCCCTGCCTGTTCGGGCGGTGCTCGGCGGTCGTCGTCACCGTCCTACTAGCCGCCACCGATCCCTTTTTCATTTGTCTGTTTGTTTTGTCTTATTAGTTGCACCTGTGGTTTTTTGGTTTCGTAAATGAGCTTCCCTATATTTAGGAGTTTGACCCGCCCTTGTTTTGTGCGGGATTGTCTTTTGGTTACGTGTGTGTGTTTTGGGTTTTGCAAGTGTTTCTCTGCGCCCTGGATGTTCGGGCTTATCATTTTTTGTAAATTAGTAAAAAGGAATATTTTTCCCAAGCGGCTCTCTCTCTGCGTCTGATTCTTTCACGCACCTAGTCCCGCGTGACAGGTGGGTACTTTGACGAATCTAAAATCTAAAATATGTTTTGAGTATTTAACACTTTTTTGGTTACTACATGATGTGTTATTTCATAGTTTTGATATCCTTTTCACTATTATTCTACAATGTAGAAAATAGTAAAAATAAAGAAAAACCCTTGAATGAGCAGGTGGGCTTTACTCAAGGCCAGTGGCATGTCATTAGTAAAGATTGACAAATTAAGGGGCCTAGACAGCTGGCCTGGGGAATTCCTGATTCTACCTGGATTATGTTGGAGAGGCTTCCATTAAAGAACAGCCTCTGTGTTCTGTTAGACAGGTAATTTTTTATCCACATTATAGCAGGGGGTGTAAAGCCATAACACATACGTCTTTCCATCAGCAGACTGTGACCGATAATGTCAAAGGCTGCACTGAAGTCTAACAAAACAGCTCCCACAAACTTTTGATCATCAATTTCTCTCAGCCATTCATCAGTCATGTGTGTGCCGTGCTTGTTGAATATCCTTCCCTGTAAGCGTATTGAAAATCTGTTGTCAATTTGTTTACAGTGAAATAGCATTGCATGTGGTCAAACACCATTTTTTCCAAAAGTTTACTAAGGGTTGGTCGGCTATTTGAGCCAGTAAAGGAGGCTTCCCTATTCTTGAGTAGAGGAATGATTTTTGCGTCCCACTTGGACTGAGGGCAAACACTTTCTAGTAGGCTTAGAATATATGGCAAATAAGAGTGTCAATATCGTCCACTATGATCCTCAGTAATTTTCCATCCAAGTTGGTGGCTTGGTGGCTTGTCATTGTTGATAGACTAAAAAAATACACCTATTCCACACTCACTTTATGGAATTCAAATGTACAATGCTTGTCTTTCACAATTTGACCAGTTATACTTGGATGTGTAGTGTCAGTGTTTGTTGCTGGCATGTTATGCTTAAGTTTGTTAATCTTGCCAACTAAAAAAATAATGAAAGTAATTGGCAATATCAGTGGGTTTTGATTCATTGAATGATGGAGCTGAGTTTGCCGTTTTTCCTAAAATGTAATTTAAGGTGCTCCAAAGCTTTTTACTATCATTCATCTTTGTTTCATAGTATAGTTTCTTCTTTTTATTCCGTTTAATGACTTGATTTCTCAATTTGCAGTATGTTTGCCAATCAGTTGTGCAGCCAAACATATTTGCCATTTATTTTGCCTCATCCCTCTCAACCATAATATTCCTCATCAATCCATGGGGATTTAACTGTTTTACAATAATTTTCTTAATGGGTGCATACTTATTAGTAACTGGAATAAGCAATTACATAAACGTGTCAAGTGCAGCATCTGGTTGCTCCTCATTACACACCACAGAACAACAAATATTATTTACATTAAGAACATAGGAATCACTACTATAACTTCTTGTATGACCTCTTATACACTATATTGGGCCCAGCCTTTGGAACTTTGGTTTTCCTAGGTATGGCTACTTGTGATCTATATTGTGATCAATACATCCAATGGATTTGGATACAGCTTTAAAGCATGTGATCAATGCATGTTAATGATTTCATTCCTTTCATGACTAGCCAAGTTATATTGTACAATATTACAGTGGTAGGCTTTCACAATGCAATTCAGGGAAACCAATCATAATTTTGGTGCACATAGAAAGGAGTCATGAGTGCTTTCAGGTGTGTCATGACTCTCCTTTGAGGATCCAAAGTGTCTATTTTGTGATGTCATTAAAAATGCTATAAAAGTGATAACGATAACATTGTAACTGTGCATGTCAGGTTCACATCCTTTACGTTGTGTAGGAAATATCAAGGATGAAGAGAATATTTCTGTTAAGATAGGAATGTGATTTTAGTTTTCGAACAAGATCATAGTTTTGATAATACTTTTCCAGTAAGTAGCCATGCCCGAGGAAGCTCAGAGAGCGTGTCAGCATGACAGCATCTAGTTTGTGCTCTCACTGTCACACCCTGATCTGTTTCACCTGCCTACGTGATTGTCTCCACCCCCCTCCAGGTGTCGTCCATCTTCCCCATTATCGAGTGTATTTATACCTGTGTTTTCCGTCTGTCTGTGCCAGTTCGTCTTGTTTGTTCAAGCCTACCAGCGGTTTGTCTCAGCTCCTGCTTTTCCCCAGTCTCTCTTTTTCTCGCCCTCCTGGTTTTGACCTTTGCCTGTCCTGTCTCCTAGCCCACCTGCCGGACCACTCTGTCTGCCCCTGAGCCTGCCTGCTGTCCTGGACCTTTGCCCTACCTCTGGATTACCGACCTCTGCCTGACCTGACCCTGAGCTGTCCTGTACCTTTCCCCCACTTCCCTGGACTATTGACCCCGGCTTGCCTTGACCTGTCTATTTGCCTGCCCCTGTGGGATTATTAAACAATTGGTTATCCGACGTGGTCTGCATCTGGGTCTTACCTTCATATCTGAAACTCACTGTCTTTATGGAGTGAAGTGACCTGCCTTATAGTGTGCGCATGGCACTCATGCAGATGGACCCATGGCCTCTTAAATGGTGTTTTAATAGGAAGCCTCTCCAGAACAGTACATAGTGAGTGATCCCCAGTGAGAGGGGGTGGGGAAATGGCAGGAGAGAAAGAGAAAACGGTCACTCCTGCTGCCTCATGGGTCTGGCAGATATTGAAATTCATTGAACGTAGTATCTGAATTGTTTTATTGAAGTGGCAATCTGTAGTTGGAACAATAACAAAGCCATTACCCAATCACTGTTTTAGTAAACAGCTGAGCTGCCCTGTAATTAATGTGCATCCATCCTTCAATTGCCAATAGTTATCTCTATGATTGGAAAGGAATCCTACTGTTTGTAAAACAGCCTATATCCAAATATGAGGATGCACAATGTGCAGAATTCCCAAAAGCAACTGGTTCGAAAGACAACTCCACCAATGTGTCAGAGGAAACACTGTACACCTGGCGACTGAAGTCAGCTTGCAGGCACCCGGCCTTCCACAAGGAGTCGCTAGAGCATGATGGGACAAAGACATCCCGGCCGGCCAAACCCTCCCCTAACCCAGACGACGCTGGGCCAATTGTGCGTCGCCTCATGGTTCTCCCGGTCACGGCCGGCTGTAACACAGCCTGGGATCGAACCCGTGCCTTCGACCACTGCGCCACTCGGGAGGCCTAAAAACTGAATTTTTAGAAGAAATTAAAGTCCAACCAACTGAGTCCTCTGCATTCCTTGATATAGTTTGGTTCTAACGGCCTGAGGCGGACCATAACTTCAGATAAGACATTGTTTGATTAAAGATATAATTTCAGTGGCAGTGCATGTTGGTGCTCCACTCTAAATTGTATTGGCACAGAAGAGAGAAAAAACGTCATTGTCCTTTGGGCTCCTAGAGACATGTGTCTGAGGTGGTGGCTGGTTGGATGGCTTCAGCTGCTCTCCTTTGATTTTGGGGCTCTCTGTTACACTAGAGAGGACAGATTCAAAGCATATCTCAAAATCAATCTAATCCCGTTAATCATCTACTGCAACACACAGGTCCTCAGTCCTTTTTTCAAACCCTCGTTACAGTTTGCTGCACTGATTAATGGAAGTATGGAGAGGATTCCATTCATGACATACAGGACACCATAGTAAATGACTTTCTAAAGCCTATGATAGTTCACTGATGACGGAGAGTTAGAATGTATGAGATGGCAAAGGATCCTTGGGCTAGCCAATTGTACTGTTTGGAATGTCACACTTAGGTCTGAGCAGACAGATATTTGTTGGGCTTTTGATTTAGACTATAGTGTGCTCTCTGTTCTTTGTAACTGTATTGCAACTCTACTGAATGAGTTCACAGAGACGCAGTCCTGAATACGCTCTCGATATCAAAAGAAAGCGATGCTTTCAACAACTATTCATTACATTCTCTGTCTTTCCGTAAAAACAGTTTTATGAATCTTCCCTCGTGAATCATTTAACTTCACAGCACAATTATTATGGCCCAAATCCGGCCCAAATGTCCAAGGTGGATGCGGTGCGTTTACCACTTGGAACTATGGGGAATGCAGGAACTCAGCAGTACTATTGTTGAAAAGACACAAACTCAAACTACACTGTATCAGTCAAATATTAAGTTAATTAGGCTGCAAAGCAAATGTGTGATTGGAATTGTAACACCACACAGTATTAAATGTAACACGGTGACCCACCGAAATGGTGTTAAAATTAACACCACAAGAGTGTTGGGTTGGGTGTTGCCAATTCTGATTTAAATGAACACTTTATTACAGCTGATGCTGTTACACTCTCTCAGTGTTAGGGGATTAACACCACTGGTGTTACAGTAACTTGTTTTTCGGTGTTGTTTTACAACTGTAGGGTGCAAAGCCTTATTTGCATATTTATTTCCAAGGGTGCCGTTCAAGTGAATTTTAGAAGTACTAGTAACACCAATGATTGTTTTTGCTAGTGACAGAGACACGGTGTCACTTGGTGTAGAGAGGAGTAGGCAGGAGGCAGGTTGAGAACTACTGACATTATTTAAGCACCATAGATCAAAGCGGGGCGAAACCCAAACACTGTTGTGCTCAAAATGTATCTTCATAAACAAAAAGGCAAAATATAATGTACTCAGGAAATAGTAGGAGAGATTCCTCTCAGGAAAACAAGTAACATTTACAATGACCAACAAATACAAACGGCAGAGGGAGTATATGTACAGTGATTAAGTGGGGATTGGAACCAAGTATGTGTAATGATTATGAGACAAGTCCGGGGTTGATGAAGTGAAGGGTGTTTGCCAGCAGTAGGTTCGGCAGCAGGTCGAAGGCCGGCGACGCCGAACGCCTGAGCTGGACAGGAGGGGGAGCTAAAGTGAAGGCTGGTGTGACACATGGTAGTTGCATTTGATGGCTTTCAGTCCTGTAGCCTTCACCAACTGAGTGCCTAAGTAAATATTTTATCATAAAGTTGAATTATTTATGACAATACATAACTTTTTTTTAATACCTGCAACGTGTACGCTAAGAATCGGGAAGCAATTACTGGGAGTGAATTTAATAAATAACGGAACAAAAAAAGAAACACGAGTAGCATACAGACATGAAACACAGGAACAGAAACGTCTGAGGAAGAACCAATGGGAGTGACAGATATAGGGGAGGTAATCAGGAAGATGATGGAGTCCAGGTGCGTGTCATGAGGCGTAGGTAACGATGGTGGCCGGTGTGCGTAAGGAGTGCCGGAGAGGGGGAGCGGGAGTAAACAGACAATACCATACTTCAACAGCCTAACACAGTGGTCTTCAACAGCCTATTTCAGTGGTCTGAAATTCCTGGTTCGCAGGCCACATCGACAAGTCATTTTTTGCTGGCTTGAAAAGTGTTACATAATTCCTATTGGAATCCAGCCAGAGTTAGGATATCCAACAATGAATTATCCGCAATCAGTGGTGGAAAAAGTAGTCAATTGTCATAATTCAGTATAAGTAAAAAGTAAATGCTATACATCAAATGTCTTACATTAAGCAAACCAGACAGCACGATTTTCTTGTTTAAAATGTTTATTTACAAACAGAGACGGACAAACTCCAACACTCAGACATAATTTAAACACGCAGTTTTTGTGTTTAGTGAGTCCGTCAGATCAGAGGCAGTAGGGATGACAAAGCGTTATATTGATAGGTGCGTGAATTGGACCATAATTCGGTCCTGTCTATGCATTAGAAATGTAACAAGTACCTTTTGGTGTAAGCAGCCGAGCAGCCGCACACAAGCCTAAGATCACAATGTGCAATGCCAAGCATTGGCTGGAGTGGTGTAAAGCTCGCCGCTATTGGACTCTGGAGCAGTGGAAACACGTTCTCTGGAGTGATGAATCATGCTTCACCATCTGGCAGTCCGGCAGACGAATCTGGGTTTGGTGGATTTACATTTACATTTAAGTCATTTAGCAGACGCTCTTATCCAGAGCGACTTACAAGTACATACATTCATACTTTTTTTTTTTTTTTGTATGTGGATGTGTGGATGCCAGGAGAACGCTACCTGCCCCAATGCATAGTGCCAACTGTAAAGTTCAGTGGATGAGGAATAATGGTCTAAGGCTGTTTTCATGGTTCAGCCTCCTTAGTTCCAGTGAAGGGAACTCTTAACGGTACAGCATACAATAACATTCTAGACAATTCTATGCTTCCAACTTTGTGGCAATAGTTCGGGGAAGGCCCTTTCTTGTTTCAGCATGACAATGCCCCCGTGCACAAAGTGAGGTCCATACAGAAATGGTTTGTCGAGATCGGTGTGGAAGAACTTGAATGGCTTACACAGAGCCCTGACCTCAACCCCATCGAACACCTTTGGTATGAATTGGAACGCCTGTGAGCCAGGCCCAACATCAGTGCAAAACCTCACTAATGCTCGTGGATGAATGGAAGCAAGTCCCTGCAGCAATATTCCAGCATCAAGTGGAACGCCTTCCTAGAAGAGTGGAGGCTGTTATTGCAACATTGCCCATGATTTTGGAATGAAATCTTCATCGAGCAGGTGTCCACATACATTTCATCATGTAGTGTATTTTCTTTAGGAATGTAGTGGATGTTGTACAAAATATAAACAGTAAAGTAAAGATACCCCAAAAACAACTTAAGTAGTACTTCAAATAATTTTTACTGAAGTACTTTACCCCATTGCCCACAATCTGCAGTTAGAATGACTGCAAAGGTAGGAAAGGTCGATAAATGAGACTACTTAAACCATCTAAACTGTCACAACCATGTCAATAATGACTAAAATAAGTCCAACCACTTAAAGATTGGATTAGTTTATGTTATTTATCTTTGAGTAGTATACGATCAATTCATTGATCAATGTGCATGCAGAAACAGACATTAAAACAAACTATTCTATAATACAACCTGCAACAATTAATGCTGGGAATATGATAATGAGGCCCCACCCATGTCTTTTTCACTCTCAGAAAGTGAACAGAAATTAACTCAACATAGTAGAGTAATGACAACCACTGATAAACACTTTGTTTATTCACCCCTGGTGGAGTCAATTTCAATCCCACAGTTGTTAACCCCATTAGAATCAACACTCAGATATAACACTCACAACACTTGTCAACACAGAGATTTTAACACCAGCAAAATTGAGTTTTGCATTAAACACATACAGTACCAGTCAAAGGTTTGGACATACCTACTCATTCAAGGGTTTTTCTTTATTTTTACTATTTTCTACATTGTAGAATAATAGTGAAGACATCAAAATTATGAAATAATACATATGGAATCATGTAGTAACCAAAAAAGTGTTAAATAAATCAAAATATATTTTAGATTTGAGATTCTTCAAAGTAGCCACCCTTTGCAATGATGACAGCTTTGCACACTCTTGGCATTCTCTCAACCAGCTTCATGAGGTAGTCACCTGGAATGCATTTAAATTAACAGGTGTGCCTTGTTAAAAGTTCATTTGTGGAATTTCTTTCCTTCTTAATGCATTTGAGCCAATCAGTTGTGTTGTGACAATGTAGGGGTGGTATACAGAAGATAGCCCTATTTGGTAAAAGTCCAAGTCCATATTATGGCAAGAACCACTCAAATAATCAAAGAGAAACGACAGTCCATCATTACTTTAAGACATGAAGGTCAGTCAATCAGGAAAATTTCTAAAACATTGAACGTTTCTTCAGGTGAAATTTCAAAAACTAATCACGCGCTATGATGAAACTGGCTCTCATGAGGACCGCAACAGGAAAGAGATACCTCTGCTGCAGAGGATAAGTTTATTAGATTTACCAGCCTCAGAAATGGCAGCCCAAATAAATGCTTCAGAGTTCAAGTAACAGACTCGTTGCAACATAAACTGTTCAGAGGAGACTGCGTGAATCAGGCCTTCATGGTCAAATTGCTGCAAAGAAACCACTACTACAGGACACCAATAAGAGGAAGAGACTTGCTTGTGCCAAGAAACATGAGAAATGGACATTAGACCTGTGGAAATCGGTCCTTTGGTCTGATGAGTCCAAATTTGAGATTTTTGGTTCAAACCTCCGTGTCTTTGTGAGACACAGAGTAGGTGAACGGATGATCTCCGCATGTGTGGTTCCCACCATGAAGCATGGAGGAGAGAACAGCGATTAATCACCTCGAACTGGAAGAAGCTTTTTCCTTTAACAAGTCCGACGTGAAGGATATACTGCCGGGAACAGGCCCAAAACCCCGTCATTTGCATGAAGAAAAACCGGGGGCAGCCTTCTGAGAATTCGTAGGCGAGCGAGTAAACTCCCACTGCCGTCTGTTCTATTGGACAATATGCAATCATTGGAAAATAAAATCGATGACCTACGATCAAGATTATCCTTCCAACGGGACATTGAAAACTGTAATATCTTATGTTTCATCGAGTCGTGGCTGAACGACGACACAGATTTTCTGGGAATTTTCCATGCACCGGCAGAACAGAGAAGCTACGTTTGGTAGACGAGTGGTGGGGGTGTGAGTCTATTTCTCAATAACAGCTGGTGCGCAATGTCTAATATTAAAGAAGTCTGGAGGTATTGCTCACCTGAGGTAGAGGACCTTATGATAAGTTGTAGACCACACTATCTACCAAGAGAGTTCTCATCTATATTATTCGTAGGCATCTATTTACCACCACAAACCGATGCTGGCACTAAGACCACACTCAACCAACTCTATAAGGCCATAAGCAAACAAGAAAATGCTCATCCAGAAACGGCGCTCCTAGTGGCCGGGGACTTTAACGCAGGCAAACTTAAATCCGTTTCACCTAATTTCTACCAACATGTCACATGTGCAACCAGAGGAAAAACAACTACAGACCACATTTACTCCACACACAGAGATGCATACAAAGCTCTCCCCCGCCCTCCATTTGGCAAATCTGACCATAATTCTATCCTCCTGATTCCTACTTACAATCAAACTAAAGTAGGAAGTACCAGTGACTCGCTCATTACGGAAGTGGTCATGTGATGCGGATGCTAAGCTACAGGACTGTTTTGCAAGTACAGCCTGGAATATGTTCCGGGATTCATCCAATGGCATTGAGGAGTATACCACCTCAGTTATCAGCTTCCTCTATAAGTGCATCGATGACCACATCCCCACAGTGACCATACGTACATATCCCAACCAGAAGCCATGGATTACAGGCAACATCCGCATCAAGCTAAAGGCTAGAGCTGCCACTTTCAGGGAGTGGGACACTAATCCAGATCCGTATAAGAAATCCCGCTATGCCCTTAGACAAACCATCAAACAAGCAAAGCGTCAATACAGGATTAAGATTGAATCCTACTACACCAGCTCTGACGCTCGTCGGATGTGGCAGGGCTGGAAAACTATTACGGACTACAAAGGGAAACCCAGCCGCGAGCTGCCCAGTGACGTGAGCCCACCAGACGAGCTAAATGCCTTTTGTGCTCGCTCGAGGCAAGCAACACTGAAGCATGCACAAGAGCACCAGCTGTTCTGGACGACTGTGTGATCACGCTCTCGGTAGCCAATGTGAGCAAAATCTTTAAACAGGTCAACATTCACAAAGACGCGGGGCCAGACGAATTACCAAGACTTGTACTCAAAGCATGTGCAGACCAACTGGCCAGTGTCTTCACTGACATTTTCAACCTTTCCCTGACCGAGTATGTAATACCTACCTGTTTCAAGCAGACCACCCTGTGCCCAAGGAAGCGAAGGTTACCTGCCTATTTTATCGCCCCGTAGCACTCACGTCGGTAGTCATGAAGTGCTTTGAAAGGCTGGTCATGGCTCACATCAACAGCATCCTCCTGGAAATCCTAGACCCACTCCAATTTGCATACCACCCCAACAGATCCACAGATGACGCAATCTCAATCACACTCCACACTGCCCTTTCTCACCTGGACAAAAGAAACACCAATGTGAGAATGCTGTTCATTGACTACAGCTCAGCGTTCAACACCGTAGTGCCCACAAAGCTCATCACTAAGCACTGGGACTAAACACCTCCCTCTGCAACTGGACTTCTTGATGGGCTGCCCCCAGGTGGTAAGGGTATGCAACAACACGTCTGCCACGCTATTCTTCAACACTGGGGCCCCTCAGGGGTGTGTACTTAGTCCACTCCTGTACTCCCTGTTCACCCACGACTGTGTGACCAAATAAGACTCCAACACCATCATTAAGTTTGCTGACGACACAACAGTGGTAGGTCTGATCACCGACAACGATGAGACAGCCTATAGGGAGGAGGTCAGAGACCTGGCAGTGTGGTGCCAGGACAACAACCTCTCCCTCAATGTGAGCAAGACAAAGCAGCTGATCGTGGACTACAGGAAGAGGCAGGCCAAATTGGCCCCCATTAACATCGACAGTGCTGTAGTGGAGCGGGTCGAGAGTTTCAAGTTCCTTGGTGTCCACAAACTATCATGGTCCAAACACACCAAGACAGTTGTGAAGAAGGCACGACAACACCTTTCCCCCTCAGGAGACTGAAAAGACTTGGAATGGGTCCCCAGATCCTCAAAAAGTTCTACAGCTGCACCATCGAGAGCATCCTGACCGGTTGCATCACCGCCTGGTATGGCAACTACTCGGCATCTGATCATAAGGCGCTACAGAGGGTAGTGCGTACGGCCCAGTACATCACTGGGGCCAAGCTTTCTGCCATCCAGGACCTATATTAGGTGGTGACAGAGGAAAGCTAAAAAAAATTGTCACCCAAATCATAGACTGTTCTCCCTGCTCCCGCACGACAAGCAGTACTAGAGCGCCAAGTCTAGGACCAAAAGGCTCCTTAGCAGCTTGTACCCCCAAGCCATAAGACTTCTGAGCAATTAATCAAATGGCCATTGACCCCCCTATTTGTTTTGTACACTGCTGCTACTCGCTGTTTATTATCTATGTGTAACGTCCTGACCAGAGTTCTTATGTGTTTTGCTTGTTTAGTGTTGGTCAGGACGTGAGCTGGGTGGGAATTCTATGTTGTGTGTCTAGTTTGTCTGTTTCTGTGTCCAGCCTAATATGGTTCTCAATCAGAGGCAGCTGTCAATTGTTGTCCCTGATTGAGAATCATATATAGGAGGCTTGTTTTGTGTTGGGATTTTGTGGGTGATTGTTTCCTGTCTTCTGTCTTTGTGTTCTGCACCAGATAGGACTGTTGTCGGTTTTCACATTTATTGTTTTGTTGTTTGTAGTGTTCACATATTCTTTATTAAATTATGTTGAACACTAGCCGCGCTGCGTTTTGGTCCTCTCCTTCATCCCAGGAAGAAAACCGTGACAGAATCACCCACCTAACTCGGACCAAGCAGCGTGGCTACGGGCAGCGACAGCAGCAGTAGCGGCCAGCTACACAGGACTCCTGGACATGGGAGGAAATTTTGGAGGGAAAAGGACACTGGGCTAACATTGGAGAATATCGCCGCTCTCGGGAAGAGATGGAGGCAGCTAAAGCCCAGGAGCGGTGGTATGAGGAGGCAGCACGGAAGCGTGGCTGGAAGCCCGTGAAGAAACCCCAAAAATGTCTTGGGGGGGGCTAAAGGGTAGTGTGGCGAAGGCAGGTAGGAAACCTGCGCCCACTTCCCATGCTTACCGTGGAGAGCGGGAGTACGGGCAGACACCGTGTTATGCGGAAGAGCGCACGATGTCTCCTGTACGTGTGCATAGCCCGGTGCAGGTTATTCCACCTCCCCGCACTGGCCGAGCTAGATTGAGCATTGAGCCAAGTGCCATGAAGCCGGCTCAACATATCTGGCCTCCAGTACGTCTCCTCGGGCCGGTGTACATGGCACCAGCCTTACGCAGGGTGTCCCCGGTTCGCCAACACAGCCCAGTGCGGGTTATTCCACCTCCCCGCACTGGTCGGGCTACGGGGAGCATTCAACCAGGTAAGGTTGGGCAGGCTCAGTGCTCAAGGGAGCCAGTACGCCTGCACGGTCCGGTATATCCGGCGCCACCTTCCCGCCCCAGCCCAGTACCATCAGTGCCGACACCACGCACCAGGCTTCCAGTGCGTCTCCAGAGCCCTGTTCCTCCTCCACGCACTCTCCCTATGGTGCGTGTCTCCAGCCCAGTGCCTCCAGTTCCGGCACCACGCACCAAGCCTCCTGTGCGTCTCCAGAGCCCTGTACGCACTGTTCCTTCTCCCCGCACTCGCCCTGAGGTGCGTGCCCTCAGCCCGGTACCACCAGTGCCGGTACCACGCACCAGGCCTATAGTGCGCTTTGAGAGTCCAGTGTGCCCTGTTCCTGCTCCACGCACTCTTCCTATGGTGCGTGTCTCCAGCCCAGTACCTCCAGTTCCGGTACCACGCACCAGGCCTACTGTGCGCCTCAGCAGGTCAGAGTCGGCCGTCTGCCCAACGCCGCCTGCACTGCTCGTCTGCTCAACGCCGCCTGCACTGCTCGTCTGCCCAGCGCCGCCTGAGCTGCCTGCCTGCCCAGCGCCGTCTGAGCCATCCGTCTGCCCAGTGCCGTCTGAGTCATCCGTCTGCCCAGTGCCGTCTGAGCGATCCGTCTGCCCAGTGCCGTCTGAGCCATCCGTCTGCCCAGCGCCGTCTGAGCCATCCGTCTGTCCCGAGCCATTAGAGCCGCCCGTCTGTCCCGAGCCGTTAGAGCCGTCCGTCAGTCAGGAGCCGCTAGAGCCGTCCGTCAGTCAGGAGCTGCCAGAGCCGCCAGCCAGTCAGGAGCTGCCAGAGCCGCCAGCCAGTTAGGAGCTGCCAGAGCAACCAGCCAGTCAGGAGCTGCCAGAGCCGCCAGCCAGTCAGGAGCTGCCAGAGCCGCCAGCCAGTCAGGAGCTGCCAGAGCCGCCAGCCAGTCAGGAGCTGCCAGAGCCGCCAGCCAGTCATGAGCTGCCCTCCAGTCATGAGCTGTCCTCCAGTCATGAGCTGCCCTCCAGTCATGAGCTGCCCTCCAGTCATGAGCTGCCTTCCAGTCATGAGCTGCCCTCCAGTCATGAGCTGCCTTCCAGTCATGAGCTGTCCTCCAGTCATGAGCTGTCCTCCAGTCATGAGCTGCCCTCCAGTCATGAGCTGCCTTCCAGTCATGAGCTGCCTTCCAGTCATGAGCTGCCACTCAGTCCGGAGCTGCCACTCAGTCCGGAGCTGCCACTCAGTCCGGAGCTGCCACTCAGTCCGGAGCTGCCATTAGTCCGGAGCTGCGCTTCAGTCCAGAGCTGCCTCTCTGTCCGGAGCTGCTTTTCAGTCCGGAGTTGCCCCTCTGTCGTGAGCTACCTCTCTGTCTTGAGCTACCTCTCTGTCTTGAGCTACCTCTCTGTCCTGAGCTACCTCTCTGTCCTGAGCTATCTCCTCTATCTAGGGGGGGCCTTGGTGAAGGTTCCTAGACCAAGGTCGGGGGCGAGGGTCGCCACTCAAAGGACGCTAAGGAGGGGGACAAAGACAGTGGTAGAGTGGTGTCCTCGTCCTGCGCCGGAGCCGCCACCGCGGACAGATGCCCACCCAGACCCTCCTCTTGAGTTTTAGGGGTGCGTTCGGAGTCCGCACCTCAGGAGGGGGGTACTGTAACGTCCTGACCAGAGTTCTTATGTGTTTTGCTTGTTTAGTGTTGGTCAGGACGTGAGCTGGGTGGGAATTCTATGTTGTGTGTCTAGTTTGTCTGTTTCTGTGTCCAGCCTAATATGGTTCTCAATCAGAGGCAGCTGTCAATCGTTGTCCCTGATTGAGAATCATATATAGGAGGCTTGTTTTGTGTTGGGATTTTGTGGGTGATTGTTTCCTGTCTTCTGTCTTTGTGTTCTGCACCAGATAGGACTGTTGTCGGTTTTCACATTTATTGTTTTGTTGTTTGTAGTGTTCACATATTCTTTATTAAATTATGTTGAACACTAGCCGCGCTGCGTTTTGGTCCTCTCCTTCATCCAAGGAAGAAAACCGTGACACTATGCATAGTCACTTTACCCCTACCTATATGTACAAATTACCTCGACTAACCTCTTACCCCGCACATTGACTTGGTACCGGTACCCCTTGTATATAGCCTCATTATTGTTATTTTATTGTGTTACTTTTTCATTATTTCTTTGGTAAATATTTTCTTAACTCTTCTTGAACTGCACTATTGAGTAAGGGCTTGTAAGTAAGCATTTCACTGTAAGGTCTACACTTGCTCTATTCGGCACATGTGACAAAGTTTGATTTGATTTGAGGAGGTGTGATGGTGTGGGGCTGCTTTGCTGGTGACAATGTTGTTGATTTATTTAGAATTCAAGGCACACTTTACCAGCATGGCTACCACAGCATTCTGCAGCGATACGCCATCCCATCTGGTTTGCGCTTAGTGGGACTATCATTTGTTTTTCAACAGGACAATGACCCAACACACCTCCAGGCTGTGCAAGGGCTATTTGACCAAGAAGGAGAGTAATGGAGTGCTGCATCAGATGACCTGGCCTCCACAATCACCTGACCTCAAACCAATTGAGGTGGTTTGGGATGAGTTGGACTGCAGAGTGAAAGAAAAGCAGCCAACAAGTGCTCAGCATATGTGGAAACTTCAAGACTGTTGGAAAAGCATTCCAGGTAAAGCTGGTTGAGAGAATACCTAGAGTGTTTAAAGCTGTCAAGGCAAAATGTGGCTACTTTGAAGAATCTAAAATCTAAAATATATTTAGATTTATTTAACACTTTTTTGTTTACTTCATGATTCAATATGTGTTATTTCATAGTTTTGATGTCTTCACTATTATTCTACAATGTAGAAAATAGTAAAAATAAAGAAAAACCTTTGAATGAGTAGGTGTGTCCAAACTTTTGACTGGTACATATATACAGTGCATTCGGAAGGTATTCAGACCCCTTGACTTTTTCCACAATTTGTTACGTTACAGCCTTGTTCTGAAATAGATTAAATTGTTTTTTTTTCTTCATCAATCTACACACAATACCCCATAATGACAAAACAAAAACTCTGTATATCCTCTCAAGCTCTGTCAAGATGGATGGGGATCGTCGCTGCACAGCTATTTTCAGGTCTCTCCAGAGTTGTTCCATCGAGTCTGGGCTCTGGCTGGGCCACTCAAGGACATTCAGAGACTTGTCCCGAAGCCACTCCTGCTTTATCTTGGCTGTGTGCTTAGGGTCGTTGTCCTGTTGGAAGGTGAACCTTCGCCCCCAGTCTGAGGTCCTGAGCACTCTGGAGCAGGTTTTCATAAATCATCGCTCTGTACTTTGCTCTGTTCATCTTTCCCTCGATCCTGACTAGTCTCCCAGTCCCTGCCACTGAAAAACATCCCCACAGCATGATGCTGCCACCACCATGCTTCACCATAGGGATGGTGCCAGGTTCCCTCCAGATGTGACGCTTGGCATTCAGGCAAAAAAGTTCAATCTTGGTTTCATCAGATCAGAGAATCTTGTTTCTCATGTTCAGAGAGTCTTTAGGTCCCTTTTGGCAAACTCCAAGCGGGCTGTCATGTGCCTTTTTACTGAGGAGTGGCTTCCGTCTGGCCACTCTACCATAAAGACCTGATTGGTGGAGTGCTGCAGAGATGGTTGTCCTTCTGGAAGTTTTCCCATCTCCACAGAGGAACTCTGGAGCTCTATCAGATTGACCATCGGGTTGTTGGTCACCACCCTAAACAAGGCTCTTCTCCCCTGATTGCTCAGTTTGGCCGGGCGGCCAGCTTTAGGAAGAGTCTTGGTGGTTCCAAACTTCTTCCATTTAAGAATGATGGAGGCCACTGTGTTCTCGGGGACCTTCAAGGCTGCAGACATTTTTTGGTACCCTTTCCCAGATCTGTGCCTCGACACAATCCTGTCTCAGAGTGCTACAGACAATTCCTTCGACCTCATGGGTTGGTTTTTGCTCTGACATGCACTGTCAACTGTGGGACCTTATATATACAGGTGTGTTCCTCTCCAAATCATGTCCAATCAATTGAATTTGCCACAGGGGGACTACAATCAAGTTGTATAAACATCTCAAGGATGATCAATGGAAACAGGATGCACCTGAGCTTAATTTCGAGTCCCATAGCAAAGGGTCTGATTACTTATGTAAATAAGGTATTTCTGTTTTATATTTTGAATACATTTACAAAAATGATTAAAAACCTGTTTTCGCTTTGTCATTGTGGGGTAATTGAGGGGAAAACATATTTTAATCCTGTTTAGAATAAGGTTGTAACGTAACAAAATGTGAAAAAGTCAAGGGGTCTGAATACTTTCCAAATTCCCTTAAAACCTTTTCTCAATAGGGGGGCGCCATTTCGACTTTGTAAAAATTCGTTCCCAAATTAAACTGCCTCATACTCAATTCTTGCTCGTACAATATGCATATTATTATTACTATTGGATAGAAAACACTCTCTAGTTTCTAAAACCGTTTGAATTATATCTGTGAGTAAAACAGAACTCATTTTGCAGCAAACTTCCTGTCAGGAAGTGAGAAATCTGGGCACTCTGTTCCAGGGTCAGTTTATTAATTTGCATGTAATCTATGGGTCGACATGCACTACATACGCCTTCCCCTAGATGTCAGTAAGCAGTGAGAATTGGAATGGGGTGTCTAGGTAGATCTAAGGCCGTACAAAAGCTCTTGGAACCGGGTGTGCAGTCTTTTCAACGTTCGTCATGGCGCAAGACAGACCTCAGGATTGCATTCTGAAAAGCTCTCGTTATAGGCGTTAGATATATCCGGCTCTGATTTTATTCGATATAGGTGTTAAAAACATCATAATGTAGTTATTTTAAACCGAGTTATATCAGTTTATATCAGTATATTGCGATTTTCAGAATTTTATTTGTGCTGCGTTATGGTGAGTTGGACACGTCTTCGCCACATGGCTAATGTTTGCTGCTAATTCCAAAGTTGAAGACGACAATCTACAACCGAGCAACGATTATTCTGGACAAAGGACAACTTGCACAAGATTCTGATGGAAGCTCATCAAATAGTAAGATTTATGATGTTAATTCGTATTTCTGTTGAAAAATGTTAAACTATTATTCCGCCATTCATTTCGGTGCGGTCTCGCTTTAACGCACGCTGTATGTCGTAGTAACGTTAATTTTAAAAAATCTAACACAGCGGTTGCATTAAGAACTAATGTATCTTTCATTTCCTGTCCAACCTGTATTTTTTAGTCAAGTTTATGATTAGTTATTGAATAGATTAGGTGCCTCTCCCAAGATTTCTCCCGACATATTGTTGGCAGTTTGGCTACTATTCTCATTGTATAACCACGATTTGTGCCGCTAAATATGCACATTTTCGAACAAACCATATATGTATTGTGTAATATGATGTTATAGGACTGTCATCTGATGAAGTTTTGAGAAGGTTAGTGAAAAATGTAATATCTTTTGCTGGTTTATTCGCTAGCGCTAACGTGCATGAATCAATGCTGCTGTGTGGTTGGCTATTGTAGTAAGCTAATATAATGCTATATTGTGTTTTCGCTGTAAAACACTTAAAAAATCTGAAATATTGGCTGGATTCACAAGATGTTTGTCTTTCATTTGCTGTACGCTGTGTATTTTTCATAAATGTTTTATGATGAGTATTTAGGTAATTCACGTTGGTCTCTGTAGTTATTCTAGCTGCTTTGGTGAGATTTTGTGATGGTGGCTGCAATGTAAAACTATGATTTATACCTGAAATATGCAAATTTTTCGAACAAAACATATGCTATACAATAAATATGTTATCAGACTGTCATCTGATGAAGTTGTTTCTTGGTTAGTGACTATTTATATCTTTATTTGGTCGAATTTGTGATAGCTACCTATGCAGTAAAAAAATGGTGGAGAAAAAAAAGTTGGGTCTTTTGCTATCGTGGTTAGCTAATAGAAATACATATTGTGTCTTCCCTGTAAAACATTTTAAAAATCAGAAATGATGGCTGGATTCACAAGATGTGTATCTTTCATCTGGTGTCTTGGACTCGTGATTTTATGATATTTAGATGCTAGTATTTACTTGTGGCGCTATACTAGGCTATGCTAGTCAGCTTTTTTACTGATGAGGGTGCTCCCGGATCCGGGATGAGTACCAAGTAAAAGTTAACCCTACACACCCCTCTCCTGTTTGGAGTAAACTAATGGACAACAACACTTAGGCTTCTATTTGCATCTTATACATACATTTTACAGACACAATGCCCTTAACTGTTGCAATCTTTTATTTGTTTTTAATCCCATCCTTCAGCTACCATCAACCCCTTCCATCTATCTCTGAAGACCATCCAGCTTGATTTCTATTTGCCATATATTTTTAACTGTGCTGTTTAACTAAAATTCCAAACCCATATACATTTTCCGGACACAGCATATTTTACATTAGTTATCTTGTTGTTTTTAGTCCCACCCTTCAACTCCACTCAACCCCTCCCATCTATCCCTCCAACACCCTCCATTTTTTATTTCTATTTGCCATATATTTTCAACTGTGCTGTGATGTTTCACAAAAGTTCGGAGCCTTTCTATTGTCATAGTTTCTACAGATTGTAAATTAAAGATATAATAATGCTTTTAGCAAAAATGTTTATTATTGATTGACTGACTATGACTTTTCAAATCACCCAGTAGTGCTATCTGCACAGTTACTTCCAGGTTAATGTTCCACTTCTCCAGCCATTCCTGGACCTGCGACCAAAAACAAGCTACATATGGACAGTACCAGAACAAATGATCCAATGATTCTGTATCTTTGCAGCAAGATCTGCAGAGCTGGGATGGTTGTGTCCCCCATATACAACATTCTATTGGTTGCAAGAATTTAGTATAATTTAATTTGAAAAATTCTACATTTTGAATCCAGCGTTGTTATGCGTATCAGTTCATAAACCATGTGCCATGGAATCGGTACATCGAAAATCTCTTCAACTATTTTTTGCAATCTATATGGTAAAGCTGTCAATTCTTTGGTCCCAATTAGTATATTTTAGTTTAACCACAAAATTTGTGATATTATTTGTACTGTCTTTTCTGGTGGATTAAACTGAAATTGCAACCAACTTTCTATGGCTTGTTTTAATAATAGCTATGCTTTGGAGATGATTTCATTTTCAAATAACCGAAAGTGATAGGCTGTAATCTGAATAAAGGGAAAAGGGCCATTCTTGAACATGGGGTGAGACATTCTTACTAATCTGCTCTAAAACCAGTTTGGATTGATATATACCTTTTGTATGACTGACGCCTTTAGTGAGAGGTCCAATGCTTAAATATTTAATCATTTCTGCCCTACGAATTAATATTTATTTCACAAATAGTTTAATTTTGTCTGGCTTGCCGTTCCAAATAAAATGTCATATTTTTTGCTCATATAATTTTTCAAAAGGTAGCTAGGTGTAGGCAAGACCATAAGCAAATAGGTAAACTGGGATATGACTAAAGAGTTAATCAGGGTAAACTGGGATATGACTAAAGAGTTAATTAGGGGGATTTTTCCACAAATGGACAGGTATTTTCCTTTCCATGGTAGCAAAAATCGTATCTATTTTGCCAACTTTCTATTAAAATGTATTGTAGTAAGATCATTTCTTTCTACGGACTATGTCCACATCACCGTCATTGTAATGTAAAAGTTGTATTTTTTTTGTTATTTAATACGTAATATAGTACACTTATCATAATTTGGTTGCAATCCAGAGAGGTTAGAAAAAGTATCTAGATCCTCTGTGGAGGGCTCCAAATTGTGGAGGTCAGTGACCTGACAGTGTGGTGCCGGAGCAACAACCTCTCCCTCAAATGTCAGCAAGATCAAGGACCTGATCGTGGACTAAAGAAAATCGGGGGCGAGTACGCCCCCATCCACATCGACGGGGCGGCAGTGGAGCAGGTAGATAGCTTCAAGTTCCTCAGGGTCCAAATCACTAAACACTTCAAATGGTCCAAACAGTCGTGAAGAAGCCGCGTGCCTCTTCCCCCTCAGGAAGTTGAATTTTGGCATGGGCCCTCAAATCCTGAAAAGGTTCCACGCTGTACCATTGAGAGCATATTGACTGGCTGCATCACTGCTTGGTATGGCAATAGCACTGTCCTCGATGGCATGGCGCTACTGAGGGTTGTGCAGACATTACTGGGGCCGAGCTCCCTGCAATCCAGGACCTCTTTATCAGGCGGTGTGAAAAGAAGGGCCGGAAAATAGTCAAATACCCCAACCACCCAAGACATAGACCATTTTTTTGCTGCCGCAAGGCAAAAGGTACCAGTGCATCAAGTCTGACAACAACAGACTCTTGAACAGCTTCTATCCCCAAGCAATACGACTGATAAATAGCTAACAAATTAGCTACACGGACCGAGTTTACCTTGTATCTCTATTGACCTTTAATTTCTCTATGCAAACTCACAGGGCCCTACACACACACACAGTCACGCCAACACACACAAACATTCACTCCATCATTTGCTCACTCACACATAATATGCACATACATTTATATTGACTCTATATTGATTATTGCATTGTTGGGCTTTGAGTTTGCAAGAAAGGCATTTCATTGTATTTGTGCATGTGACATAAAAACCAATAGCCCCACAGCTTAGCTCTGTGTGACCTAACAGCAGCACTCTGACCTCCCGACCTCTGCATTCTTGCTGCTGGTATTCCATTATATCCACAGCCTCCTTGTAACACTTTTTAAAAAACAAATCACAGAGGGCCGGAGCAGTAAATAGCCTCACCAATGTTAAAATAACCTGACCCACTACAAATGGGTTGACCAGATTTAATTAACTATACGCCTGTTGCTGTTAGAGTAATTAACTAGTTCTATAATGAATCCACTTGTGTGTCATTAAGCCTCATGGAAACAAAGCCAGGAGTCACACAGTCCTCAGCTCACCCTTTTTGCCTCCCATCTCCCTTTGTGAAATACACTTGACTGTATAAGGCAAGTTCTGTCATCCTCCCACTCACCAAATCACAGAGCAACACGGGCTGACCTTTGGCTGGGGAATACTTTAGCTAAGTCGAAAACGCCAACTTACCTCTTCTGCATTCCAGTCCATGTCTAAGCACTGCTGTCTCTTATCAAATATGACAAAGCCCCAGGTTTGTATCCAAACCATGGATCCTGTGACCAGCAAGTAGACCCCTTCACCCTGATAGTCTCTCAAAAATCCCCACGCACACACACACACACTGGTTTTCATGGTATATGGGGGGGAAATTTGTTCAAACACCACACTTTTACACCCATACACCAACATCCTAAATACCCCTGGCTGACAGCTGAGACACCAGGGTTTAAGCTATGACAGAAAAAATTGGCCACCTTGCCCTAGGATGAGCTGCTTCTGTATTCCCTAACACGCCTGCTAAATATCAGAAGGAATTTGCAGAGAGAGCGAGTATAGCTACAGTAGGGCCATTAATCAACCATAGTGGACCAGACTAACTACTCTTCAAACCCTCCTCTCTTTCCTGAGTCTCTCCGCTGTGGGGGAGAGACGAGAGCTCTGTTTTTAATTAGTCATCTAATCAAAAACAAGGCCCATAGAGATCTATTTTCAGAGAGGGTTTGAGGAAATTAATACAGCGGCATACAAGATGAGATGACAAACCACACATCGGCAGGTAAACTGTGTGGCGTGATGAGATGGCCAGATGTAATATGAGCTAAATAAATTGGCTGCCAAACCCTTGTGAACGTAATCAGACTGCTGGAATTTGATTGGGAAATGTTATAATTACCAATGTTTTACCCCTTGCATGATCTCCTTGATCTCAGTTCATTGATTTGTAACTTCTGAGGCTCTTCAGGAAAGTGGGGAAGTTGTATCTATGTTATTTGAAACAATGCAACTAACTGCATGGGAAAATGTTCCAGCCATGAATATAAACTTGGTTCGCAGAAGGAAGGACCAACAAATAATATATACTGAGTGTAGGAAACATTAGGAACAACTGCTCTTTCCATGACATATGCTGACCAGGTGAATCCAGGTGAAAGCTATGGTCCCTTATTGACATCACCTGTTAAATCCACTTCAATCAGTGTAGATGAAGGGGAGAAGACAGGTTAAAGAATGATTTTTAAGCTTTGAAACAATTGAGACATGGATTGTATATGTGTGCCATTCAGATGGTGAATAGACACTATATTTAAGTGCCTTTTTATGGTAGTAGTTGCCAGGCGCACCGGTTTGAGTGTGTCAAGAACTGCAACACTACTGGGATTTTCACGCTCAACAGTTTCAAATCAAATCAAGTTTATTTTATATAGCCCTTCGTACATCAGCTAATATCTCGAAGTGCTGTACAGAAACCCAGCCTAAAACCCCAAACAGCAAGCAATGCAGGTGTAGAAGCACGGTGGCTAGGAAAAACTCCCTAGAAAGGCCAAAACCTAGGAAGAAACCTAGAGAGGAACCAGGCTATGAGGGGAGGCCAGTCCTCTTCTGGCTGTGCCAGGTGGAGATTATAACAGAACATGGCCAAGATGTTCAAATGTTTCCAGTGTGTATCAAGAATGGTCCACCACCCAAAGGACATCCAGCCAACTTGACACTGTGGGAAGCATTGGAGTCAACATTGACACCTTGTAGACTCCATGACCCAACAATTTGAGGCTGTTCTGAGGGAAAAAAGGGTGCAACTCAATATTAGGAAGGTGTTCCTAATGTTTTGTCTGCTCAGTATAAGTGTGAAGTACTATTTGTCATTGGCTGAAGTAATAGCCTTTTAATAGAATGGGAGACCCAAAAGGAAAAATCATTGCCACAATACGGGAGAAATAGTCACAGCTTACAATTGAATTCACTTATAAGGGACCACACCCAACGGTGCAGCTCTGTGTTTAAATATATGTATTTATGTATTAGGGGTTCAGCAGCGAAGCTATATGCCAAATTTGATACCAATCGGTCCAGCGGTTCTGGAGAAGAAGACATTTAAAATAGTCAACAGCATTGAAAATGGTCCAAAATACATCAAAAGCATATTGCTTAATCTGTTCAAAGTTCTAATATTTGGCAAGCATGGTGAGGAATACGGGAGAAGCTCATCCTAGGGCAGTGTGTCCAATTTGTCCTGAAGGTGGCGCGTATGGGCAATTCCATGCCAATTGGCCACATGTTGGCGCTATAATAGTTGATTTAAAATGCAAACTTTGAAAGTTCACACCCCTCACCCGTGTGCCTAGAGTAAAATTACATAGGTCCCTCTCCTCACAAGAAACACATTTGCCTCCAGTACCCACTGTGATAGATTTTCCACCATTTTGAATTTGGTGTAAAACACATCTCCTCTGGAACCACTGTGACAATCTGTATAAAACTTGATATATAGCTATGGATCAAGGTCTCTTAACGCAATATTCTTCACGCTAGTATCTCAAATAACCCCAAGAAGTTCTGGAAAAGGGTTAAAGACCTGGAGAATAAACCCTCCTCCTCATAGCTGCCCATGTCACTTAATGTTGATGATGGTTGTTACTGACAAAAAACACATGGCTGAGCTCTTTAATCACCACTTCATTAAGTCAGGATTCCTATTTGTCTCAGCCATGCCTCCCTGCCCATCCAACATTTCCTCATCTCCCACCCCTTCTAATGCGACTATCCCTGATGCGTCTCCCTCTTTTTCCCCTGCCCCTCTACAAAGTTTCTCCCTGCAGGCAGTTACTGAGTCCGAGGTGCTCAAGGAGCTCCTTAAATTTGACTCCAAAAAAACATCTGGGTCAGATGGTTTACACCCTTTCTTCATTAAGATTGCTGCCCCTATCATCACCAAGCCTATCTCCAACCTTTTTAACCTGTCTCTCCTTTCTGGGGAGGTTCCCATTGCTTGGAAGGCAGCCAGAGTTAGTCCTTTATTTAAAGGGGGAGATCAAGCTGATCCTAACTGTTATAGGCCCATTTCTACACTGCTCAAAAAAATAAAGGGAACACTTAAACAACACAATGTAACTCCAAGTCAATCACACTTCTGTGAAATCAAACTGTCCTCTTAGGAAGCAACACTGATTGACAATAAATTTCACATGCTGTTGTGCAAATGGAATAGACAAAAGGTGGAAATTATAGGCAATTAGCAAGACACCCCCAATAAAGGAGTGATTCTGTAGGTGGTGACCACAGACCACTTCTCAGTTCCTATGCTTCCTGGCTGATGTTTTGGTCACTTTTGAATGCTGGCGGTGCTTTCACTCTAGTGGTAGCATGAGACGGAGTCTACAACCCACACAAGTGGCTCAGGTAGTGCAGCTCATCCAGGATGGCACATCAATGCGAGCTGTGGCAAGAAGGTTTGCTGTGTCTGTCAGCGTAGTGTCCAGAGCATGGAGGCGCTACCAGGAGACAGGCCAGTACATCAGGAGACGTGGAGGAGGCCGTAGGCGGGCAACAACCCAGCAGCAGGACCGCTACCTCCGCCTTTGTGCAAGGAGCAGCACTGCCAGAGCCCTGCAAAATGACCTAAAGCAGGCCACAAATGTGCATGTGTCAGCATATGGTCTCACAAGGGCTCTGAGGATCTCATCTCGGTACCTAATGGCAGTCAGGCTACCTCTGGCGAGCACATGGAGGGCTGTGCGGCCCCACAAAGAAATGCCACCCCACACCATGACTGACCCACCGCCAAACCGGTCATGCTGGAGGATGTTGCAGGCAGCAGAACGTTCTCCACGGCGTCTCCAGACTCTGTCACGTCTGTCACATGTGCTCATGTGCTCAGTGTGAACCTGCTTTCATCTGTGAAGAGCACAGGGCGCCAGTGGCGAATTTGCCAATCTTGGTGTTCTCTGGCAAATGCCAAACGTCCTGCACGGTGTTGGGCTGTAAGCACAACCCCCACCTGTGGACGTCGGGCCCTCATACCACCCTCATGGAGTCTGTTTCTGACCGTTTGAGCAGACACATGCACATTTGTGGCCTGCTGGAGGTCATTTTGCAGGGCTCTGGCAGTGCTGCTCCTTGCACAAAGGCGGAGGTAGCGGTCCTGCTGCTGGGTTGTTGCCCTCCTACTGCCTCCTCCACATCTCCTGATGTACTGGCCTGTCTCCTGGTAGCGCCTCCATGCTCTGGACACTACGCTGACAAACACAGCAAACCTTCTTGCCACAGCTCGCATTGATGTGCCATCCTGGATGAGCTGCACTACCTGAGCCACTTGTGTGGGTTGTAGACTCCGTCTCATGCTACCACTAGAGTGAAAGCACCGCCAGCATTCAAAAGTGACCAAAACATCAGCCAGGAAGCATAGGAACTGAGAAGTGGTCTGTGGTCACCACCTACAGAATCACTCCTTTATTGGGGGTGTCTTGCTAATTGCCTATAATTTCCACCTTTTGTCTATTCCATTTGCACAACAGCATGTGAAATTTATTGTCAATCAGTGTTGCTTCCTAAGAGGACAGTTTGATTTCACAGAAGTGTGATTGACTTGGAGTTACATTGTGTTGTTTAAGTGTTCCCTTTATTTTTTTGAGCAGTGTATTTTGCCCCGTTTTTCAAAAGTGTTGGAAAAACTTGTCAATAATCAACTGACTGGCTTTCTTGATGTCTGTAGTATTCTCTCGGGTATGCAGTCTGGTCTCTGCTCAGGTTATGGATGTGTCACTGCAACTTGATTCTAAGCAATATTGTGCTTCTATTTTTATTGACTTGGCCAAAGCTTTTGATACGGTAGAACATTCCATTCTTGTGGGCCGGCTAAGGAGTATTGGTGTCTCTGAGGGGTCTTTGGCCTGGTTTGCTAACTACCTCTCTCAAAGAGTGCAGTGTATATAGTCAGAACATCTGCTGTCTCAGCCGCTGCCTGTCACCAAGGGAGTACCCCAAGGCTCAATCCTAGGCCCCACGACCTTCTCAATTTAAATCAACAACATAGCTCAGGCAGTAGGAAGCTCTCTCATCCATTTATATGCAGATGATACAGTCTTATACTCGGCTGGCCCCTCCCCGGATTTTGTGTTAAATGCTCTACAACAAAGCTTTCTTAGTGTCCAACAAGCTTTCTCTGCCCTTAACCTTGTTCTGAACACCTCCAAAACAAAGGTCATGTGGTTTGGTAAGAAGAATGCCCCTCTTCCCACAGGTGTTATTACTACCTCTGAGGGATTAGAGCTTGAGGTAGTCACCTCATACAAGTACTTGGGAGTATGGCTAGACGGTGCACTGTCCTTTTCTCAGCACATATCAAAACTGCAGGCTAAAATTAAATCTAGACTTGGTTTCCTATATCGTAATCACTACTCTTTCACCCCAGCTGCCAAACTAACCCTGATTCAGATGACCATCCTACCCATGCTAGATTACGGAGACGTAATTTATAGATCGGCAGGTAAGGGTGCTCTCGAGCGTCTAGATGTTCTTTACCATTCAGCCATCAGATTTACCACCAATGCTCCTTATAGGACACTGTCATGAGAATTTTCAATCCCAATGATAATAACAATCAATCAATAGCTTTGACCAATCCCCGAGGTTTGTAAGACCATGGGTTTAATAATAATTAGTCAAAAACTCAGTTTATGCAAAAGGTTAGTACAGTTTATTCATGAGAACGTTCTAAAGTCAAGAATACAAAAACATCAATTTTATAGCTGTGCACATACTTCCACACAAACAGTTGGTATCCTACGCACATACATACACACAAACAGTATGTGAGTTTTATCCTTCTTCATGGTTCTCACCACTGTAACTACCCAGCCAACAGTTCCATTCCCCCGAGATTAGGGAGACCTTGAGAAGTTCTCCCTGTCTCTCCCAAGTCTCTCAGAGGCCTAGCCAGGTCGGTCCAAAAATAGTTTTAATTGTTCTTCGGTATTTTACTAGGCACACACACACACAAGTTCAAAGCTACGCCTTGCTCAGACAGTCTGTGTTTTTCCACTATACAGATACCTTGTTTAACCTAATTCCGACTAAAACTTCACACATCATCAGATTATAATTTTATGATTCTAATCAATTTCACACAGTTATAAGGTTTCAGAGTGGAATTATTTTATCAGACACATCACTGCACTCTATACTCAAAAAAAAATTTCAAAAATAAAAAAGCATTCAATAAGTATTCACGTGGGCGTGGTCTTTCATATAAATGCATATAAATCAATCACAGATTTTCATATTGTAACAAAACTTGGTACACATGTTCAAACACTGTTAAGCCTGAACATATGCAAGCACATTCAGATCGACCACACGGTGGCACTATAATGGGCACATGTTTGTATCACTTGATCTGTTTGACTCAGTGATGAAATTTGGCACACAGGCTCAGTTATTTGAGTGTAGCTAACATGTATAGTATGGTTAATTTTGGCCACTTGGTGGCCTGTTGGACAGGAAAAAACATTCATCAAGCTCATAGCGGCCATATTGTTTGAGCTAGAGTCTTGGAAAATATTGAGTTTGAAGATATGCATCCATCGATCGGTCTAGCGGTTTTGGAGAAGAAGACATTTAAAAACGCTTTGAGCCAATTTCCACGCCCCCGCTGAAATCGAATGAGCATAATAAAACAATCTGTCTGTATAAACTAGAGATTTCTGTTTTTTGCATGGGCTCAGTCTCTATCCACTTTAATCTGCGGTGGAAGGTGGCCGAGCTACAGGTCAGAACATGAGACATCCTGTAAATTGGTCTTCTCACGAAAACGTCTGTAGCATCTGAACAGGTTGGCCTACAAACCAATATGACCAGTCTATGGAAAGGTAAAACTCTCAGAAACACGTACATTTGCTCCAGGATACCCATAAGCCTCACAAGACTCATCTGAAGGTAGCCCGGTACTAGTTAAGAAAAAAGGAATGGAAGTATGTATTTTAGTGAATGGAAGTCATTTGGTGTCAAATATATATTTTTATATATGGGTAAAGAATTATAATAATATACATTTCCTGATCTTTCTTATATCTCTTAGATATAGGACAGACACTTTAAAACATATTTCCTTTTGATGTATTTTTGGACTGTCTGTTTTTCCATGTATAAATCTGTTATTCAGTGTGTTTCTATGGACTAATAGCAATAAGGCCAAATTCAATGTTTCATCAAAGAATATATACATATTGTTTTTTTGTACCTTAAAAGGTTCCTAAAATTCAAACTCAAATGCCTAAGTGATCCTTGGGATGACCATCTTTGTCACGACTTCAACCGAGGCAGGCACTCCTTCCCGTTCGGGTGGCGCTCGGCGGTCGTCGTCACCGGCCTACTAGCTGCCACTGACTCTTTTTCCTCCCCCTCCTTATGTGTTTATTTGTATCACCTGTGTTCAGTTAGTTGTTAATTAGTGTGGCTTTATTAGTCAGCCAGCCCGTACGCTTCTTTGTGCGGGATTGTTATATTGTAGCTTTTGGATTTCGGGAGTGGATATTGTTATTGTGGACTGGGTTTGTTTCTCGTGTCGTTGGACCGTTGTGTATGACACCCAGTACGTCCGTGTTGGACATTTTGTTTGCCAGTTGGGCATTAAAGACTCAACATATTGAAGCTCTGCTGTTCCTGCGTCTGACTTCGCACCCCCCGACACCCAGGTCGTTACAATCTTAAAACAATTCCATGTGTTAGCTTAGAAGAACCCTTCCCATAGATCAATTCATTACTCCCTTTTTGTTAACAAAGCCCTACTACCGCTCCTATTGAAGCCTCCCCCCAGACTACAGCTCAGAAAATGGAAAAAGGGTTAGGGGACAGCCTTTATTTGAACTAATGCTGTAAGGACATTTCATCTGGTCTTTTGAGCATCATGCTGTTTAAATGTCAGCCACCATTGCTGGCCATATCCCTGAAGCACTGCCCCACTTTCTTTACTGATTTATCTGAACTATTATCTATTGCGCTTCAGAACTACAGTATGATAAAATCATTGTGTTGGGAGATTTAAATATTCATGTTGACAAAGAGACTGACTCCAAGGCCATTGAATGTATGAATATTTTGTGCTCTATGGACTTTTCCAATATTGTACTGGGCCCACCCATACCCGCGGCCATACACTGGACCTGGTTTCTATTGACACACAGTGAAACTCACGCACAGTGAAAACTCACCCCTGTCTCTGACAAGGTTATCCCTGCCCCTACAAAGATCCTAGTCAGAGATGTCCCTGCTCCAACAGGGAAACTCGTCCCAGAATTTCTTCTTCAATTAAAGATATCTCTGTTCCAAAAGAGTTCCTAATGAAAGATTCTAGGACTTCCGCTATCAGAAATAACTCTGCTACAACAAAGTTACTAACTAGGGGTGACTTTGCTTCAACAAAGACCTGGTGTGCACAACCTGTTCCCAGAACAGGATTTTCTATGATGTTTGAAAGAAAATCAGTCTCACCCTTATTTTATTTTGTCTGTGCGGAATGGTGTATCCGCACACTGACGCTCCCTGCCGGGTCCTAGTCGGGTCCCTTCTGCACCTTTGAGTGGAGTGTGGGCTCCCTGAGTCACGCATAATGTAGCCCCTGTGCACAGTTAACCTCAGTGTCCTCGAGATCAATCAGAAAGCGAACTTAGCCATCCCTTCCTCGTCACCAAGAATTGTCGTGGAAATTCAAATCAAAAGGAAGAGAGACTGCGGATTCTTCAAAACAACAACTTTTTATTATAAGATTTGCAAATCTGGAGCTGGTTAACAATCACTCAAACAGTGCAGTGTTAAGAGCCCAACAAACAAGAGATGGGTCTCAGCCTTTTGTCATGACGCTGAACTGTTGGTAGGTTTATGACAGTCATAAATACCTCTCCCCCTTTTTCCCTCGCTCTACCCTACTGATGTGACTATTGAAAATCCCTTGGTTAACATAGAGATTCTGGGAACATCAGAAGGTGGGGGGAAATGAACCATATTTTGGTAATCCAACCTGTTGAACATATGCGTTGGTACTTAATGAATATGATGTCAGTTCGGTTGTCATCTGAGACATTCTCATCAATGATAGGATGACAAACTGTACAGTGGAAAGTCTACACATTATAGTTATCAGATTCACATGGAATTGTTGTGCAATTTAAACGTTTAAATATGAAATTATTTGTGAAAAGAGGAAATGTGATTTTAGCTTCTAAAATGTGAGAATTGGGTTTTCATGAGTGAATTAGGCCCGACTCAGTGGCCCGCCCACGTGAAGAGACAATGGTTATAAACTATGAAACACGCCCTCCTCTCCCTTTCTATATAAAGTCTTGACGACAATATAACTTCCTGTTCCGGGGACATTGAGGTGACGGCCTTGACGTTAGAAGGACAGGTGACACTTACAGAGCAAAGCCAATCTCAGGACGATTGACACGTCGAATATGACGAATTTCGAAAATACCAGCCAGAATATAGCATGAGCATATAAGCATGGAAACGGGGTAGGAACTTTGAACTCTGATTCACTCCAGCCGCCAAGCGTGGACTGGGAAAGGACAGACAGAGTATACCGTCTACCACACAACGACGTTACTAAAACGGGTACAGTTTACCACCAGAGACGCTCTTCAAAGGATGGAAGAACTCTTGGGCAACTTGGCCTTCCATCTACCACCAACCTATTGAAGCGCAGCTCAGAGTAAATATTCATTGCATTTTCCTTTTCCAAATGGGTGGTAATGTTAGAATGCATAAGATCCTGTATTTACGATAGCATAGCTTCTCCATTTGTTCCTCAGTCTTCCCGCTCTTTCAATCAAACTCAAACCCCTTTCTTTGTGTAGCGAGCTGCCATGTCGGCTCCGTCCGCCAGGGACTTTTTCTTTATGACAATTTGTAATCAATGTATTATCTATTCGATATAAGTAAATCTGTGTGATTAGTTAAGTATTTAATTAAATCCATTTTTGTATTGCTGATTTAACTTGTTAGCTAGGGTTTGTGAAGATAACCAAGAATTTACCACTTTCAGATGAGACTGAATAAGGTGCCGATTAAATATTGATAGATAGATAACAGCATATTTATTGTATAGCATATGTTTTGTTAGAAAAAATTGCATATTTCAGGTATAAATCATAGTTTACCATTGCAGCCACCATCACAACTCTCACCAAAGCAACTAGAATAACTACAGAGACCATCGTGTATTACCTAAATACTCATCATAAAACATTTCTGAAAAATACACAGCGTACAGCAAATGAAAGACAAAGATCTTGTGAATCCAGCCAATATTTCAGATTTTTTAAGTGTTTTACAGCGAAAACACAATATAGCATTATATTAGCTTACTACAATAGCCAACCACACAGCAGCATTGATTCATGCACGTTAGCGATAGCGAATAAACCAGCAAAAGATATTACATTTTTGACTAACCTTCTCAAAACTTCATCAGATGACAGTCCTATAACATCATATTACACAATACATATAGAGTTTGTTCGAAAATGTGCATATTTAGCGGCACAAATCGTGGTTATACAATGAGAAAAGTAGCCAGGCTGCCAACAATATGTCGGGAGAAATCTTGGGAGAGGCACCTAGTCTAATCAGTAACTAATCATAAACTTGACTAAAAAATACAGGTTGGTCAGCAAATGAAAGATACATTAGTTCTTAATGCAATCGCTGTGTTAGATTTTTAAAATTAACGTTACTACAACATACAGCGTGCGTTAAAGCGAGACCGCACCGAAATTAATGGCAGAATATGAGTTCTACATTTTTCAACAGAACAACGAATTAACATCATATATAGTTCTTACTTTTTGATGAGCTCCCATCAGAATCTTGGGCAAGTTGTCCTTTGTCCAAAAGAATCGTTGCTCAGTTGTAGATTGTCGCCTTCAACTTTGGAATTAGCAGTAAACATTAGCCATGTGGCCCAGACGTGCCCAACTCACTAGAATGCAGCACAAAGAAATATCCGAAAATCGCAATATACTGATATAAACTGATATAACTCGGTTTAAAATAACAACATTATGATGTCTTTAACACCTATATCGAATAAAATCAGAGCCGGATATATCTAAGGGCTATAACGGGAGCTTTCTAGAACGCCATCCTGAGGTCTGTCTTGCGTCATGGCGAATGAAGGAAAGAGTGGACCCCACGTTACCAGTCCATTTATATGGCCTCAGATCTGCCTAGGAACTCCATTCCAATTCTCACTATTTTCTGACATCCAGGGGAAGGCGTATGCAGTGCATCTCAACCAATAGAAGACATGCAAATTAATAAACTGACCTCAGAACAGCCTGGCTGATTTCAGATTTCTCACTTGCTGACAGGAAGATTGCTCCAACTCGAGTTCTGTTTTACTCACAGATATAATTCACACGGTTTTAGAAACTAGAGAGTGTTTTCTATCCAATAGTAATAATAATATGCATATTGTACGAGCAAGAATTGAGTACGAGGCAGTTTAATTTGGGAACGAAATTTTTACAAAGTGCAAACAGCACCCCCTATTGAGAAAATGTTAATTAAAATGCATTTCCAGGTGACCACCTCAAGAAGCTGGTTGAGAGAATGCCAAGAGTGTGCAAAGCTGACATCATGGCAAAGGGTGGCTACTTGGAAGAATCTCAAAAATAAAATTTGTTTAACACTTTTTTGGTTACTACATGATTCCATATGTACAATTTCATAGTTTTGATGTCTTCTATTATTCTACAACGTTGAAAATAGTACAAATAAAGAAAAACCCTTGACTGAGTAGGTGTGTTCAAGCTTTTGACTGGCACTGTAAATCCATCAAGCCCGCACGGTGTCCAGTCCGATAAACATCCAATTTGCGTTTTCCCCATAAGTTTGCGCAGAATTGAAATTTGCTTGCTAAGGATAGCCACCTCATTCCTGTAATCCTCCGCAAGCAAACAATTGCCGCATTGGACCTCCGGATTGTCAATATTTTCCTGGACAAGCTGGACAAACTAGCTAGCTAGTTGGTAGCAGGTGTTGACACAAACAATTATGAACAATATACAAATAAAACTTCAGAAACAGCAGGCTGAAACAACAGGTCGAGGCGCAGGAGGTATTCAAGCTCATGACAATAAAGCTTCTGAGCGAGCGAAACAACGTGTGTTGTGTGCCAATTAGATAAAAGATACCTAAAATTATAAATGTGTTAATTGTTCATATTTAATTGTGTAATCTTGTGTGTGTTTGTAGAAATCTACTAAATAAACATTGAAATATGTTTTGTTTACTTGTATAACATTCAAGGAACTTTAAAGGGGAAGTTAACCCCAAAACACTTCTGAGCCATTTATAACACTTGCCTGGCTGTTTGTCAGTACCCCTGACAGTTTTTAGGTCCATTGTTTGAGTTTTTAGATTTCTGTATTTTTATATAAAAATTATGACTTTCTAAAATGACCTAAAATGTTTTAAAAACAGTGTACTTATTGTTACATAAACAACGATTGGTGTCTCGCCACTGAATTTCCAAATAAGTGTTTTTTTAATGTAAAAAGTATTTTAAAAAACAAAGACCTAAAAGTCTTCCATATCGTCTGTAATCCGGTAGATACTGTTCTTCGTGCTTCTAAGATTGATCATTAAAGGAGGAACATCTTACTATTGGTCTTCAAGAAAAAAAGTCAGAATGAAAGAACGTAAACAAAGAGATGATAGCTAGCTAAACTAGCGGTTAGTTATCGCTGAAGAAAAGAAAGGCAAATAACGTTAGTAGTCAAGTAGCTGAGTAACGTTGGCCAAAATGAAGTGCCTTGTACTCGGGTCCAATAATGTTGCAGTCAGATACAAATAAACTGCACATTTACACTTTTCCAGACCATCCTGGAAATGGTCTGATGTGCATTCTCTGCATTCCGGCGGATGTTATTAATTGTCAGTGGAGCAGTCCACAACGCTACGTTGGGGGTGCCGCACTAGGCTGAGTTGCGTTCTGAGGACAGCATTGCTTTTTTCTAATCAAACTTAAAAATCTAATCAAACACTTCATGAGAGCCCATGAGCTCATGTTGTGTAGCATTTCTATAGGCTATTCAATAGCGGTAGAAAACAGAGTCACGGCTGCTAATAAAAAGAGGATCCCATCAGCTTTCTATAGGCTAAGCCTACTACAGTTGAAGTCGGAAGTTTGCATACACCTTAGCCAAATACATTTAAACTCAGTTTTTCACAATTCCTGACATTTAATCCAAGTAAAAATGCCCTGTTTTAGGTCAGTTAGGATCACCACTTTTTTTGAAAATGTGAAATGTCAGAATATTAGTAGAGAGAATTTTATTTCAGCTTTTATTTCTTTCATCACATTCCCAGTGGGTCAGAAGTTAACATACACTCAATTAGTATTTAGTAGCATTGCCTTTAAATTGTTTCACTTGGGTCAAACGTTTCGGGTAGCCTTCCACAAGCTTCCCACAATACGTTGGGTGAATATTGGCCCATTCTTCCTGACAGAGCTGGCGTAACTGAGTCACGTTTGTAGGCCTCCTTGCTCGCACACGCTTTTTCAGTTCTGCCCACACATTGTCCATGTGATTGAGGTCAGGGCTTTGTGATGGCCACTCCAATACCTTGACTTTGTTGTCCTTAAGCCATTTTGCCACAACTTTGGAAGTATGCCTGGGGTCATTGTCCATTTGCGACCAAGCTTTAACTTCATGACTGATGTCTTGAGATGTTGCTTCAATATATCCACACAATTTTCCTTCCTCATGATGCCATCTTTTTTGTGAAGTGCACCAGTCCCTCCTGCAGCAAAGCACCCCCACAACATGATGCTGCCACCCCCGTGATTCACGGTTGAGATGGTGTTTTTTGGCTTGCAAGCCTTCCCCTTTTTCCTCCAAACATAACGATGGTCATTATGGCCAAACAGTTCTATTTTTGTTTCATCAGACCAGAGGACATTTCTCCAAAAAGTATGATCTTTGTCCCCATGTGCAGTTGCAAACCGTAGTCTGGCTTTTTTATAGGGCGGTTTTGGAGCAGTGGCTTCTTCCTTGCTGAGCGGACTTTCAGGTTATGTCGATATAGGACTCGTTTTACTGTGGATATAGATACTTTTGTACCTGTTTCCTCCAGCATCTTCACAAGGTCCTTTGCTGTTTTCTGGGATTGATTTGCACTTTTCGCACCAAAGTACGTTCATCTCTAGGAGACAGAACGCGTCTCCTTCCTGAGCGGTATGACGGCTGCGTGGTCCCATGGTATTTATACTTGCGTACTATTGTTTGTACAGATGAACGTGGTACCTTCAGGCTTTTGGAAAATGCTCCCAAGGATGAACCAGACTTGTGGAGGTCTACAATTTGTTTTCTGAGTTGTGTTAACTTCTTGCCACTAGGGGGGTGCCATTTCGACATAGCACAAATTCGTATCCAAATTAAACTGCCTCGTACTCAATTCTTGCTCGTACAATATGCATATTATTATTACTATTGGATAGAAAACACTCTCTAGTTTCTAAAACCGTTTGAATTATGTCTGTGGGTGAAACAGAACTCTTTCTGCAGCGAAATCCATGACAGGAACTGCGAAGGTCTGAAAACGAAGCTCTGTTCTCAGATCAGTTTAAAGCTCTGTATGTATCCTATGGGTCGACATGAACTGCACCCGCCTTCCCCTGGATGTCAGTAACCAATGAGAAGTGGAATGGAGTGTCTACGTAGTTCTCAGAGTTTATAAAAGGCCAAGGAACGAGGGGAGCTCTCTTTTCGACGTTCGTCTTTACGCAAAGCAGGACCTCAGGATGGCATTTTGAAACGCTCAGTTATCGACCTTAGATATATCCGTCTGTAATTTAATTCGATATGGGTGTTAGAAACATCATAACGAAGTTATTTTAAACCGAGTTATATCAGTTTATGCGAGTATATTGCTATTTTCGGAATTTCCTTAGTATTGAGTTTTGAGGATTTGGGCATGTTGAAGCCACATAGCTATTGGTAGCTGCTAATTCCGAAGTTGAAGACGACGTTTTACAACCAAGCAACGATTCTTTTGGACAAAGGACCACTTGGCCAAGATTCTGATGGAAGCTCGTCCAAAAGTAAGAGCTATTTATGATGTTATTCCGTATTTATGTGGAAAAATGTAAACGGATTTGTCCGCCATTATTGCGGCACTAGTCTGGCTGTAACGCACACTGTATGTCTAGTAACGTTAATTTTAAAAATCTAACTCAGCGGTTGCATTAATAACTAATGCATCTTTCATTTGATGTCCAACCTGTATTTTTTAGTCAAGTTTACGATTATTTATTGATTAGATTAGGTGCCTTTCCAAGATGGCGCCGGCCAGAATGCATGACCTGTTGCCACTGATCACATTGTATAACCACGATTTGTGCTGCTAAATATGCACATTTTCGAACAAAACCTATATGGATTGTGTAATATGATGTTACAGGACTGTCATCTGAAGAATTCTGAGAAGGTTAGTGAAAAATTAATTTATTTTGGTGGTGAATACGTTATCGCTATGTTTGGCTGGAATCAATGCTGTTGTCTGGTTTGCTATTGTGGTAAGCTAATATAACGATATATTGTGTTTTCGCTGTAAAACACTTAGAAAATCTGAAATATTGTCTTGATTCACAAGATCTGTGTCTTTCAATTGCTGTACGCTGTGTATTTTTAAGAAATGTTTTATGATGAGTAATTAGCTAATACACGATGGTCTCTGTAGTTATTCTAGTCATTTTAGTGAGAGTTGTGATGGGGGCTGCAATTGTAAACTATGATTTATACCTGAAATATGCACATTTTTCTAACAAAACCTATGCTATACAATAAATATGTTATCAGACTGTCATCTGATGAGGTTGTTTCTTGGTTAGTGGCTATTTATATCTTTATTTGGTCGAATTTGTGATAGCTACTGATGCAGTAAGAAAATGGTGGAGTATGGGAGTGGTGTCTTTTGCTAACGTGGTTAGCTAATAGATTTACATATTTTGTCTTCCCTGTAAAACATTTTAAAAATCAGAAATGATGGCTTTATTCACAAGATGTGTATCTTTCATTTGGTGTCTTGGACTTGTGATTTCATGAACATTTTATTATATGATATCCCTGTGGCTTTAGGCTAGGCTATGCTAGTCAGCTTTTGTGATGGGGGGGATCCCGGATCCGGGTTTGGGAGGTGTTAGAGGTTAATTTGGGATCTATCACATCCCACAACTGTCCCAGACTATGTTTGGAATATTTGACTTTTGGTTGACTTTTGTACTATGGGGGATAGTAGATTGACATAGGCTAGTGCTTTTGCTGTTCGTTAGGCCTACTCATCTTGTTGGCTGACAAAAAGTAAATGTGGACGGTTCTTCCAATATCTTCAATATGCACCTCGGAATTGGATAAGGACGTGCGCAGTTGCGTCTCTGATGTGTCTGTCTTCACTTGTAGCCTTTAACCTGTTTGGGCTGCAGGGGCAGTATTGAGTAGCCTGGATAAAAGGTGCCCATTTCAAACGGCCTCGTACTCAATTCTTGCTCGTACAATATGCATATTATTATTACTATTGGATAGAAAACACTCTCTAGTTTCTAAAACCGTTTGAATTATATCTGTGAGTAAAACAGAACTCATTTTGCAGCAAACTTCCTGACAGGAAGTGGAAAATCTGAAATCGATGCTCTGTTCTAGGGCCTGCCTATAAATGTGCTTGATATGTATTAGTATACATGCACTTCATACGCCTTCCACTAGATGTCAACAGGCAGTGAGAGAAGAAATGGAGTGTATAACATGATCTGAGGTCGAATAAAAGCTCTTGGCATGACGTGACACCAATTTCCTGTTTTCTGGAACGCGCGAGAAGGGACCTGGTATTGCCTTCTGAAAAGCTGTCGTTATAGACGACTAATATCTCCGGCTTTGATTTTATTTGATAAATGTGACAATACCATCGTAAAGTATGTTTTTTCAATATAGTTTTATTAGATTATTGAAATTTTTTCGGGACGTTAGGCGTGTTGCTTTGTCTGCGTTTGTTCACGAAGGAGAGCTTCGCGCCACTTTGCTAGCTTTCCGTGCTAATTGACTGGAGAAGAGGACATTCTAAAACCAAACAACGATTGTTCCCGACAAAGGACCCCTTGTACAACATTCTGATGGAAGATCATCAAAAGTAGGACCCATTTTATGATGCTATTTCATATATCTGTCGAACATGTGTACTATTAGTTTGCGCCCAGATTTTGGGCACTCTCTCGCTATAACTAAGCTGGATGTCGTAATGAAGTTATTTTTAGAATTCTAACACGGCGATTGCATTAAGAACTAGTGTATCTATCATTTCCTATACAACATGTATTTTTTAGTAACGTTTATGAATAATTATTTGGTCAGAATAGTTGAGTGTCATAAAAATATCCGGACATTCTGGGAAAAAGATGCTAGCACAATGTATAACCACTGATTTCAGCTCTAAATATGCACATTTTCGAAACAAAACATAAGTGTATGTATAACCTGATGTTATAGGACTGTCATCTGATGAAGCTTATCAAGGTTAGTCAAAAATTATATATCTTTTGCTGGTTTGTTACGATCGCTAACTTTTGCTGCTGGTAAATGGCTTGTGTTTCTGGCTATTGTGGTAAGCTAATATAATGCTATATTGTGTTTTCGCTGTAAAACACTTAAGAAATCGGAAATATTGGCTGGATTCACAAGATGCTTGTCTTTCATTTGCTGTACACCATGTATTTTTCAGAAATGTTTTATGATGAGTATTTAGGTATTTCACGTTGGTGTCTGTAATTAGTCTGGCTGCTTCGGTGCTATTTGTGATGGTAGCTGTGATGGTAGCTGCAATGTAAAACTGATTTATACCTCAAATATGCAAATTTTTCGAACAAAACATAGATTTATTGTATAACATGTTATAAGACTGTCATCTGATGAAGTTGTTTCTTGGTTAGTTTGGTTGGTTCTTGGTTAGTTAAAAATCGGACATGTTGGCTGGATTCACAAGATGTTTATCTTTCATTTGCTGTATTGGACTTGTTAATGTGTGAAAGTTAAATATTTCTAAAAAATATCTTTTGAATTTCGCGCCCTGCACTTGAAGTGGCTGTTGTCATATTGTGCCCGGCTTCGGGCTTGCAGCCCAAAGAAGTTAAGAAAGACCTGACAGAGAGCTGTGTGAGTGAGAGACGTGTGAGTGAGAGACGTATCAGATTGCGCAGCACACTCAGGGAAAATGGCACAACGCAGCACTAAAATCGCTTGACAAACACTGGCTGACGAAATGTTGTGACCGCCACAGCCCTACTTTTTATTAAAAACCTTTATCTGCTTTCCCAATTAAAAGCATTTTGAAAATTCAAACATATCATTTATGGAAAATATGTTTCTGGATGATGCACCATGCTACTATATTCCGGTGCCCTGGCTCAGCATATTCGAATCAGCCCACTCATTCTCTATGACCCCACGGTTCTCAAACCTTGTACCTAGAGCGCTACCGTCCTATAGGTTTTCACTCCAACCCAACCCTAAACAAGCTCACCTGTTGGAGTGAAAACCTACAAGTCGGTAGCTCTCCAGGAACAAGTTTGTAAATCCCTGGTCTAACTAATGCTGAGTGAAAGTGTGAATGGCATAGTAACTGTGTAACTCTTGTGTTTATAATAACATTTTTAAGTGTTTATAATAAAAATACTAAAGAAATAATGTTATTTCTTGAAAATGTTATTCGTATAAGATGCTATGAGCCTCCTCAACTTCCTGGAATCCAACATAGCTGCGGTTGGGGTCAGGGAGGTTAGATCTAATTGCTGCCACCAAACAGGCTGGGAGTACCCGTCTTTGGCCTCGACTTAGACGTTCTCCCCTCAGCATCCACTCCAGAGGCATCCGATAAGAGACCAGTCTGTATTGTCTAGAGAGACAGAAAATAAATACATGACAATGACAAATACAAATACAACAATCAAGAAAATAAATAGGCCTATACAATATAAAATATAACAGGCTCAGGCATCATTAATTGGTACTATCCCCAAGTTGGAAGGCGGCCAATGTACTCCCCCTTCACAAAGGTGGTGACCCTTGTGACCTAAATAATTATCGGCCTATTTTATACTTTCTTGCCTAGCTAAAATATTTGAATTTTTGATTAATTCTCAACGAAGATCTTTCTTATCCGTGAAATGTATTCTAAATGTACATCAGTCGAGTTTTCGACCGGGCCATAGCACCATCTTTGCCTCATCCCTAGTTATAAATGATGTGGTTAACTTTATGGATAAAACATTCTGCTGCTTTCTTCATTGACCTGTGTTATGAATTTTATGAATAATGACTAAATGATGTATACATTTAACGTAGAACTATAACTAACAGAATTCTACCCTGTCTCTGTATAATGATAAATAATGTTTGTCCATAAGAAAGAGGGACTGTTAGCAGGCAAGGAACTGTGGCAGACAACTTGTGACCACTGTGGAACTGATAACAGGGAAGGAAGTCTCCCCACCCAGGGAGGGGAGAAACCTTGGGCTTGTAGTAGATTGTATAACAGGTGGCAGGCAATGTATGAGTAGGAGAAGACCTGTGAACTATATTGTCTGAGAGGAGGAGGGACATTTATGACAAAATGAGAGGTATATAAACCAATGTACAGGAAATGATAAGGAGAGCTCTCGTAAATAAACATTCTGACTATTGTAGACTGGCCTCTGTCTGTTTCATTTCAACAAGAACCTTACAAATTCTTGGTAACTGTCACACCCTGGCCTTTGTTTTCTTTATTATTTTAGTTAGGTCAGGGTGTGACATGGGGGATGTATGTGTTTTTTGTATTGTCTAGGGTTTTTTGTATGTTTATGGGGCAGTGTTCAGTCTAGGTGTTTGTATGTCTATGGTTGCCTAGATTGGTTCTCAATTAGAGACAGCTGTCTATCGTTGTCTCTGATTGGGAGCCATATTTAGGCAGCCATAGTCATTAGGTAGCTTGTGGGTGATTGTCTATGTCTTTACGTTAGTTGCTTGTGTCTGCACTTTCGTTTTATAGCTTCACGGTCGTTTGTTGTTTTTGTATAGTTTGTCAGTGTTCGTTTCGTGTTCGTCTTCGGTAATAAAAGAAGATGTACTGTTATCACGCTGCGCCTTGGTCCTCCTCTCTTCATTGTTACGACGATCGTGACAGAATCACCCACCAAAACCGGACCAAGCAGCGTGATACAAGGCAGCAGCAGCGATCGCAGGAATATTGGAATTGGTAGGAAATATTAGACGGCGGAGGACCCTGGGCACAACCAGGGGAATATCGCCGCCCCAAGGCAGAGCTGGAGGCAGCGAAAGCAGAGAGGCGCCGGTATGAGGAGCTAGCACGACAGAGCGGCTGGCAACCCCAAAAATGTATTGGGGGGGGGCTCTCGGGGAGTGTAGCTGGGTCAAGTAGGAGACTTGAGCCAGCTCCCTGTGCTTACTGTGAGGAGCCGAAGATGAAACCAGAGCCAGTCGAGGTGGAATTGGAGGTGAGTAAGGGGAGTGAAGCTGAGACTGTGGATGAATTAATGGGGAAATTGGAGGAGAGAGAAATTAGGGATTTGCTGGTGTGGAGCATAAAGCACCGCATCCGCGTGAAGGAGCGTGTGCGGGATTTGATGTTACCTGAGTCAGCTCTCTATACTAGTCCTGAGGTGCGTGCTAGCAGGCTGGTGAAGACTGTGCCAGCACCACGCACCAGGCCTCCTGTGCGCCTTCCTAGCCCTGCACGTTCTGTGCCAGCTCAGCGCACCAGCTCTCCTGTGGCAGCCCCACGCACCAGCTCTCCTGTGGCAGCCCCTCGCACTCGCCCAGTGGTGAGTGTTCCCAGCCCAGTACCACCAGTGCCAACACCACGCACCAAGCCTCCTGTACGTCTCCAGAGCCCTGTACGCACTGTTCCTTCTCCCCGCACTCGACTAGTGGTGCGTGTCTCCAGTCCGGTACCACCAGTTCCGGCACCACGCACCAGGCCTACTGTGCGCCTCAGCAGGTCAGAGTCGCCCGTCTGCCCAACGCCGCCTGCGCTACCCGTCTGCCCAGCGCCGCCTGAGCTGTCCGTCTGCACAGCGCCATCTGAGCTGCCTGCCTGCCCAGCGCCATCTGAGCTGCCTGCCTGCCCAGCGCCATCTGAGCTGCCTGCCTGCCTACCCAGCGCCATCTGAGCCGCCCGTCTGTCCCGAGCCGTCAGAGCCGCCCGTCTGTCCCGAGCCATTAGAGCCGTCCGTCAGTCAGGAGCCGCTAGAGCCGTCCGTCAGGAGCCGCCAGAGCCGCTCGCCAGTCAGGAGCCGCCAGAGCCGCCCGCCAGTCAGGAGCCGCCAGAGCCGCCCACCAGTCAGGAGCCGTCAGAGCCGCCCGCCAGTCAGGAGCCGCCAGAGCCGCCCGCCAGTCAGGAGCCGCCAGAGAACGCCCACCAGTCAGGAGCTGCCAGAGCCGCCCGCCAGCCAGGAGCTGCCAGAGCCGCCAGTCAGCCAGGAGCTGCCAGAGCCGCCAGTCAGCCAGGAGCTGCCAGAGGCTTTCCTCAATTGCCCTAGACCAGGCTGCATGTACTGTAACTGGTTTAAAAATTACTTGACAGATAGAACTCAATGTATATTTACTGATGGTGTTAAATCAGGTTTCCTGGATATTTTACGATAGAGTGTGCAAAGCTGTCATCAAGGCAAATGGTGGCTACTTTGAAGAATCTCAAATATAAAATATATTTTGATTTGTTTAACACTTTTTTGGTTACTACATGATTCTATATGCGTTATTTCATCGTTTTTATGTCTTCATTAAACAGAGTAAAAACTCAAACCAAGTTTATTCACCCACTGGGTCACACAGTTGCGTAAGACAAAAACATATTTACACAAGCACTGGTGTTTAAACCTTCCTCCTATGCTGAGTCTCCTCCTTACACATCGGGATAGCCACTATATCTCTGTTGCTAGACAGAACTTTAGTGATGCCTGTTCTTTCTCACTTCATCTGACCTGACCTCTTGCCCAAATTCCTCACTCTTTCCCAACTCACGGCTGTCCTTGTACCATGTTCTGACGGAACGTAAACATTCTACATTCCCCTCTCTCCCTCAGTAACATGAATAAGGATATTGTAACGGCTGTCTAATTCCTCCTCCTCGGATGAGGAGAAGGAATAAGGGTCGGACCAAAACGCAGCGTTGTTTGATGACATAATGAATATTTATTAAAGACAAGACGAACACGAAAAAACACTTGGAAAATACAAAACAACGTAGACAGACCTGAACTTGAGAACTTACATAGACACGAAGAACGCACAAACAGGAAAGACTAGCCAAAACGAACGAACAAACGAAACAGTCCCGTGTGGTGCAACAGACACAGGGACAATCACCCACAAACAAACAGTGAGAACAGCCTACCTTAATATGGTTCTCAATCAGAGGAAACGTCAAACACCTGCCTCTAATTGAGAACCATATCAGGCAACACATTTAACCAAACATAGAAACACATAACATAGAATGCCCACCCCAACTCACGCCCTGATCAACTAAACCCATACAAAAACAAGGAAAACAGGTCAGGAACGTGACAGAACCCCCCCCTCAAGGTGCGAACTCCGGGCGCACCACCTAAAGTCTAGGGGAGGGTCTGGGTGGGCATCTGTCCACGGTGGCGGCTCCGGCTCCGGACGTGGTCCCCACCCCACCATAGTCAAACCCCGCTTCCGTAGCCTCCTCCAAATGGCCACCCTCCAAATTAACCCCACTGGATTAAGGGGCAACACCGGAATGAGGGGCAACACCGGAATGAGGGGCAACACCGGACTGAGGGGCAGCTCCGGACTGAGGGGCAGCTCCGGACTGAGAGGCAGCTCCGGACTGAGGGACGGGAGCTCCGGACTGGCTGACGGCAGCTCCGGACTGGCTGACGGCAGCTCCGGACTGAGGGACGGGAGCTCCGGACTGAGGGACGGCAGCTCCGGACTGGCTGACGGCAGCTCCGGACTGGCTGACGGCTCTGGCTGCTCATGGCTGGCTGATGGCTCTGGCTGCTCATGGCTGGCTGACGGCTCTGGCTGCTCATGGCTGGCTGACGGCTCTGGCTGCTCATGGCTGGCTGACGGCTCTGGCTGCTCATGGCTGGCGGAAGGCTCTGGCTGCTCCTGTCTGGCGGAAGGCTCTGGCGGCTCCTGTCTGGCGGAAGGCTCTAGCGGCTCCTGTCTGGCGGAAGGCTCTAGCGGCTCCTGTCTGGCGGAAGGCTCTAGCGGCTCCTGTCTGGCGGAAGGCTCTAGCGGCTCCTGTCTGGCGGAAGGCTCTAGCGGCTCCTGTCTGGCGGACGGCTCTAGCGGCTCCTGTCTGGCGGACGGCTCTAGCGGCTCCTGACTGACGGACGGCTCTGAAGGCTCAGGACAAACGGGCGGCTTTGAAGGCTCAGGACAGACGGGCGGCGCTGAAGGCTCGGGACAGACGGGCGGCGCTGAATGCTCGGGACAGACGGGCAGCTCTGACGGTGCCTGGCAGACGGGCAGCGCAGGCGGCGCTTGGCAGACGGGCAGCTCAGACGGCGTTGGGCAGACGGCAGACTCTGGCCGGCTGAGGCGCACTGTATGCCTGGTGCGTGGTACCGGAACTGGAGGTACTGGGCTGGAGACACGCACCACAGGGCTAGTGCGTGGAGGAGGAACAGGGCTCTGGAGACGCACAGGAAGCCTGGTGCATGGTGTAAGAACTGGTGGTACTGGGCTGGGGCGGGGAGGTGGCGCCGGATATACCGGACCATGCAGGCGTACTGGCTCCCTTGAGCACTGAGCCTGCCCAACCTTACCTGGTTGTATGCTCCCCATAGCCCGACCAGTGCGGGGAGGTGGAATAACCCGCACTGGGCTATGTAGGCGAACCGGGGACACCATGCGTAAGGCTGGTGCCATGTATGCCGGCCCGAGGAGACGCACTGGAGGCCAGATGCGTTGGGCCGGCTTCATGACATCCGGCTCAATACTCAATCTAGCCCTGCCAGTGCGGGGAGGTGGAATAACCCACACCGGGCTATGCACACGTACAGGAGACACCGTGCGCTCTACCGCATAACACGGTGTCTGCCCGTACTCTCGCTCTCCACGGTAAGATCGGGAAGTTGGAGCAGGTCTCCTACCTGACTTCGCCACACTACCCTTTATCCCCCCCCCAAGAAATTTTTGGGCTTGACTAACAGGCTTCCTACCGCGTCGTCGTGCTGCCTCCATTCGCCGGTATCCCTCCTCACACTGCGCCAGAGAATCCCAGGCGGGCTCCGGCACTCTCCTTGGGTCGATTGCCCACCTGTCGATCTCCTCCCACGTAGTGTAGCCCAGATCCTTCTCCTGCTTCCGGGCTAGCTCCTCAAAACGCCGCCTCTCTGCTTTCGCTGCCTCCAGCTCAGCTTTGGGGCGGCGATATTCTCCTGGCTGTGCCCATGGACCTTTACCGTCCAATATTTCCTCCCATGTCCAGAAATCCTGCGATCGCTGTTGCTTTCTCCCACGCCGCTTGGTCCTTGGTAGGTGGGTGATTCTGTAACGGCTGTCTAATTCCTCCTCCTCGGATGAGGAGAAGGAATAAGGGTCGGACCAAAACGCAGCGTTGTTTGATGACATAATGAATATTTATTAAAGACAAGACGAACACGAAAAAACACTTGGAAAATACAAAACAACAAAACGACGTAGACAGACCTGAACTTGAGAACTTACATAGACACGAAGAACGCACGAACAGGAAAGACTAGCCAAAACGAACGAACAAACGAAACAGTCCCGTGTGGTGCAACAGACACAGGAACAATCACCCACAAACAAACAGTGAGAACAGCCTACCTTAATATGGTTCTCAATCAGAGGAAACGTCAAACACCTGCCTCTAATTGAGAACCATATCAGGCAACACATTTAACCCAACATAGAAACACATAACATAGAATGCCCACCCCAACTCACGCCCTGACCAACTAAACACATACAAAAACAAGGAAAACAGGTCAGGAACGTGACAGATATTTCATATTTTAAGTTTATAACCCATCAGTTCCCCCTTTGAACATTAACTCCATACTGTTCAACATTATATAAACTTGGAAATGAAAAGATTAAGCATGAAGAAGAAATAAAATATGATTAATATTCACAGTTGATGATTAGGTTTACACCTCCGAGACTTATGCCCTCTGATCTATAATTACACTATGTACACTCTTATTTCCATCTCTCGTTGGACAACTGATAATGACATTTCAGCTGGAGCTTTTGAGTTCCTCCATTTCAGCTGGAGCTTTTGACTTCCTCCATTTCCTCCTTCGGGTTCCTAAGAGAATGATAGCACAAAACTTGAATTGCAAAGAGAAACACAAAACATAACAAGTATTAATAATGTGCTAAGCTATGCATAATTATATATGCAAAGTAAAACTGAAGTTTGATAACATGACGATTCCCACTCTCTCTTCACTTGATTCTATGCCTTCGGGATACTTTTTCTGCTGGGTTCCACAAAAATGAAGGCCTTAAAAAAAACAGTTTCCAAGAAGTGTTCCCAAGCCATATCATTTTCACTTTGTTCCCCAACTCCTTCTTCCACCATAGCCACTCAATATACACGTGCGGTGGCTTTAACCAAATTTAGCTCATCTTGAGGTAACTCAACACTGTATATATTTCACATCAATGCCCTCAGAAGATAATATCCCAACAGTGCTACCAAGGTAACCCCTGCTACTACTAACACTGCCCATGACGCATACTTTTAAGTTATATTCCAATATTATGATATTTGTTCTACTGCTACATTGGTGTCTTGAACATTATAAGCCCCACAGCTGAGTATGTGTGCATATTGTGGGTGTTCTTCAGTGTCTTCAATTTTTTTTTGCTGTACATTGATGTCCAGAAAATTAGGCTGTAAGAAATTCGGCCTGCAGCTATTCTCGAGTATGTGTTCATACTGCAGTGATTCCTAAAATGCTTTGAATTAATTAGCACCATGGAGTGCTGTCCGTTCACCACCATGGATAGTAGGCTACGTGGCTGCTACGTTGTGTTTGACACTTTTTCTCAATGTGTTCCGGTACCCAGACCCCCGATATTGATAAAAGTTACCTTGTCTTAAGAGTTAGACGGTTATCAAAACGTCACGACAGGATAAGTCTACACAAAACACAGCCCTTACTTTAAGTGTTTATAAAATACCCTACGGGGAAAATTTATGGCGGAAAAAAGATTGGAACGATATTCTTGTTTGGCCGTTAGATTTTATGGATATTATAACTCATACTATGGCCTTTCATTTCAAGTTGTGGGCACAAAGACATATGAACGCCAACGGGGAAAAGACAGACAAACGCCAAAGAGGAATATGCTGCTGAAATGAACCAGAAGGACACTTTTACAACATTAATTTCATTGTAATAATGTTGAAGTACTAACTAACAATGGACTGTTCCTCAATAAAAATGTAAGAAGATTTTAAACAGTTGGCCCAACTCTGGTCACTAAAGATCCCATGGGGGATACAGTGTATCAAACTGTATTCCTATTATGTAGTAATTAATGTGTATACAATATAATGTAAAGGTTATGAATAATGTATATGTAACTAAATGTTTGTAAAAAAAATAAAAATAAAATGTAAAACAAATATCCACCGTCGTATCTAGGTTCTGAACTAATATGTATACCAAACGTTTTAGTGTCCATACACATATCGACTACATAGCTAGCTAACATTACACATCCAAAGGCATACAGGTATTTGTATCCTCCACTACACAAAAATCTATAAAATAGTTAGCTAGCTACGTTACTTCAGCTGCATTGCATTGCAAATGTCGGTGGGAAGCGGTGAAAAATACAAACTTATCCCAACTTTTTGCAAATCACCAGCAGCGACCGCTGGGCGATGAGTGATTCCCATGACGAGTTTGATGCCATGCGACCCAAGGCTGGAGACTGTTTTCAGCAAAGATGGCTGACAAAAATACTAGGATGGAAGCAAATGTAAGTGATTATAACGTCATAACGAATCATGCAAAAAACGAGAGGAATATGTTAGTTAATATGGAGACAAACGATTACGCATATTTTGTTGTCATAAAGTTATTTTACGAAAATCGCGATTTAGCAAGCTAGCTGACTAGATAACATTAGCCAGCTAGCTGGCTAGCTTTGTGGGTGTTGTGACATGAGTATGAAATTGTAATTGTGGTTGTTTAATGTTTTAGGGACTCCTGAAATAACCTGCAACCCAAGCTGTTGTGAAACAGTGGATGTGAAGAATCTAGCTAGATAAAGCATTTACTGCAAATTGAATGTACAATTTTGTGAGCTTGCCTTGCTGATATTTGCCATGCAATGCAGATAGATGAAGTAACGTAGCTAGCTACTGTAACTCCTTTCTTGCTTATTGTGCAGTGGAGGATACAAATACCTGTATGTCTGAGTGTGGTGTGTAGCTAGCTATGTAGCCTATCTGTTTATGGACCGTAAAACGTTTGGTATACATATTAGTTCAGAACCTAGCTATGAACCTCAGCTATCATAGCCAGTTGTATCAACTTCAAAACAGCCTGAATGACATTAATGAAGCCTATGGATTGAGTAGAATATAATATAACTTTGTGCCAAGGATGCAACTCGTATATACATGTAGTTATTACCATGCGAGATGAGATCCCCACATTGTAGCCTGTACATTTAATATATTCACTGATCATGTACTCTGGCAAATAAATGTACAGTTCAGGTATGAATGAGATTATTTTTCAGTCATATCCAATACCAGGAGTATCAAATTCCAGTCTTTGAGTGATGCTGTGTCTGCATGTATGTATTACAATTATACACTTCAACAGTGTTTACCAATCTTGGTCCTGGGACATCAATGGTTACACATTGTAACTGTAATAGACTAGAAATATGATTTGTAATTCATATATACAGAAATGTAATTTAAAAACAGTACACTACACTTCCTATGCATCATGTAAATACTCTGAAACCAGTTCATCTCAATATCTAATTTCCTTCATCACATTGATCTGATAAACACAGGATAGGTGTAGTATTTCATCAAATGAGAGACTTAATTTCAACCAGTAGAGAATGTGAAATGCTTTATTGACAGAAGTTCATTATCCAAGTGTTATTCATTTTTTATTTATTTTATTTTACTAGGCAAGTCAGTTAAGAACAAATTCTTATTTTCAATGACGGCCTAGGAACAGTGGGTTAACTGCCTTGTTCAGGGGCAGAACGACAGATTTGTACCTTGTCAGCTCGGGGATTCGATCTTGCAACCCTTTGGTTACTAGTCCAATGCTCTAACCATGAGGCTAAATTCACAATACATGCATTATAAATATTATAATTGTAATATTATATTGTAAATACAGGTTACATCTGTTGTGCATTATAAAAACAGAGGAAGAAAGAGGAGGTGGCGAGAGGTGGAAAAGACAAAGGGAAAGAGGTAAGAACATAGGAACAGGGAAGGCAGCATATGAATCACAGTGCTACCCTAATATTCTCTCAGTTCGTTACAATTACTTAATAGTGTCTCCTAACCAGCCTTGGGCTCCCAGTTGGCCCGAAGGTTATCTTAAGAGCGGGTGAGGTGGCGATGACGGGACTGGGGATTGGCATCCTCTCTCACATCAAAATATACCTGCAGACAAGAGACAGATGGAGACAGAGAGCATGATTGACCCTTGTGTTTTTTCTTTATTCTAACACTGTCAGTCATCAATCATCAGGAGGTGAAATGCAAAACTGACCTTGGATCATTAACTCTGGGACTACTGCATCTCTATCTGTATTTCAATGTAAAGCATCTATTTAATAGTACTTCCTGTTGACCCGACCAAGTGACCTCTCACCTCTGATCATGCTGTGCCCTCTATGTAGCCTGTTCAGATGCGGGAGGGCTTCACCGACACAGGTGATATAACCTAGAGGATTTAGGGAGAATGGGAGAGAGGGATGAAGTGAAGGAGACTGTTTTTGAGAAAATAAGGTAGTTAAAGAGAAAGTGTTCAACAGGAATATGTGTGTGTGGCCTCACCTGGTGTCCACAATAAGTGGCTGCAGAGTACTTTTTGCTGAAAAACATGCACAGACACACGTGGACAAACAACATAGCGTAGGTATAGAAATAATGAAGTGTCTTACTATTCTCCATAGTTGACCCTCTTGCCTATTCTTTAAAGGTGGAAGGAGCCACAGTTATACACCTGAACCTGCTTACTGCACAACACAATCCATCAATCAGATTGATACATGAGTGTGTAGGTGTGGGTTATAGGGTGTCTAATTGTTCTACATTTTTTCAATATGGGTGAATCTTAAAAGAGCCTGTTTTGTTTTTGGACAGACATCACATCCTTACCAAAACAGCACCCTCACCTGAGAAGTAGAAATTAAAGGGAGAGAAACTGGGAATTGAATAACTGCAGTTGACATAGCTAAGTAAATGGAAGAGTCAAATCAAATGTTATTTGTCACATGCGCCGAATACAACAGGTGTAGACCTTACAGTGAAATGCTTACTTACAAGCCCTTAACCAACAATGCTTTAAGAAGTTAAGTAAAAAATATAAAATAAAAGTTACAAATAATTAAATAGCAGCAGTAAAATAACACTAGCGAGGCTATATACAGGGGGTCAATGTGCACAGGTTAGCCCGGTAGCAGAGAGGCTGGAGTCTTTGACAATTTTTAGGGCCTTCCTCGGATGGCTTTAAAGGAGCCTTGCAGGTTGTGCAGTCTATGGTGTTGCCAGGGTCTAGTCTATGGATTGCCTCTCTTGCTGCATTGTTGGAGCCCATCCTTGAAACATCCTGCAAATTACGGCCTACCGGTGTAGGCCGTCATTGTAAATATGAATTTGTTTCTGGATGACCAGGGCCATCTGGGACTGCTTCCTGGGGGAATTCAGGCGTGTGAAGGCTACCTGTGTCCTGCATAACTTCATGATGACGGAACTTGCTGCCGTGTGCCAGAGGAGGCAACATCTGCAGGATGTTTCAAGGATGGGCTCCAACAATGCAGCAAGAGAGGCTAAATTATTTCTGTATGCTGGGCCAATTGTGTGATAGAGCCTGGATTCGAACCAGGGTGTCTGTAGTGACACCTCTAGCACTGCGATGCAGTGCCTTAGACTGCTGCGCCACTTGGGAGCCCCATCAATGCAGATGGAGGGAGTTAGATATTGAGATTAACCGGTTTTAGAGTATTTACATGATGCATAGGAAGTGTAGTGTACTGTTTTTAAAATTATATTTCTGTATATATGAATTACAAATCAGCTATTAACCAGTTCAATCCTGTTTCTAGTCTATTGCATACCGGTAGTTACAATGTGTAACCATTGATGTCCCAGGACCAGGATTGGTAAACACTGTTTAAGTGTATAATTGTAATACAAACACGCACATACAGTACAGCATCATTTCAAAGAATGGAGTTTGATACTCCTGGTATTGGATATGACTGAAAAATTATGTCTCACAGGCATTCATACCTGAACCACACCTTTATTTGCCAAGGTAGAGTATATGATCTGTGAATATATTCAATGTACAGGCTACAATGTGGGGATGCTTGCTACGTTACTTCAGCTGCATTGCATGGGAAATATCAGCAAAGCAAGCTTACAAAAGTGTACCTTACATTTGCAGTAAATGCTTTAGCTAGCTAGATTCTTTATATCCACTGTTTCACAAGACGACAGCTTGGTTTTCCGACGAGTCCCTAAAACATTAAACAACACGAATTACAATGTCATTCTCGTGTCACAACACCCATAAAGCTAGATAACGTTAGCTGGCTAATGTTAGCTAGTCAGCTAGCTTGCTAAATAAGGATTTTCCTAAATTAATTTGATGACAAAAACATATGCATCATCGTTTGTCTCCACATTAACGAACATATTACTCTCAACTGTACAATTTTTTGCATGACTCGTTATGACGTTATAATTAGGTACATTTCCTTCCGTCCTAGTATTTTTGTCAGACTACTTGGCTGAAGAACTCTAGCGTCCATTTCGTCATGGGAACCAGCCCTCCCTAAAACACACAGCCCTCCATATAGCTTAAAGCTCCTCCTCGTACTTTCACCTGCTCATTCATACTGGTATCAAGCTCTTCACTTTTCGGACGTAGAGAAACCAATTCCTAAACGAGGAAAAACCTAGTATTATTAGTATTACAGCGTCAAGCTATCTTCACGTTTTCTTGAGTATCACAGGTAAATTCGAGAGGAAGAAATATTTCGAAGGATGGATTCGACTGCCCGGTTCTTGCTTTCCCTCGCCACTGCTGCTACGTTTCTACAAGGTATGTCGAGGTGTAAAGCGATTTACAGATACAGAAGTTTCATATTTGATGTAGCCTATTATTAGACTATCTGAACACAAACAACATTGTGTAATACGTTTTTGTCCGAGTGACACATCACACGTTTAATCAAAGTTTTGTAGTCGGACCGTTAAAAAAATATTGCAATATAAATTTGAATTTACTTAAAAAAAATTTTTTTTAAACTTTCGTTTCTGAACTTTTAAATGAAACATTATTGATATGGCCTAATGACGATGATTATAATAGACAAAGTGATAAAGTCAACCACAATTGAACACCAGCGGGAGTGCGTGTGTGTAACCTGTATAGGAAGCCTATGTAGAGTAGGCTCAAGTCGACTGATGAAATGAACTTCTGAAACGAGACACACTCGTCACATTTTGTGATGGGCTCTAATTGTTGAACGTTACCGTTAAGTGGATTGAATGTTATATGTTATGTTAGAGGGCCATGAACAGTAAGTACCCAGTAATGCCTAATGCGACTTATTTCCTGGTGGACTGCGCTTATTCATTGTTGTCTATCGCTCTGTGAACGTACAAGAGTTGGCTAGCGAATCTACTGATTCGTCTCGAGCTCAGCTTTCATCTAATATAAAGTTTGTCCCTCCTGTAATGAACACTGGTTTTGTTTCACATCTTAAAACTGTGTGCGTTTATTTTTTTAAATTCGAAATAAAACGATGGGATCTCTTCCATATCGCTGTGTTGACTCTTGCCTTTGCAGCTTGTTTTCCTGATATGTACCGTTCCGCCACAAATGTATGGACTCCCGAGCCTTCAATGGCTGTACATATGTAACCCGATACCGCAGGGAAGCGGGGCTGTCAGTCAGTACTGTAGTGACAGCGAGTTGGCCTAACATACCTTGATACGCCTTGATAAAACAATGACATTATACGAGGTTTTACAATGAGACTTGTAATATAGGCGCACTCTGTTCTAACGCAAGCCTACTTTGTGATGTTGATGTGGGCAAATCAACATGTCATTTAGAACTTTATTTCAATAATCTGGCGATGCTTTATCGTTATTTATACATTTTATTAAGTGTGGCTATTTTTGGTTGCGGGCACTTGTGCATGTTAATATCTCCATTGTGTGCGTGTTTTTGGGAAGGAGGATCTTTTTTTTCAACAGCATTCAATATGATGAGGCATGTGATGTAATTGAAATGCAATGCTTAAGAATATACGTTACTACAGCAACATAGTGTGGCATGGGGACGAATCCATTTGAATACGTTTGTCCAAACCCATTCGTTTGGTGAAAAACAGGGTTACAGCACCTATTTTCCATTCCTTATCATTGGCATTATCTGTCATTCCACACTCCTGCTGTTAACAGCACCGCTCTTTGTTAAAGGGAGAGGGGGCTGTCTGGACATTGACTTATCTGGTTAACCAACTGACCCATGAAAGGCGGGCACCAGAATTATTTTGGTTTGATTTAAACCATGCTGAAAGCCACACCAGGCTACTGATGACATGATGGATGATGTTTGAAGTTGGTATGTTGCATCCCAGAGAGTAGTTGCTCAGTCGAGCCTCTCGAGAATAGTAATAGAAAAATTGTCAAGTCATTGTACTTTTTTTTTTTTTTGCTGAGAAGTTTCATGGCATACTGGCCTGATCTATTAAGTTAGAGTTGGGTAGTGCCTTATAGTATTTATAAGTTGAAATGATGATTGACTGACATTACATTTTATGTTACACTGAGGTGGTTGCATTTTCCATTGAAACTGGAAAAAGTATAAATCTACAATTCCTTTGGGATGTGTGTTAGTGGAAATATGTTATATAACAGTCACAGATGTGTCTTGTTGAATGTAATGGAATTAAACTATTCACTTGACAAGGCTGCTGGTGATATGTTGTTGCTGGCAAGATAATGGGTGTGGTATCCGATTGCGTTTTACTGTACCTCCAATTGCTTTAGCCTCAGTTGGAAAGAGTGCTGGTAACGCCAGCCACCACGCCCAGACATGTAAAATGGCTTTGGTTTTCCGTTACCGGAGAGAAATCAAATTGTATTAGTCACATGCGCCGAATACAACAGGTGTAGACCATACAGTGAAATGCTTACTTACGAGCCCCTAACCAACAATGCAGTTTAAAAATAAAAAAATATGGATAAGAATAAGAAATAAAGGTAACAAGTAATTAAAGAGCAGCAGTAAAATAACAATAGTGAGAATATATACAGGGGGGTACCGATACAGAGTCTTATTGCGGTGGCACCGGTTAGTAGAGGTAATATGTACATGTGGGTAGAGTTATTAAAGTGACTATGCATAGATGATAACAACAGAGAGCAGCAGCAGTGTAAGGGGGGGGTGGCAATGCAAATAGTCTGGGTAGCCATTTGATTAGGTGTTCAGGAGTCTTATGGCTTGGGGTAGAAGCTGTTTAGAAGCCTCTTGAACCTAGACTTGGCGCTCCGGTCCTGCTTGCTGTGTGTTAGCAGAGAGAACAGTCTATGACTAGGGTGGCTGAAGTCTTTGACAATTTTTAGGGCTTTCCTCTGACACCGCCTGGTATAGAGGTCCTGGATGGCAGGAAGCTTGGCCCCAGTGATGTGCTGGGCTGTTCACAATACCCTCTGTAGTGCCTTGCGGTCAGAGGCCGAGCAGTTGCCATACCAGGCAGTGATGCAACCAGTGAGGATGCTCTCAACGGTGCAGCTGTAGAACCTTTTGAAGATCTGAGGACCCATGCCAAATCTTTTCAGTCTCCTGAGGGGGAATAGGTTTTGTTGTGCCCTCTTCACGACTGTCTTGGTGTGCTTGGACCATGTTAGTTTGTTGGTGATGTGGACACCAAGGAACTTGAAGCTCTCAACCTGCTCCACTGTAGCTCCGTCGATGAGAATGGGGGCGTGCTCGGTCCTCTTTTTCCTGTAGTCCACAATTATCTCCTTTGTCTTGATCACGTTGAGGGAGAGGTTGTTGTACTGGCACCACAGGTTCAGGTGTCTGACCTTCCTATATGCTGTCTCGTTGTTGTTGGTGATCAGGCCTACCACTGTTGTGTCATCGGCAAACTTAATGATGGTGTTGGAGTCATGCCTGGCCGTACAGTCATGAGTGAACAGGGAGTACAGGAGTGGACTGAGCACGCACCCCTGAGGGGCCCCTGAGTTGAGGATCAGCGTGGCGGATGTGTTGTTACCTACCCGTACCACCTGGGAGCGGCCCGTCAGGAAGTCCAGAATCCAGTTGCAGAGAGAGGTGTTTAGTCCCATGGTCCTTAGCTTATTGATGAGCTATGAGGGAACTGTGGTGTTGAACGCTGAGCTGTAGTCAATGAATAGCATTCTCACATAGGTGTTCCTTTTGTCCAGGTGGGAAAGGGCAGTGTGGAGTGCAATAGAGATTGCATCATCTGTGGATCTGACGGGGCGGTATGCAAATTGGAGTGGGTCTAGGGTTTCTGGGATAATGGTGTTGATGTGAGCCATTACCAACCTTTCAAAGCACTTCATGGCTACAGACATGAGTGCTACGGGTCGGTAGTCATTTAGGCAGGTTACCTTAATGTTCTTGTGCACAGGCACTATGGTGGTCTGCTTGAAACATGTTGGTATTACAGACTCGGACAGGGAGAGGTTGAAAATGTCAGTGAAGACACTTGCCAGTTGGTCAGCGCATGCTCGCAGTACACGTCCTCGTAATCCGTCTGGCCCTGCGGCCTTGTGAATGTTGACCTGTTTAAAGGTCTTACTCACGTCGGCTGTGCAGTGCGTGATCACAAAGTCTTCCGGAACAGCTGATGCCCTCACGCATGTTTCAGTGCCATTTGCCTCGAAGCGAGCATAGCAGTAGTTTAGCTCGTCTGGTAGGCTCATGTCACTGGGCAGCTTTCGTCTGTGTTTCCCTTCGTGGTCTGTAATGGTTTGCAAGCCCTGCCACATCTGACGAGTGTCAGAGCCGGTGTAGTGCGATTCAATCTTAGTCCTGTATTGACGCTTTGTTTGATGGTTCGTCGGAGGGCATAGCGGGATTTCTTATAAGCTGACGGGTTAGACCCGCTCCTTGAAAGCGTCAGCTCTTGTCTTTAGCTCAGTTCGGATATTGCCTGTAATCCATGGCTTCTGGTTGGGGTATGTACGTACAGTCACTGTGGGGACGACGTCATCGATGCACTTATTGATGAAGTCAATGACTGAGTATTAATGCTAAGCAGGACAGTGGGGGAGTTTCCATCAATCATTTGGGCAGTTCGTGTGATGGTGTGCTGGGTATGTGACCTCAAAGGGTATTTTACCTTAAACTTCCAGCACCTCTTGGAAAGTTTAGTGTCTTTTTGAAGCACCCTCCTAAAGTGCTGTCTGTCATGGGCCTTAGAAATAATAGTTTCTGGCCTCTCAAATTGTTCCATGTTCTTAAACGATTGGGGAACCACAACCAACTTGATCACTATCTTGTCGAAACACCACTATTAATGTCATGTTCCTGGTAAGAAAGGGGAATAACTAGAGGCATAGGCTACCCTCCCTCTTCCCTTCACTTCATGTGAGCAAATGCATGATTCACCAGTAGCAATCTAGGAATGCACTTTGGTCTTCCAATCAGAGCGACAGAAAGTTCACTTTCGGTGATGTCATGGGTAAAAAGTCATTTGACTGCCTGGGAACGTGTGACTGTATCAAAGTGGGGAAGTGAAACACTTTGTTTGCTCATGTCTCTCTGGAGACAAAACTTTGCTTAAGTCCACCATGCCAAGAAGTGACTCCGTGGGGAAATACAGGTTCCAGCAGCAGAGTGGAGTCAGTGGAATGTGCTCATGTTTTCATACCACCTCATTTTGATTTGAGTATTGAATTGCTTATGGGCAAAAAGGGACATGGAGTGAAACCCCAAGCCATCAAAGGCTTTTATAGCGAATTTCTTTGTCCATGTCACACACTCATCTGCGGTGATGCTCAACCGGTGCCCCCCTTCATCTGCGAATGGGCAAATCTCAGCTCTGGTGAGATGGGACCTCCTATCAGAATTTCCTTAAAACAACTTTTGGAAGATCTTAAATTCACTAAAACACAACAGTTCTTTGTATCCCTTTGAATGTTTGCTGTACACCCCACCCCCCCGTTTCCATCAACGGCCTATCTGGCAATTAAAACAATGTTTTCGGAGAGTTTATAATAATTTTTCTTCACAGAGTCCAATGCTGTTGTACGAAAGAGGCTTAGAAATAGTTTTTGGGGGAGATTGGATTAATAGAGCTTCTTGGTGGAGCATTTTAACCGAGAGTCAGCGTTTGCCGAGTATTGTTCTCGAACTCTGAAGATGCAAGGTTGTTCATCCATGGCTCCTCACATCACACAATGGAGAGCAGTGTGTTGCAATATTTGGAAAGATAGGCTTTAAATGGGAGCAAGACTCACCTGAGTCCTACACACGCGGTGCTTTATCAGGTTCAACTACAGAAGTTTATCAAGTTTGCTGCCTTCCTACTACACCTTCTCGGACTGCTGTTATTAGAATTAGATTGTGAAAACCTCAGGGCGACCTGTCAGAAAGCACTTAAAAGGAAATCAATAGCCGTCAACGAAATCTTAACTGGACATGGACTCCCGTGCTGTCGGTGAGGGAAAAGGCGCTTACTACTTCCTGGAGTGAAAGAAGTGATTATCCCAGTCTTAGACGTCAATCAACGGGTGAGTTTGCCATGAGCTGTTCTTGAAATGAGTGGGATTAATGAGGCACCTGCCGCACACTGATCCTAATGAGACTCTGGCAGGCAGTCAACAGTACTGCTCTCTCTGTGTTCCATGTCATGTTGTCACAGTCTTAGCAGGCTAGCGAAGCACACGTTTCCAGCCTCAGGGCTGGAATTCAGTTGAAAGCTTCCTACATGGAAGTTTCTAGTCAGTGGCTACATGCTTAAAGTGCCCTGCATACAGGCTTTTAAAAGCATGTTTTAGCTCATTACAGGCCAGGTAATATAAATGTATTGATGTTGTAGTCAGTGGTAGGGTTGGAGGATTACCATTGATCACTAAGCACCCAATTACTCTGAACATCCATTTATGGGGTTATAGCTGCTCAACTCAATGGCCCACTGGCACCGGCTGTTTGCTATTTTAGGTTGAATATGGTTCCACAAGGCTCGCGAATGAAGGGGACAATGCTTAGTCTGATTCATTTGAAAGGAGTGGCTATAACACTGGTATTCATATCTCCTGCGTTTTCATATCGAGGAACTCTTGTTGTCTGCGACATTGCAAGACTCTTATATCAGAAAATCATGTTAAATGCTTGTCTTGGCATTTGCTGTATGTCTGACATTTTAAGGAAAAAGGTCACAAATCGAATTAGGTATTTTTTCCCCAATCTAATCATTTGTCTAATACTTTTAGCACATCAAACACAGCCTTAATGCCTACTATGAAGATCTTGGAATAAGTTGATTTCCCCATTTGAAATGTGTATATGTATTTTTTCCTTTATTTAACTAGGCATGTCAGTTAAGAACAAATTCTTATTTACAATGACGGCCTACCCCGGCCAAACCCAGATGACGCTGGGCTAATTGTGCGCCGCCCTCTGGGACTCCCAATCACGGCCAGATGTGAAACAGCCTGGATTCGAACCAGGGACTGTAGTGACGCCTCTTGCACTGAGATGCAGTGCCTTAGACCGTTGCGCCACTCGGACACCCAAAATGTCTTACTTTGATGTGTATAAGACATGATCAGAGTGATGATCAGACATATCATGTTATTTGACATCAGACATACAGTGGGTATGAAATTATTGAAACCCTTGATAAAGATGAATGAAAATGACTGTATAAAATACATAATTAAAATGCTGAGCTTAGTATTTCAAATGATTTCTTTCATACAGTCCTTTTTGCTCGTCTTTATCAAGGGTGTCAATCATTTCGAACCCCAGTCCACATTTCTTGATACCATCCTTAAAGCAGCAATATGCAATAGTGATGGCCAATACTCCACTATTACATATCTACAATAGAAACATAAACCTTTTACCTTATCATAAGTAGACATAATTGCAAATTATTAAATCTTTCCAAAAAAAAAAAGAAAAAAGATTTAGTTATGAATTAAACTTTAATTAAATTAGTTGACTCTCCACATGGAATGATTTCACTGAACAACAACATAAAGGGAATATTGAATGATCCCCAAAGCTTTGGTTGTCTTCCTCTCAGGCTTCCTTGTCTTCTCCCTGGACCTCCTCAATGTCCACCTCTTGAACATCAGACTCTGAGGCCTCCTCTTCACTGAGTAATGGCTAGTGCTATAGGTTTCAGCCTGCTTACCACTCTCTCTCCCAAAATACATCATCCAGGAGGATCCTCTTGATGGGACTGTCCATATCGGCAGAATGTGATATGGCCATTTCTTGGAGAGACTCCTTCCCCTCCAGGAGACTGTCAAACATGATGACAACACCACCCCAATGGGTGTTGCTGGGCAGTTTCAATGTGGTGCTTTTATTCTTCTCACTTTGCTTGGTGAGGTAGATTGCTGCTATAACTTGACATACCTAACCATTTCCTTGGCTCTCTTATAGAGTGTATCTATTGTTTTCGGTGTCATGATGTCCTTGAGGAGCAGATTCAATGCATGAGCAGCACAGCCAATGGGTGTGATGTGAGGGTAGGACTCCTCCACTTTAGACCAAGTAGCCTTCATGTTCGCAGCATTGTCTGTCACCAGTGCAAATACCTTCTGTGGTCCAAGGTCATTGATGACTGCCTTCAGTTCATCTGCAATGTAGAGACCAGTGTGTCTTTTGTCCCTTGTGTCTGTGCTCTTGTAGAATACTGGTTGAGGGGTGGAGATGTAGTTAATTATTCCTTGCCCATGAACATTTGACCACCCATCAGAGATGATTGCAATACAGTCTTCTTTCTCTATGATTTGCTTGACCTTCACTTGAACCCTGTTGAACTCTGCATCCAGCAAAATAGTAGATAAAGCATGTCTGGTTGGAGTGTGTATGCTGGGTGAAGAACATTCAGAAACCTCTTCCAATACACATTGCCTGTGAACATCAGAGGTGAACCAGTTGCATACACAGCTCGAGCAAGACATTCATCAGCATTTCTCTGAGTACGTTCCTCCATTGAGTCAAAAAACTTCTGATTTCAAAAGAACCATGAGCTGTTGCTATCGATAAGGTGTCTGATTCATCATTTTCACCTCGAATAGAAGTAGAGGGTCTTTTGTCAGAACTTTATGCACTTGGCCAGATGATTCTGCATATTTGTTGCATTCTTCACATATGATTTGGCACGGTATTTGCAAATGTACACAGCTTTTCCTTCTAAATTAGCTGCAGTGAAATATCTCCACACATCAGATGGCGTTTTCCTGTAAAGATTAGGGGAAAAAATTGTAAAAAAACAAACAAATACAATTCCATGTACAGATAAACAGTTAAGCAGTTAGATTAAACAACTCCTTTGTACGATAAATGTTTCTATTGAAATGGTTAGTTGGAGTCTTTTGTTTAGACATGTAGTTAGCTAGCTAAACAATGAACCATAATCCCTATTCATAACGTTACTACCCAGCATGAATCTGCAGGTAGCTAACCAACCAGGTTCAATGTGAGCTAGCTAACATTAGGCTATAACTAGCAATGCAAATGGCTCTGAGATACAAATCATATTACCATACAGCTCATACACGTAACATTAGCTAGCTACCTAATAGTACGCTTTCAACTTGAAACGAAGACGACTGTCTGACAATTAGAAACGTGTAATATCTGAAAATGTAGCTAGCCAGACAATCTTACCCGTATACATGGATGGACGCTTCTCCTTCTGTCACGGATGCCCTTAGTTTGAAGATGTAATCCAGAGACAGGTTATTTTTTACAGACTTCAGTGCGTTCTCTTTTCGACTCTCTCTGCATATTTGCAATCAAAGGCCGGAATTTTCTCTATCTCCTTAGCTGTCATACTCTAATTCCACTGATTTCAAATCTCGGTCCTCCAGAAAGTGGATTGCAACACTGTGATATCTATTTAAAAAAAAGCTGCGTTAGAAATGAATTCCTACAAATACTGACCAGCTCATGTTATAGACAGAAGCGTGCTACATGGCAGACCAATTTGAACTAATCTCTCGGCATGTCCAGCCCATCCATTTATCTCGGCCAATCATGGCTAGCGGGAAGGTACTACCTTTTTCCTTGGCTAAACCAACTAGGCTCGTAATTTTAACAAATGTATTCGTATTAACAGATGGCATACAAGTTTGTTATTAAGGCACATGAAAGTTCTCATGTTCCAGAAGGCATTTCTGCCAAAAAACAGTATGTTCAAATGGCTCTCCTGTGAAGTAGTGACGCGCTGCCTCCTGAGTGGCGCAGCGGTCTAAGGCAATGTATCGCAGTGCTTGAGGCGTCACTACAGATCTGGGTTCGATCCCGGGCTGTGTCGCAGCAGGCCGCGACCAGGAGACCCATGAGGCGAACCACAATTTGCTCAGAGTTGTCCGGATTAGGGGAGGGTTTGGCCGGCTGGGATGTCCTTGTCACGTCGCGCTCTAGCATCTCTTGTGGCGGGCAGGACGCACACACGCTGACACGGTCGCCAGTTGTATGGTGTGTCAGGAAGCAGTGCAGAATGGCAGGGTCGTGTTTTGGACGACGCATGACTCTCGACTTTCGCCTCTTCCAGTCTGTACGGGAGTTGCTGCGATGGGACAAGACTGTAACTACCAATTGAATATGACGAAATTGGGGTAAAAAGTACAAATTATTTATAATTTATTTTATAAATAAAAAGTATGCGCGACATATGCCTAGTTTCCTGAATGGAGTCATATATTGGGAAGGTGTTCTTAATGTTTTGTACACTTAGTGTATGTGTATGAGAGCGCGTGTTGAGGTGACATCATTTGGGACAATGATATAAAGATGATAACGATGTGTATATTCTGTTTTCAAATTAAATTATGTTTTGGTAAAATGTGGGGATTGCAATGCAAAACCACTAAATTACACTTTTATCACGCTTTTTTAAGTGGTAATTAGAGTGGTAATTAGTCATGGTTCGATTGGACTAGACAGTACAAATCAGCATGTCTGAAGTCACCTTAGAACACAATTGTGTTTTTCTTCCTCTCTTTATGTTAAAATGAGATGACCTTTGATTGCTTGATTTTTACATGGTCGGACGCATCATTAATTATACACAATACCCACATCCGCTTTTCTGAGCAAGAGACCTTATGTCTGTAAGACACGGAAAGCCAAAGAAGTGGGCCCCTTTTAAATCACATGCTTGTTACGGCCTCATTATGAGTGTGTTAAAAAATCACCAAAGTCAGAGAAATTCTTTACTCGTGAATTACTCGTCAATTATTCAAGAAATTTGATGAATCGTTTCTGCATAATATTCTCAGAGAGAACTCCTGTCTCAGTCCTGTCTCTGTAAATAGCTGGACTGAAACAAGCGTTTTTTATCAGAGGCTGTGTGTGACTAATTATCCTGTCATATTACTGTTGCGAAAGTCCCTTTAGGGTTGCAGCCAGGCACATTCAGCCACAAGTCCTGAACCAAGTCTACATTGTCAGACATTTGCCTTGAGCACCATTTTTTGTTTCTAAGCTGTTTTTTGAGCAAACCCTTAAGTTTTGTAAACCTGTCACGCTGAAGAGGCATTTTGAAATAAGTGTCGTCACCTCAGGATCTTTCTGGAAGTACCTTGGTTTCCCTCATTGTATTCACCTTCCTGTCATGAGTCATGCTTTAAATGTGTTATCTAACCAGAAATACCCGTACTGCTACATTCTTGCCACCGTAGCCATGCACTCCTATCTTGTTGCACATTTTACATGCCAATGGTCGATGTCCTCTTTCACTTTCTGACTAAACCGGTCTTTGTTAGAATGTTTAAGTGCCATTGCCATGAGAGAATTGCCGTGTGTGTGTGTGTGTGTGTGTGTGTGTGTGTGTGTGTGTGTGTGTGTGAGTGTGTGAGTTTGTTTGTTTGTTTGTTTGTTTGTTTGTTTGTTTGTTTGTTTGTTTGTGTGTGGCTGGGTGCTATTAGTCATCACACATTGGCAAGCCAAACACTCATGCTTTCAGATGTCTTCACACAGCCACCAAGGCAAGAAATGTTTTGTTCGGCTCACTTCACTCTGAATCCTCCGATTTGGCCGAGAGACGATATGCTTGTTTTGCTAACGCTGGCAGTTTTGTTTCTTTGGTTACTTCTTAGCAACTGAAGTGGTGCCACCACTTTACATGGAGACTGCTCGTCCAAAGGTGGTTCAAGCTGGTAGAATACTACTTCAAGCACTCTGCATCCAACATGGAGAAAATGATGCTGTGTTCTTCTGACGTTTTGTAATTTTCAGCAATTCTTCCCTAGATTGTGCGGCACAAAGTCATCTACCGCCGCATGCATTCATATTTTAATTTGCAATTGATGCCAAATTGATTGACGTGGGAGACCCAGCTTTGTTGTGGAATAATATTCTGGTCAGCGTAAGAATGTTTGAGTCCCATATCAAAGGCCGAGGCGCTCTGTTATTTTTACACCTTGTTATCTGTGACCTAATCCTTTGTTGCCCCAAATCGACATGGCCTTGTCGTTGTGGGGAGATACTGCAATCAGTTTGAGGACATGCATGAATGGAGAACTGGGTCTGGGATGAGATGAGATAAGAATGTTATAGATGGTCAAAGGGGGATTATTGGTGAGTGAGTGTGTGTGTTTGTGCATGGTTCTAAAGTAAGTATGAACTACCGCTAGTGAAGGCTTATATTTCCTCTAAAAATGTTAGCAATCATTCATTCATGTACCTTTTTTTGATCCAGCACAAATGGCATTGTCTTCATATCAAATATAGCTCTACCTTGGTTCTATGTTGGTATATCACCCGTTTTATGAATGAACTCAATGCCACTGGACATTTGAAAGTTTGTAAATGGAAACTATTTATAGGATGCATACTTTCAGTTTTTCCCCGAACTCACTTCAATCGCGCATAAGAGGGAAGCTTGCGCTACCCGGTGCTGACACGCGCGCAGAACAATTACGTAACTATAGTGCCGATTAAGCTGTTTATATGCCCAATTAAAAAAAAAAAAAAGATTGCTCAGAAAATCAGTTGTTTTAATCGGTGTATGCTTACTTCGATTATGACCTTAACACCAATTAAGATAAGCAGAGGAAGGTGTTTACATGACTAATGCCATACTCGGCCTTCAGCCATAATCAGTTTAATATCGAATTATTAGTGTGCATGTAAACGTAGTCAATGCATCTGAGAGGCAAAAAAGTCCAATGACAAAAAGCCCCATAGTGAAGACTGTTTAGGCCCGAAGAGGCAGCCATGTAATCGATTTTGAATGTGCACTCGTAATTGAATAAATGCAACACTTTTTGAGTGATTCCCGTTGCAATTTATCGCAGACTGTTGGGGAAACAGTCCTTCTTTTAATTGACTCGGGCATGTTTGACATAAACATCTCAGCATATTTGAATTATATTTGGAGAGTGCATTTGCATAGATCCCGAGTCATTCAAGAGTGGGAGCTAGAATATAAACCCACCCTTCGTTACCAGAAACTCCAACTCTCTCCACTTTGCCTTAACGTCATTTCATGGGGCGTTGGCAGAGCTTTTTCTCCCCATGTTCTCTTGTACAGTCCCGTGTGGCTCGGTTGGTAGAGCACGGCGCTTGCAATTCCCACGGGGAACCAGTACGAAAAAAAGTAAGTCACTCTGGATAAGAGCCTTTGCTAAATGACTCAAATGTAAATGTGGATGTGAAGTCTGCATTGGGTGGTAACAGAGGCTCGGACCCAAGGGCTCTGGCAGAGCGGCTGGCTCTTTTCCCAGGGTCCCTGTAGACCTCCATGGGTTTGTCTCTGTCAGTGTGAGCAGATGGCCCATTCTGATGGACCTCTCTCCTGATAAGGTATCGTCAGTGGGACTGGGGTAGGGGATTTGTATACTTGGGTTGGGTGTGAGGTTATGGGGATTCAGGGAGGTGGTGAGGTGGGTGCCGGTACTTTGGAGTTTGGATGACCTCTGTCATCAACATGTGCGCACACGCACACACAGTGCTTCTTTGGCCAGTGTCAGTCACACCTGTCCCCTCAACCCCACTTGTCCAGACAGAGGTGGTCAGCTGAACTTAGAACTGAAGCCTGGACCACTATCAGCTGGACCTGACAACCCCGCTCACCTCCCAATACTGATTTCATTCACTGCGTCCAGGCAAGGCCTCCGTCAGTCACACACCTCTCATTGTTCCGTCCTTGTCTTATCCGTCCCTCTCAAAGGCTCCTTTATGGGCCTCCGTGAAAGCACTGTCTGGGGCAGGGGTCATATTCCCCTCGTCATAACACCCTCCCTCTCCACTCCCATTTGACCTCCCACTGTAAGCATGCCCTTGCTTTTAGATTGAGGTGTGAACAGACAAACCGCGCCCTGAAATAGATTGAGATTGCATTTCTGGGTATAGATACTAATGTTGTCTGCTTTTCCCCCAGCTCCATTAGTTAATTTGATACAGGGAGTCATCTGATTCATCTGTGGTTCTCATCACATTGGTTCTCATCTCAACGTTGGCGTGAGTCCGGATTTTTGACCTTGGCCGCACGATCACAGGGGGTTGGCTTTTGGAATCGTGAACTGTGGGGACTGAGTGATATCCTTGCTCGTACATTTGTCAGGGTGGGATCTCATTCTGGCATGGTCATAAATGTTAATCATCTACCAGGGAAGCAGGGGAAAAGACAGCTGTTCTCTCTACAGAACGTTTCATTCCGTTTTCATTCTGCTAAGATTGATCAAATCAAATCAAATGTATTTATATAGCCCTTCGTACATCAGCTAATATCTCAAAGTGCTGTACAGAAACCCAGCCTAAAACCCCAAACAGCAAGCAATGCAGGTGTAGAAGCACGGTGGCTAGGAAAGACTCCCTAGAAAGGCCAAAACCTAGGAAGAAACCTAGAGAGGAACCAGGCTATGAGGGGTGGCCAGTCCTCTTCTGGCTGTGCCGGGTGGAGATTATAACAGAACATGGCCAAGATGTTCAAATGTTCATAAATGACCAGCATGGTCAAATAATAATAATCACAGTAGTTATCGAGGGTGTAGCAAGTCAGCACCTCAGGAGGATCTTCCAGGGGAAGATTTCTCAAAGTAACCCTCTCCACCACTATACCTAATTGGCATAAAAATATAAAATTAAAGGGAAACCAACAGACCCATTTTTCCCCCGTAGTCTTTCAAGTCCCTTGTTTGTTATCGGTTGTCAGGTCCTAAGGGCTGGAGCTTCTTGCCGAGTTGATTTGAAGTCTGAGTGGGAGTTCTGAGGAGAACCATCCACAGCCCTGTCCGCAATGACAAGCGCTTGTTCCTCAACACGTAGGCTCTGTTTAGGCTCTTTAACAACCGCACACAGCTCAGATAGGTCAAGTAGACTGTGTTTGAGCTCCCCCGTATCGCCCTCTCTCTCCCTCCTTCCGGCCAGGGCCCCCAGTGTCTGTCTGACGATGAACATGTCAGCGGCTTCAGCGCTCAGCCAGTGCAGGAAGCACTTTCACCTCTTGCTCGTTTGCTGGAAAGCATCACTTGGCAGCCCATGCCCATTAATATCCACTCAGATTAACATAGAGCGCTAGCATGAGTGCTTTGGCCCTCTCGATGCTCTCTCCCTCTCCCCTTCCCGTAATGGCCCCTACCTGGGCGGATGCCCATGCGCACACATACACACTTAAATGCATGCACACAAACAAACAAACCCTAGTGTTCCCTGAGGAGAAGTTTCCAGGGTGTATAGGACTAATTAGAAGTCACCACAGAGACAGTATATATGGATCTCCTTAGAGACTGTTTTGGGCGGCTTCTAAGGTAGATAGTAGGAAGGTTATGTAGCTAGGTATAGAGTTCATAATTATAGCTCCAGATGGAGGCACTCGCGACTTTCTCTACGCCACCTGGGCGGTATATATTAATCACATCCTGATATAGGCTCCTCTGCTTCGAACTATCCTGGCAAATCTGCGAACCGCATGGCGCCGTGAATGTTCGCCTGTCACCGCGTCTCGAGGTGATAAACCAAAAGAAATGCCCAGTGTCGTTCAACTTTGTTTCCCCCTCCCCTGTCTGCTCCTCGCCCCTGTCCTCCATCTGCGTCAGTTTCAAACACCCGTTGAAGAATTAGAGGCCGTTTCATCTCTCCGACTGGTAATTAGAGAGCATTCAGGTTTCACATTTTCTTTCTTCTTCCGGTAAGTGAAGTGCAGAACGTGTCCCATTGCAGATCCGCATTAGTGGCCAGACATTTTGGTGCCCTAGACATTTGAAGGCAACTTGCACTTGGCAGAGTATAAATGAACGTGCCATCTCCTGGGTGTTCTACTACTCCTCAGGGCGGGGGAAAGGACCGAGGAGGTCACATCTGTGTGTGTTCTCTTATTAAGGTGTGGTGAAAGTAACCGAAGCATTCCTACTCATGTTTGTATGCGTGTACATTTGCATATCCTGTGTTACGCCGATTAGTCATGCGCAGCAGCACCTTCTCGGTGTTCCGGGCGGTGGAGAAAAGGACTGCCTTAATAAAGTCCAACTGCCCCCCCCCCCCCCCCCCCCCTGTATTGCCAACCAGATGGAAAATAAGGAGGGTGAGGTGATGTTGTCTGAGTAGATGCTCGTCGAAAACACCGTGTCAGACAGAGAGAGGCACGTCACTACTGCCGTTGGTTATTATTTTATTGTGTGGAACTTGTTGTTTTTTATGTCCTGGGAAAGGTAACACGCCAACTTTAAATGAAATCCCAAGTTCAAGAACATTGGGAAACGGTGGAATTTCAACAACAAAAAAAAAGAAAAACACTAAAAGATGTGACCTCGTTTCACCTTTTTATTTTCGTCCGGGCATGCTAACGCGCTTCATCAGAGCATCCATCGCGCCAGCTGTTTTCTAAACTGTACCTCAGAATATTTTTTCTCCCTTTTTATAAATGCATTCCATGCAATTCTGTGTAATTTTACTTTACTGCAGATTTTTTAATACTGCACTAATGATCAAAATGACAGGCTACTTTGACACTGTCAAACCCGAGAATCTGAGATCAATAAAAACCTTGTCTTGAATTCATCAATAGCCTTGGCCTAGGTTTGTGGAGACACACACATTGTACAATTTATAGTCCTAAAAAAGCTTCCCAGTTTCACTGACTCGCCCAATGATACGCAGCTGTAACGTCCTGACCAGAGTTCTTATGTGTTTTGCTTGTTTAGTGTTGGTCAGGACGTGAGCTGGGTGGGAATTCTATGTTGTGTGTCTAGTTCGTCTGTTTCTGTGTCCAGCCTAATATGGTTCTCAATCAGAGGCAGCTGTCAATCGTTGTCCCTGATTGAGAATCATATATAGGTGGCTTGTTTTGTGTTGGGGATTGTGGGTGGTTGTTTCCTGTCTCTGTGTTTTGTCTGCACCAGATAGGACTGTTTCGGTTTGCCACAGTTTGTTGTTTTGTAAAGTTGTAAGTGTTCATTTTCGTTTAATTAAATATGTTGAGCACTGGCTACGCTGCGTGTTGGTCCGATCCCTGTTCCACCCTCTCTTCTCGTGAAGAGAGGGAAGGCTGCCGTTACAGCAGCTCACTCCCTGCCGATGCCCAATGCGCTCGTGCCAAAAGCCTACTTCTTTTCGCGCAATAGGCCTATTTGGAAGTTGGTGAAAATATTTAGTCTTCACTTTTCAGCAAGGGCGATTTGCCTTCCAACCTGTGTTTTCTGGCTATTGTATTTTAAATATTGCAAAAGCCTTGTTTTGTCTGCATGCTGTTCACTGACAGATTTTCTGCACGTTCCCGACTGTAGGCTGTCTTATTGGCTATACACACAATCCACAGCTCTGCATTTTTTTGAACAGACAGCAGTAATTCTGTAACTTTAGCAAATGTATTAACATTTATAAAGGGTGCTGTGATTCTATAAGAAAATACATGATAAAGTGTTGCTGCGTGTAGGCCAACCAGACAGAATATCGATGATGTAAATCACATGTTAATCAAATGTTATGCTGAAGTGGTAGTAATGTTGATATTTAAAATAGGTAGCTTGTATGTTTGCATACCGGGCGGTCGTAATCTCCGTACGGGGTAGACTGGGAAATGGGCACAACCGGTTGCACGCAAGCTCCGTACAGGGCAGTTGGCGAACTATATTACTATAAACTATATTATACCCTTATCTGTGCGCGCGCCTGTTGACGGGTAATGCACCAAACCAGGGGGGAGGTATACCAATCAAACCCCCTCTCAAAACATACGAGGAGTATCCGTAGCTAACAAACAGAAAATCATTCAGGAGACATTGTGGTCCTGGTAATGGGAGTGGCTGACAGTAGTTCACCATTATCCAGATTTACGGTGAAAGGTAGAGACAGAGTGGCGCTGATGCAGTGACCCTATATGACTCAGCCCCAGCCCTTTCTAGTGCTTGGTACCAGTCTACAGCAAACACCATTGTTTTTCAGCACTATCCTTCCCCCACCCATGTCCTCCTGCTCCTCTGCCTCGGCTTCTAAGTGCCTTTCTTCCTCAGCATCTCCCGCAGTAAGAAGAAAAGACTGTCTTACCAATTTAGCAGAACGAAGAAGCGGCTAGGCCACAGGCACTGTTTTTTTTATCCGCAACAAGTCCGTTTGGTGGAAACACTCCACTGGTGGGACAATGTGCATATTTCTTCGTGTAGATTTTTGAATATATTTTTGAATATATTTTTTGAATAATATCTGTCGCCAATTGGATAGAAACCTAGCTGATGACATGTATTGCTACAATAAAGGTTTAAGGAAATACAGGCAGTCACCACATTACTACAAGACAAAACGGCTCACTCAATGAAGCCCGCAGGTCTTGTAAGTATAAAAGCAAAGCTTTCATATAATAATAAAAAAGCTTGAAGGTAGTGGAATGGGATAATGTGTTAGTGTGGTGTGTGAAGAATCCTATACTTTAACTTGTTTGCGGTACAAATCACATTATTGTGGAAGCACCTCCTCTAAGAATATGAATTAGGCTGTTTGAGAAGGTTTGAATCCTAAGCAACCTGCCTACACATAGTTTGAAGTACAATAGACCAACATAGCTACTGTAGTAGGTCAAAGCTGTGTGTTGGAAAACCTTGGTAGAGCATGGGTGTGGGAGTGTGTGATTGCAGAGCGAAAAATTGCCTTTGTTGAGAAGACCTTGAGACAGCAGGGAAACACATGCTGAGTGTACAGAACATAAAAAACCCAGCAGTGTTGCAGTTCTTGACTCACGCGGTGCACCTGGCACCTACTACCATCATTTTCAAACGCACTTAAATCTTTGTCTTGCCCATTCACCCTCTGAATGGCACGCACGCACACAATCCATGTCTCAATTGTCTCAAGGCTTAAAAATCCTTCTTTAACCTGTCTCCTCCGTGGATTTAACAAGTGACATCAAAAGGGGATCATAGCGTTCACCTGGATTCACCTGGTCAGTCTGTCATTAAAAGAGCAGTTCCTAATGTTTTGTACATTGTGTACACTACCGGTCAAAAGTTTTAGAACACCGACTCGTTCAAAGGTTTTTCTTTATTTTACTATTTACTACATTGTAGAATAATAGTGAATACATCAAAACTATGAAATAACACATAAGTGAATCATGTAGTAACCAAAAAAAAGTGTTAAACAAATCAATATATATTTTATTTTTGAGATTTTTCAAATAGATCAAATTAAATTATATAGCCCTTCGTACATCAGCTGATATCTCAAAGTCCTGTACAGAAACCCAGCCTAAAACCCCAAACAGCAAGCAATGCAGATGTAGAAGCACGGTGGCTAGGAAAAACTCCCTAGAAAGGCCAAAACCGAGGAAGAAACCTAGAGAGGAACCAGGCTATGAGGGGTGGCCAGTCCTCTTCTGGCTGTGCCGGGTCGAGATTATAACAGAACACGGCCAAGATGTTCAAATGTTCATAAATGACCAGCATGGTCAAATAATAATAATCACAGTAGTTGTCGAGGGTGCAGCACCTCAGGAGTAAATGTCAGTTGACTTTTCATAGCCGATCATTAAGAGTATCTCTACCCCTCCTGCGGTCTCTAGAGAGTTGAAAACAGCAGGTCTGGGACAGGTAGCACGTCCGGTGAACAGGTCAGGGTTCCATAGCCGCAGGCAGAACAGTTGAAACTGGAGCAGCAGCACGGCCAGGTGGACTGGGGATAGCAAGGAGTCATCATGTCAGGTCATCCTGAGGCATGGTCCTAGGGCTCAGGTCCTCCGAGAGAGAGAAAGAGAGAATTAGAGAGAGCATACTTAAATTCACACAGGACACCGGATAAGACAGAAGTACTCCAGATATAACAAACTGACCATAGCCCCCCGACACATAAACTAATGCAGCATAAATACTGGAGGCTGAGACAGGAGTGGTCATGATGACAGCTTTGTACACTCTTGGTATTCTCTCAACCAGCTTCACCTGAAATGCTTTTCCAACAGTCTTGAAGGAGTTCCCACATATGTTCCCACACTTGTTGGCTGCTTTTCCTTCACTCTGCGGTCCGAATCATCCCAGAGCATCTCAATTTGGTTGAGGATGGGGGATTGTGGAGGCCAGGTCATCTGATGCAGCACTCCATCACTCTCCTTCTTGGTCAAATAGCCCTTACACAACCTGGAGGTATGTTGGGTCATTGTCCTGTTGAAAAACAAATGATAGTCCCACTAAGCCCAAACCAGATGGGATGGTGTATTGCTGCAGAATGCTGTGTTAGCCATGCTGGTTAAGTGTGCCTTGAATTCTAAATAAATCACAGTGTCACCAGCAAAGCACCCCCCCACCATCACACCTCCTCCTCCATGCTTTACGGTGGGTAATACTCACGCAGAGGTCATCCGTTCATCTACTCTGCGTCTCACAAGACACGGCGGTTGGAACCAAAAATCTCCAATTTGGACTCCAGGCCAAAGGACAAATTTCCACTGATCTGATGTCCATTGCTCGTATTTCTTGGTGCAAGTATGCCTCTTCTTCTTATTGGTGTCCTTTAGTAGTGGTTTCTTTGCAGCAATATCGACCATGAAGGCCTGATTCTCCTCTGAACAGTTGATGTTGGGATGTATCTGTTATTTGAACTCTGTGAAGCATTTAGTTAGGCTGCATTTCTGAGGCTGGTAACGCTAATGAACTTATTCTCTGCAGCAGAGGTAATTCTGGGTCTTCCTTTCCTGTGGCGGTCCTCATGAGAGCCAGTTTCATCATAGCGCTAGATGGATTTTGCGACTGCACTTCAAGAAACGTTCAAAGTTCTTGAAATTGTCCGTATTGACTGACCTTCATGTCTTAAAGTAATGATGGACTGTCGTTTCTCTTTGCTTATTTGACCTGTTCTTGCCATAATATGGACTTGGTCTTTACAAAATAGGGCTATCTTCTGTATAACGCTCTCGGTAGCCGATGTGAGCAAGACCTTTAAACAGGTCAATATGTCTTCACTAACGTTTTCAACCTCTCCCTGACAGAGTCTGTAATACCTACATGTTTCAAGCAGACCACCATAGTCCCTGTGCCCAAGAACACTAAGGTAACCTGCCTAAAATTATTACCGGCCCGTAGCACTCAAATCTGTAGCCATGAAATACTTTTAAAGGCTGGTCATGGCTCACATCATCACATCATCCCAGACACCCTGAACCTACTCCAATTCGCATACCACCAGATCCACAGATGACGTAATCACTATTTCACTCCACACTGCCCTTTTCCACTTTGACAAAAGGAGCACCTACGTGAGAATGCTGTTCATTGACTACATCTCTGCTAAATATGCTGACCAAAAATATAAGTGCAACATGCAACAATTTCATAGATTTTACTGAGTTACAGAAAATCAGTCAATTGAAATAAATTCTAGTCTATGGATTTCACATGATTGGGAATACAGATATGTATCCGTTGGTCACAGATACCTTAAAGAATGGTAGGGACGTGGATCATAAAACCAGTCAGTATCTGGTGTGACCACCATTTGCCTCATGCAGCGCGACACATCTCCTTCACATGGAGTTGATCAGGCTGTTGATTGTGGTCTGTGGAATGTTGTCCCATTCGACTTCAATTGCTGTGCAAAGTTGCTGGATATTGGCAGGAACTGGAACACGCTGTCGTACACATGGATCCAGAGCATCACAAACATGCTCAATGGGTGACATGTCTGAGTATGCAGGCCATGGAAGAACTGGGACATTTTCAGATTGCAGGAATTGTGAACAGATCCTGCTGACGTTGGGCCGTGCATTATCATGCTAAAACATGAGGTGATGGCGGCGGATAAATGGCACGACAATGGGCCTCAGGATGAAATGTGTTCGTTGTCATGGAACATGGGACCAACACTTTACATGTTGCATTTATAAACTCAGCAAAAAAAGAAACGTCCTCTCACTGTCAACTGCGTTTATTTTCAGCAAACTTAACATGTGTAAATATATCTTATAGCTTGGGGGTAAAAACTGTTGAGAAGCCTTTTTTTCCTAGACTTGGCACTCCGGTACTGCTTGCCATGCGGTAGTAGAGAGAACAGTCTATGACTGGGGTGGCTGGAGTCTTTGACAATTTTTAGGGCCTTCCTCTGACACCGCCTGGTGTAGAGGTCCTGGATGGCAGGCAGCTTAGCCCCAGTGAAGTACTGGGCCGTACGCATTACCCTCTGTAGTGCCTTGCGGTCAGAGGCCGAGCAATTGCCGTACCAGGCAGTGATGCAACCAGTCAGGATGCTCTCGATGTTGCAGCTGTAGAACCTTTTGAGGATCTCAGGACCCATGCCAAATCTTTTTAGTTTCCTGAGGGGGAATAGGCTTTGTCGTGCCCTCTTCACGACTGTCTTGGTGTGTTTGGACCATTCTAGTTTGTTGTTGATGTGGAACTTGACGCTCTCAACCTGCTCCACTACAGCCCCGTCGATGAGAATGGGGGCGTGCTCGGTCCTCTTTTTCCTGAAGTCCACAATCATCTCCTTAGTCTTGGCTACATTGAGGGATAGGTTGTTATTCTGGCACCACAGGGCCAGGTCTCTGACCTCCTCCCTATAGGCTGTCTCGTCGTTGTCGGTGATCAGGCTGTTGTGTCGTCGGAAAACTTAATGATGGTGTTGGAGTCGTGCCTGGCCATGTAGTTGTGGGTGAACAGGGAGTACAGGAGGGGACTGAGCACGCACCCCTGTGGATCTCCAGTGTTGAGGATCAGCGTGGCAGATGTGTTGCTACCTACCCTCACCACCTGGGGGCGGCCCGTCAGGAAGTCCAGGATCCAGTTGCAGAGGGAGGAGTTTAGTCCCAGGATCCTTAGCTTAGTGATGAGCTTTAAGGGTACTATGGTGTTGAACGCTGAGCTCTAGTCAATGAATAGCATTCTCACATAAGTGTTAATTTTGTCCAGGTTGGAAAGGGCAGTGTGGAGTGCAATAGAGATTGCATCATCTGTGGATCTGTTTGGGCGGTATGCAAATTGGAGTGGGTCTAGGGTTTCTGGGATAATGGTGTTGATGTGAGCCATTACCAACCTTTCAAAGCACTTCATGGCTACGGACGTGAGTGCTACGGGTCTGTAGTCATTTAGACAGGTTGCCTTTGTGTTCTTGGGCACAGGGACTATGGTGGTCTGCTTGAAACATGTTGGTATTACAGACTCAATCAGGGACATGTTGAAAATGTCAGTGAAGACACCTGCCAGTTGGTCAGCACATGCCCGGAGCACACGTGCTGGTAGTCCGTCTGGCACCGCAGCCTTGTGAATGTTGACCTGTTTAATGGTCTTACACACGTCGGCTACGGAGAGCGTGATCACACAGTCGTCCGGAACAGCTGATGCTCTCATGCATGCCTCAGTGTTGCTTGCCTCGAATCGAGCATAGAAGTGATTTAGCTCGTCTGGTAGGCTCGTGTCACTGGGCAGCTGGCAGCTGTTCTTCCCTTTGTAGTCTGTAATAGTTTGTAAACCCTGCCACATAAGACGAGCGTCGGAGTCGGTGTAGTATGATTCAATCTTAGCCCTGTATTGACGCCTTGCCTGTTTGATGGTTCGTCGCAGGGCATAGCAGGATTTCTTATAAGCTTCCGGCTCATCCTGACATGACCCTCCAGCATGACAATGCCACCAGCCATATTGCTCATTCTGTGCGTGATTTCCTGCAAGACAGGAATGTCAGTGTTCTGCCATGGCCAGCGAGAGCACATCTGGGACTTGTTTGATCGGAGGGTGAGGGCTAGGGCCATTCCCCCCAGAAATGTCCGGAAACATGCAGGTGCCTTGGTGGAAGAGTGGGGTAACATCTCACATGAAGAACTGGCAAATCTGGTGCAGTCCATGAGGAGGAGATGCTCTGCAGTACTGACTGTTTGATTTTGACCCCCCCCCCCCCCCCCCCTTTGTTCAGGGACACATTATTCAATTTCCGTACATAGCCTGTCTTAGCCTGTATATAGCCTGTCTTTTTACTGTTGTTTTATTTCTTTACTTACCTATTGTTCACCTAACACCTTTTTTGCACTATTGGTTAGAGCCTGTAATTAAGCATTTCACTGTAAGTTCTACACCTGTTGTATTCGGCGCACGTGACAAATAAACTTTGATTTGACACGGTCTGCCACTGCGAGGACGATCAGCTGTCCGTCCTGTCTCCCTGTAGCGCATTCTTAGGTGTCTCACAGTACGGACATTGCAATGTTTTGCCCTGGCCACATCTACAGTCCTCATGCCTCCTTGCAGCATGCCTAAGGCACGTTCCCGCAGATGAGCAGGGACCCTGGGCATCTTTCTTTTGGTGTTTTTCAGAGTCATTAGAAAGGCCTCTTTAGTGGCCCTGGTTTTCATAACTGGGACCTTAATTGCCTTAACCTCTCTGGGGTCGCGGGACGCTAGCGTCCCACTTGGGGAGCACCCCCCACCCACCCCCCACTGATTAGCATCGCTAGCATAGCGTCACAATTAAATAGTAGCATCTAAATATCATTAAATCACAAGTCCAAGACACCAAATGAAAGATACAGATCTTGTGAATAAAGCCACCATTTCAGATTTTTAAAATGTTTTACAGGGAAGACAAAATATGTAAATCTATTAGCTAACCACGTTAGCAAAAGACACCACTTTTCTAACTCCATCAGTTTCTTACTCCATCAGGTGCTATCACCAATTCGACCAAATAAAGATATAAATAGCCACTAACCAAGAAAAAACTTCATCAGATGATAGTCTGATAACATATTTATTGTATAGCATAGGTTTTGTTAGAAAAATGTGCATATTTCAGGTATAAATCATAGTTTGCCATTGCAGCCACCATCACAAATCTCCCCAAAGCGACTAGAATTACTACAGAGAGCAACGTGTATTACCAATTTACTCATCATAAAACATTTCTTAAAAATACACAGCTCACAGCAATGGAAAGACACAGATCTTGTGAATTCAGACAATATTTCAGATTTTCTAAGTGTTTTACAGCGAAAACACAATAAATCGTTATATTAGCATACCACATATGCAAACGTTACCCGAGCATTGATTCAAGCCAAAGAGAGCGATATCGTTATCATCGCCAAAATATATTAATTTTTTCACTAACCTTCTCAGAATTCTTCCGATGACACTCCTGTAACATCATATTACAACATACATATAGAGTTTGTTCGAAAATGTGCATATTTAGCCACAAAAATCGTGGTTATACAATGAGAATAGTAGCAAAACTGGTCTGAAAATGTCGGGCGCCATCTTTGAGAGTGATCTAGCCTAATCGATAACTAATCATAAACTTGACTAAAAAATACAGGGTTGACAGGAATCGAAAGACAAATTAGTTCTTAATGCAATCGCTGAATTACATTTCTAAAATTATCCTTACTGTGCAATACCGGGTCCGCCAAAGCGAAGCTACACAAAACAAAATGGCGATATATGCGTTTAACATTTTTCAACAGAACAGCGATTTATCATCATAAATAGTTCTTACTATGAGCTGTTCTTCCATCAGAATCTTGGGCAATGTATCCTTTCTCGGGTCTAATCGTCTTTTGGTCGAAAGATGTCCTCTTGTCCCGTCGAAATGGCCACTAACGTTCGACCGGTACTGGAAACGTGCCCAGCGCTTCAAAGTGCATCACAAAGAAATGCCTCAAAATCGCACTAAACGGATATAAATTGCTATAAAACGGTTTAAATTAACTACCTTATGATGTTTTAACACCTATAACGAGTAAAAACATGACCGGCGATATATAAGTGGCTAAACCAAAGCTTGGAAGGAGGCCAGTCCCGACGTCCATCGTGCGTCAGGCGCAGGAAGAAAAGAAAGCTACTTCCGCCTTGTGCTCTTTTATACAGGCCCTGATTGCGCAATCGACTCCATTCAAATTGTCACCTCTTACTGACATCTAGAGGAAGGCGTGGGCAGTGTTTGTATCCTCATAGCATTTACAGGGACATTAAAACTGACCTGGGACCAGAGGCCAAGATTTCTGAAATCTCACTCCCTGTCAGGAAAAGTGCTATAGAATGAGTTCTGTTCCACTCAGAGACATAATTCAAACGGCTATAGAAACTAGAGAGTGTTTTCTATCCAATAATAACAATAATATGCATATTGTACGAGCAAGAATTGAGTACTAGGCAGTTTAATTTGGAGACGAATTTATGCTAAGTCGAAACAGCACCCCCCATAGGCTCAAGAAGTTAATTACCATCTGTAAGCTGTTAGTGTCTTAACGATCGTTGCACAGGTGCGTGTTCATTAATTGTTTATGGTTCATTGAACAAGCATTTTAAACAGTGTTTAAACCCTTTACAATGAAGATCTGTAAAGTTATTTGGATTTTTACGAAATATATTTTGAAAGACAGGGTCCTGAAAAGGGAAGTTCCTTTTTTTGCAGAGTTTATTTTTGCCCAGTGTAGTTAGTTAAATAGTTAACCAAATAGCTATCCGGACTCTTTGCTTTGACCCTTTTTGCAGAAACTTTTGTGACTCGTCACATACACTGCTGCTACTGTTTATTATCTGTCACTTTATTCCAAGTTGTATGTGCATATACTACATGGCCAAAAGTATGTGGATACCCCTTCAAATTAGTGGATTCAGCTATATCAGCCACACCCGTTGCTGACAGTTGTATAAAATCTAACATACAGCCATGCCATGATTTTGGAATGAGATGTTCGACAAGCAGGTGTCACATACCTTTGGCCATGTAGTGTATCTACCTCAATTACCCCTACACATCGACTTGGTACTGGTACCCCTTGTATATAGTTATCGTTACTCATTGTGTATCTTTTATTACGTGTTTTACTTTTCTATAATTTCTCTATTTTCTTTCTCTCTGCATTGTTGGGAAGGCCCCGTAAGTAAGCATTTCACTGTTAGTCTACACCTGTAGTTTACAAAGCATGTGACAAATAAAATTAGATTTGATTTGAAATAACGAAACAGTATTTGGGGGGGGGAATTAACTGTAGAGATCTGAATGACTCTCCATTCGTTGGTAAATGTGGGGGGTGGCTTTTTACATTGTGGGACCATCTAAATACAATTCAGATTTCATTTTATAAATGTAGAGACATTGAATGTAAAATGGGAATCCTGGGGAGTTAGGAGGGACAGAGTTGATTGGTTGACCTCCAAGACCAAATCTCTGTCTTTTCCTCCATCTGGGTTGGATATCATGCTGCTAAATGGTTCCAATTGGTTTAGGACAAGACGCAGAACAGGGAAATGAAGCTGTTGTTCTTTACCAGCAGACTGCCAATGAGATTGGACTGTAAGGATTGCCTGCAGCAGACTGACTATCTGGCAGATGTTGCCGGGGTTAAATTGCCTCTCATTATGCTTAATAGCGTCTCATTTAGGCCAGAGAGATTGATGGAAGAGCCTCTTCTGAGCCCACAGAGTCTTTCTCGGGAGCCTCCCATCACATGAGGTACTTCCTGGAAGCTCACCCACCTCAGCCCTACCTACCACTACTGCCTCAAGGGCAGAAAGGAGACAGAGCAGGGCAGAGTGACAAATGCTTCTTGCACTTCAGACCCGCACTTAAGACTTATTAGACTCAATTCTAGTGCCACCATTTCCCAGAAAAGGAAGATTGCATCCAAGATTTTTGTTAACCTTCTGTACATTTTTTCTCCATCACTCTAATGGCTGTCACATAGTTTTATTACTTCCTGGTTCCAGATATGGGAACAAGTCACAATTTTGCCAGTCCTAAACAAGTCTCAAGTCTTAACCTTTGAGTCTCGAGTCAAGTCCCAAGTAATAATGGGCAAGTCTCAAGTAAAGTCCCTAGTTTCACAGCTCAGGTCAGTCCCTAATTTGGGGTTTTGAGTCCTCAAGTCAATGATTAAGTATTTATGCCAATTGCATTTCAATTGCAATGCATCAGTACTCTACTGTACTCTACTTTTGTCTACTGTGTAGACCGTACCCCCTGTATTAGCCTCATTACTAACCTGTACCCCCACATTGACTCTGTACCGGAACCCCCTGTATATAGCCTCATTACTAACCTGTACCCCCGCACATTGACTCTGTACCGGTACCCCCTGTATATAGCCTCATTACTAACCTGTACCCCGCACATTGACTCTGTACCGGTACCCCCTGTATATAGCCTCATTACTAACCTGTACCTCCACACCATTGACTACGTACCGGTACCCCCTGTATATAGCCTCATTACTAACCGTGCCCCCGCACATTGACTCTGTACCGTACCCCTGTATATAGCCTCATTACTAACTTTTACCCCCGCACATTGACTCTGTACCGGTACCCCCTGTATATAGCCTCATTACTAACCTGTACCCCCGCACATTGACTCTGTACCGGTACCCCCCCTGTATATAGCCTCATTACTAACCGGTACCCCCCACATTGACTCTGTACCAATACCCCCTGTATATAGCCTCATTACTAACCGTCCCCCGCACATTGACTCTGTACCGGTACCCCATGTATATAGCATCATTAATAACTGTTGCCCCGGCACAATTGACGCTGTACCGGTACCCCCTGTATAAGCCTCATTACTAACCTGTACCCCGCACATTGACTACGTACCAGTACCCCCTGTAAATAGCCTCATTACTAACCAGTGCCCCCGTAAATTGACTCTGTATCGGTACGCCCTGTATATAGCCTCATTACTAACCTGTACCCCCACACATTGACTCTGTACCAGTACCCCCTGTATATAGCCTCATTACTAACCGCTGCCCCCGCACATTGACGCTGTACCGGTATCCCCTGTATATAGCCTCATTACTAACCTGTACCCCCACACATTGACTATGTACCAGTACCCCCTGTATATAGCCTCATTACTAACCGTGCCCCCGTAAATTGACTCTATAAAATGGATTAAAAAAAATCGGGGTACAGAAA